>NC_063438.1:12974011-13289047 GCF_020379485.1 Brassica napus
CCGACTAAGATCCGGCCACCTGAGATGACTGTGCGTCGCGATCAGTTGAGCAGTTTCGAAGAATTTCTCTGGATAAGCAATTGTATTGGGATGACGAACTGCAAAAGAAAAGGGGAACATCAGAACCATCGACCAGAATACGAGTAAACAGACAAATTTCTACCAAGTTGCTGATTCCATAAAACGCGATAATCGTCCCCCGGCGGCTCCTCGAAGGCATGCTCGTCGGACTTAATGAAGAAGTAAGCGCGTTGCCAATCCTGCGTCTTGTTGGGATGACCAGTCAAAACGTTGTAACTCGCTCTCATCTTTACCGAGAAGATCCCGTTAGGCTCCGCCTTCGTGAAAGTCAGCTCCTCAAACACCCTCACGCTCATCGAAACATCCATCTCCGCTGCCATAACCATCAACATGACGGCTATGCGCAGCGACCCGTTCAGCAGCTGAGAAATGGCAATATCCCGACGAAATGCGTAAGACGTGATCAGTCTGGGGATTGGGAACCAGAGCTTCGTCTGATCCTTGAAGTAAGATTCATACACGCACTGGTAACCAACCGGTGGCGACCACGGCCGCTGATCGGTTGACGGAATGAGGAAGGTGACTCCAGCGCCACCACTCTCTCTTAGCAATCTCTTCACGGTCTCGTTGGAAGAACAGGAACTGAAAACGTTCCCCCACGATTGAACTCGCGGGTCGCGTAACGCTTCGGGAGGCAGCGAAGGTAGTTCTTCGAAAATCCCACCAGGGTGATATATCACAGGACGACAGTCTACTTCGTAGAACGGAACACTTCTCGGAGCAGGGAGACGGCCTGACTGGTCGATACGACCCCTCCGACGAGCCCGTCTCCTAGGTCTTACGACAAGGCTAGGCGCTTCAGAACCACTCGCCTCTCTATCCTCGTCCTCAACGTTTTCTTCGATTTCTTCGCGAAACTGTCTATGGGCATCAGCGACCAGAAGGCGCTGGGAAAGGCTCATGTTCTCCGTATCCCGCAGAGCATCACGATGGATTATGTCGAAATCCTCCAACGGACCCCCGTCCGCATCCCTAGCCGGGCTTGGCGAAGTAGCTATATCTTTCCCTTTTTCCTCGCGCGATAGCCGATTCCCTGAAGCCATATCTCTTCTACTCGGGGGGACGACTAAACCAGCTAGGTCGCTAGCAAAAAACCCTATGCTACGGAAGGCTTATCTAGAGAGAGAAAATAAAAGTAGAGAGAAGGGAGAGAAAGTGGAATACCTGAGCTTGCAGAGAAGAATGACGAAAGCAAAGGAGAGGCGCCTATTTATAGCAAAAACGAGGCGCATCCTTCGAAGCGTCATCATTAGGTCTACAAAGGCCTAAATGGGCTTCAAAGGCCGCCTAAATGCCCAAAAACCTACTCGCGACGGTTCGGTTTCTCGCCAAAACCGGTTTTCAATCAAGAAACCGGACCGAAATTAATCTCCGGTTCTAGCCCGAACCAATTCGACAGAGTTAACCATCCAAAGACCGCCTGGACTCCTAATCCGAGAAGTTTACCTCCCGAGTAAAACACAACGCATCGTGAGAAGACGTAACGCGGAGCGACTAGACGCGGCACGCGACTAAAACCATACACCAGTAAAACGACCTGTCGTCGGCATTAGGCCCTGTTATATGAGCGAACCTGACCCACAAATTCACTGAGACCGACAAGCCGCTCACAAGTGAACTGGGGGGGGGGACTTATTGTAGGAGATGGATTACATCCCTCTACAAGGCCCATCACATAACAGGCCCTAGCCCGACAAGGTCGATCAAGCTTAGTCGGCTTAGCGGCTAGAGACGTCAGCTCGACCTCAGAGTACTTTAAGCCGGTCAGCTAAGCCGATCAGCTATACTCGGCTTGGATGAAACAGTACTAAGGCCCACATACTCGGCCTTTGGGCGACGAGGCCCAAAGGATAGGCGCGATTAGGGCACCACGCAGAAGGGCACTATAAGAGAGAAGGAGGAGGCAACGAAAAGAGGACTTTTTGGACAAATCACACACTAAGCGGCTAGATTTAGGGTTTCCTAATCATCTCTTTGATCTTGTCGTTTAAACCTCTGATCTTGTCTCCTTACTTTCGATCAGTCTTGTAACCCACTGTGTTGATTCTAATAAAAACGTCTTTAGTCATCCCATTTTCTAAGTTATCATTCTAATCGACTGAATCCTGTACAAACAGTGAGTTCCATGCAGCCATGATTGGGCTTGGGAAGGAATGCACTGAAGAGAAATGTGCCGAGATGGTTAAAACCATTGATGCAGATGGCGATGGTTATCTGAGCTTCGAAGAGTTTATGGTTATGATAATCGGCGAATTTTAAGATATAAGTTATCTGCTTGCTTAGTAGTAATTGTGTTTAGTTATATAATAATTAGTAAAGCTTATTGATGTTTATTATCATCGGTTTAGAGGTTTCTCGACCGTACTTTTATCTTTATAAACAAATTCAAGTGCATGTTGTTGTATACTGCACTTAGTATTTTTCTAATATTTAGAGATTTGATTTTTTTTTTTGCAACTTACAAACTTAATTAGGTGATTAGTCTGCGCATTCATTCAATACTTTTTAATATTTAAAGATTTTGATTTGCTTATACTGCAACTTACAAATTTAACTAGGTGATTCGTCCATGCATACATAATACTTTTCTAATATTTGAAGATTTGATTTTTTTCATATATGTATACTAATTTATATATATTTTATGACAACAGTGAATTATATTTAATTATATATGTAATTATATTTTATATGTGAAATATTATTTTTTTCAAAAATTAAAGTTTATTTTTAAATATAAATTTAATTTTTGGATATAAATATAATTTTCATTTGATTGAATTAAAATATATTTTGGATTCAAAATCAAATCAAGTTTTAAATCATTTTTAGCAATCCCATTATAATTTAATGGCTACGTATTTTGGACTAAAGTTTTCTAGCATAACATTTTTACAAGAGAGACAAATAGAAAAAGACAAAAGAGAACAAAAGAGATCAATCTGTGTGTCTGAAGAGGCTACTGGATACTAACAATTAGCGAGAGAATCTGAGGAAAATGGGAGGGGGAGATGATGTGGGTTCGCCAGTCGTAGTCGGTGCTCTGATTCTGGATGTTCACGCAAAGCCTTCTTCAACCGCACCAATCTCCGGAACCACCGTCCCAGGCCAGGTTGGGTTCTCATAAGTCAATGATTTTGCGAACCTCAAGGTGTTGTTTTTGCTTCTTATGTTTTTTTTTTTTTTTGTTTTGTAAAAGGTGTTGTTTGCACCTGGTGGGGTAGGCAGAAATGTAGCTGAATGCATCTTCAAGCTTGGAATAAGACCCTTCATGATTGGTGCTTTGGGGATCGATGGCCCAGGTCTGTTTCAACACTCTTCTCTTCATTGAACTCTTTCTTCTGAGAGCTTAATATGGCTTCTTTTCACAGCCAATGTATTGTTGAAAGACTGGAAGCTCTCTACTGAAGGTTAGATTAAATAAGCAAATCGATTGATGCATGATTTAGTTGAAAAGTCTTTTGAGCTATCCAGGAATCTTGAGACGTGAAGACATCACTACTCCCATTGTATCTCTTGTATATGACATTCACGGAGAAGTTGCTGCTGGCGTTGCTGGTGTGGATGCTGTTGTACGTATCTTCTCATTCTCAGCCAGTTATGACTTTATCGTTCGTTTTACAATGTTTCCTCTGGCAGGAGAAGTTTCTGACACCTGAGTGGATCCAGCGGTTTGAACCAAACATAAGCTCCGCTCCTGTCCTTGTGATTGATGCCAATCTTAGCGCTCTTGCTTTGGAAGCATCTTGCAAATGTACTTCTTAATACTTCCTCCGTTTGATTGTCTCTCTTCCTAACGATCATTTTTTTTCTTGAAGTGGCTGCAGAATTCAATGTTCCTGTCTGGTTTGAGCCCGTGTCTGTCACAAAGTCCCAGAGAATCGCCTCAATCGCCAAGTATGTAAGTGTTATGTATCCACACTCGCCAATGTTTACTTGAAATC
Organism: Brassica napus; assembly: GCF_020379485.1. Classification (NCBI taxonomy): domain Eukaryota; kingdom Viridiplantae; phylum Streptophyta; class Magnoliopsida; order Brassicales; family Brassicaceae; genus Brassica; species Brassica napus. Next base: position 12,978,037 of record NC_063438.1, read on the forward strand.
AAAAGAGGATTTAAGTTTTGTTTTCTGAATAGGTAACTGTAGTATCTCCAAACCAACACGAGCTCATAGCAATGGCCAACGCTCTCTGCGCAAGGAACATGTTCAAAACCCTTAAACCAGAAGTCAACAAGCTTTTACCACAAGATGTTTTCTGTGCGTTGAGGCCAGCTATTTTGGTTCTTCTTGAAAGTGGTATTAAAGTTGTTATTGTAACACTTGGCTCCAATGGAGCTCTCCTATGCTCAAAGGGTAATCCCAATAAGGCTCTCAACATAAACAGAAAGTTTAGTGGAGAGATTTTCAGAAGGGTACAACTTATATGTTCACCGAACCGGTTTTCTGAACCGGGATTGAAGCACGGCTCGAGTCTTTTTGCGATGCATTTCCCAACCGTACCAGCCAAAGTCAAGAAGCTTACTGGTGCAGGGGATTGCCTAGTAGGCGGTACCGTTGCGTCGCTGAGCGATGGTTTAGATCTGTTCCAGAGTTTAGCGGTTGGCATTGCTTCTGCTAAAGCTGCCGTCGAGTCAGAAGATAATGTGCCTCCTGAGTTCAACCTCGATCTTCTTACTGGTATGGACTAACAATTCTTGTCTGAATTATGTTTTGTAGTTTCGGTTTAGCTCACCATATATTTTGGGTTTGTGTTGGGTCTGAGCCGGTTTACACTTTTGGATACAGATGATGCGGAGTTGGTTTACAGTGGCGCCAGGATGTTGTTGGCTCATCAGTCAATGCTGTGAAGAATGATCTTGTTTCTTCTTTATTTGGCTTGGTTTTTGTTTATTGTTTGTGTACTATTCCATCTAATAGATAAACTTAGACCATTTGTTTAGTAGGACTGCACCAGGTAATAACAGAGAAACCGCTCTGTTTCTCGTTAGTATATATTATTACTAAAATCAGTTTATGAGAGATCATTTTTTTTCATGTCTTTGTAGTAACACTAACACGTTAAGTAATTCTGTTCTCACATCCAACCATTGATGGTTATAAAAATAGTCATATTAGAAAACGGGTGTTAAATAAAAACCAGAATTTAAACGGTTTTGAATTTGGAGGGTTGCCGTGAGTGCATCTGGAGGGTTGCGATGAGTAAGGCCTCATTTTGGTGGTGTTTTGGTTGAACTTCTTTCTAGGAGTGAGTAGACGTTTATGATTGCGTGGATTAAGTAGTGGTCCCTCCTGCCGGGTTATGAAGTTCTAGGTTCTTGGACGGTATCGTTTGGCGTGCATAGACAGCATCGATAAGTCGTGGTGTGGGTGCAAGAGGTGGAGGTTATCGGCTGGCGGGCTTTGGGCAGCAGCGGTAAATCCTGATCATTGACATGTGCCTAGCTTTGAAGTCTGCTGAATTGAGTTGTTTCATGCTCGTGTGTAGTAGTTAATCGTGTTTACAAGTTATTGGTACGGTTTAAGTTTCGTAAGTCCCCTCTAATGTGGGTTTTAGTATGTTGTTTTAGTTTTTATGATGTGTATCCATAAGCTGCCCCAACGTGGATTTCAGTGGCCGCCTCCTGTGGGTTCTTGGTTCTGGGGCTATTTCGTTATGCCGCCAGCTTTTGTATGAATATTGGTATTTTCTTTATGAATGAATTTCAATTTGAGAAAAAAAAAACGGTTTTGAATTTGGTATATTTAATCTAGTACAGTTTTTAATATAAAAGTGACACATCGGAAGAAACAGTTTTTTACGTCATTGTTGGACTTGGACCCAAATCCATTACAAAGGAGTTGGGAATATTTATCGGCCTAACTCACATATATCTGGAACGCGAGGAGGAAGAGCATAAGATGACCGTGGGACCTCGGCTGCAGAGAAGACCGATGTTTTTGCGCCGGCCCTGGTCATTCTTCTATTATGACATACAGTGGAGAAGTGGCTTTTGTTTTTGCACTGCTTATTACTCTCTCCTTTTTAGAAAAATATATATATTTTTTTTTTTGGTAAAATGTTAAAATATTATTACCAATTTTCATTTTTGACAGAAGATACATAGAAAACAAGTAGCAGAAAAAAAACAAAACAAACGTAGCCACTATGCAGCAACAAAGGAACGAACCGAAAACAGCACAAACCCAAACGAGTAAGCAGTTTAAAAGCGAGACGATACCGGACCTACCAACCACAAGTACTAGATGAGAAACACGATGGTTGCCGCGAGCTACCGAGAGAAGGGCGACCTCAAACCCTGATTGCAACAGTTCCTACAGCTTCCAAAGAGAACCCAGAGCTTACCCGAGAGAAGACCCGAGCCCGAACCCAAAGTAGGCCAGAGAAATAGAGACCACCGGCGGTACGAGGAGAAGCCGTAATCCGACGATGCCGTCGTTCAGTATCTTGCGCCGGAGATTACCGCCTCCATTGCAGTCCACTGGGACCGTATACACCCGTCTAACTGTAACCTCACACGAGAGGACAGATCGAAAGACGGACAACCCTCCGGAGGAAACAAATCCGAAGCCACACTCGGAACCCGAAGCCTAACTATCACACCACGAACCAAATCGAGCAGTTAACCGCTCTCTAGTCACAAACACTATGCTGCTGAGATTATTTGAGCAGAGCCGGAGACGGGCAGACCACAACCGCTGACACCATTTCGATCTGAAGAGTGAGGTAGATCCGAAGCTAACACGAAGCTGAGCTAAACCGGAGCTAAACCCTCTCCAACGCGCTGCCACCAGAACCCGGGGAACAGACTGACCCACTACCACCGGAGATCTTACGCGCTGCCACCATGGAGAACACAAAAGCGACACTTCAAACAAAACAGAGAGAACCGAGATACCTGAACCGGCGGACTCAGAGCTCCAACTCCACACGCAGTCTCGCACGCCCCCAGACGCCACACCGGAGGAAAACGGGACCGACGAAGAGCTTGACAGCGCTGCACGCGTCTTCACGCTCGGAGTAGCTGACCTAACGCAGGAAAACCGCCGGTAACTCGTCGTCAGAGCCAGAGTGACCACGACGCTGGAGGAGACCGTCCTCAAGCCGCCTCAGCCGCCATAAGCCCTAGATCTGAGAATAGAGCGACCAGATCTGAAGCGCAAATCAACTACACCCTCAGCCGCAGATAACAGAGACAAACAAGGAGAACACCGAGAAGGAGAATAGAGGAGAAGCCGAGGTCCGGCGGCCGCGAATGGAGGTGGCGGCCGCCGGAAAACACGTTCGAAACCCTAGTTGTCGCAGAAGAGAGAGGTTGGAGAGATAGGGTAGAGAGAGCTTTTCAACTCTCTTTTTTACCGAAGCTGTCTTTATTTGTTTAATTTTTTAAGCCGTCAATTTTTAGAAAAATATATGTTTTAGGTTTTTCACATTTATTAAGAAAAATATCAAATTTTTTTTTCCAATGCATTATTTTACATTATCAACTATTCTCTACAACTTTTGACCAATAAAATATTTATAAACATTAATTATTATGTTTTTGAAATTTACAATTTGCAATTAATTTATATATTAAAATGTAAAATATATATCTTTTTGAAACAATTTTTTTCTCTAAAATATGGATTTTTTTGAAACGGAAAGAATACTAAACATAGTTAAATTATGAAGGTCTCATAATCTCACTCTTTACTGGCTGTTTTGTAAAGAGAAGTCAATATCTTCTCTCATCAAACTATCATTTGTAGTGTTTTAAAAATCGGACCGATTTGATGGTTAAACCGAGTTTGACCATGAATTGATTATATAGTCGGGTTGGATGTAATAACTGGTTTGACCACGAATCCGTCACATGAAAATTGGGTTAATTAGATAGTCTACGTTTGGTTTAATTACTCGTTATATTCTGACTTTTTCTAAGATTCAAACCCACCAAAGCAAAAGAAGTCGAAAAAGAAAACACAAGATTCAAGCCCACCAAATCTACTTGCATATAACACATAGATACACACATATAATATTAAAATATTAAATTCTACAGATAACAAACAAACAAAGAAAGATAGACTCCCAATAAAGGCGCAATTAAAAACCGGTCAGAAATACACCAACTGTGAGAGTGAAGTTATTGCTCAACCACTTCCTCTAACTCATAACTGCAATCTCCAGACTTCACCACCGATACACAGAGACTTTTATTAACCTCAATACGTTTTTCTCAATCTTCAAATAGACACTCACATTCCTCATCTTCCTCATTCACCATTCCCGTTTCATCTTTATTTGTAAGGGTAATATTAATACACATATGGCTGCAGCTGCTGATCATGTGGTGATAGTGGAAGAAGGACGGCAAGCCACCGCAGAGCATCCATCGGCAGGACCGGTTTATCGATGTAAATACGCTAAAGATGGCCTCCTCGATCTTCCTGCTGATCTTGATTCTCCTTGGCAGCTATTTAGGTATGGATTTTGACACCCTTTACGATTGTAAAGTAATTAATTGTTGGTCCAGTGCTGATTAATTGTGCTAAGCAATAAAAATTCAGGTGTGATAAATGTTAAATACTGTTTATTGCATTAATATAAGCTGTTTAACTAAAAGTACATATATCAAGAAAAATAGTTTTTCAAAACTTATAACTGAACTTTATAAAGTAAGTATCGTTTAATTAATCATACAAAAAAATTAGAATATATTTGATTACACAATATCCAAAAATGTAAAAGTTACATAGAAATATGAAACCAATTTATAATAAAAATATATATATTTCTGTATAATTTACATTACAGAACAGCAGAAGTGTATGTTTTCTAGGGTATACTGTATACATAATAACAGAACTTGTCTTGCTTCTTGTATGTATTATTGTTCCAGTGAGGCTGTGAAGCAATATCCGAATGAGCAAATGTTAGGCCGGCGCGTAACGGTTGATTCTAAGGTAAAAGAAAAGCTATATAACATTTTAGTGTTGACCACTAAATAACTTCATTTCAATTTATTCTGTCAACAAACTTATATCATTTTTGATGTGTTTCATATCATTTGAAATAATGTGTATATAGGTCGGTCCATACACATGGATCACATATAGGGAAGCTCACGATGCTGCATTGCGGATTGGATCAGCAATCAGAAGCCGAGGCGTTAATCCGGTACCTTCCTATCTCCTATAATAATGTTTTCGTTCCAATCAATCATGTATATAGATCAACCGGAAGTTATAGGCGAAACCATAGTTTGTCTAAACTCTTTTCTTTTTTTTTGTGGATTAGGGAAACTGTTGTGGAATATACGGATCTAATTGTCCAGAATGGATTATCGCTATGGAGGTATAACAAAACTTTTGGCTTGATTCATAATTATAAAATCTTGGGTTTAAATATTTTGTCCTCTATCATAGAGTATCTCTAATCAGTTATATTGCAGGCCTGCATGAGCCAAGGGATAACTTATGTACCTTTATACGACAGTTTAGGTGAGTTACCTGGACATATATTACATATAATCAATACTAGTACAAGATTTATCTGAAAATTAATTAGGCTTAACCTAATCCAATTTTTTATATGGATGAAACAGGTGTAAACGCTGTAGAGTTCATCATCAACCATGCCGAGGTTTCGCTGGTATTCGTTCAAGAGAAGGCACTTTCCTCCGTAAGTCCATTTTTGGTCGAATCAGTCATGCTATAGATTCCATTATACGTTTCTTATTATACAAGAAAATGTTATTTTTTCTTCTTCTAATTTATTCTTGGGAGCTTTTGTGCAGATCTTAGCATGCCGCAAGGGATGTTCTTCGAATTTGAAGAGTAAGTTAGATGGTTTTAATGGAAAAAAAAATCAGTGATCCGATGTAAAATTCATTCTAATATGTTGTTTGAACCAATGATTTTTTCGGGTGTAATTGAACCAATGATTTTATCTTCTCTTTCAGCTATTGTGAGCTTTGGTGAAGTCTCGACTACTCAAAAGGAAGAAGCTGAGAACCAATGTGTTTCGTTATTTTCTTGGCATGAGTTCTTACTAATGGTTAGTCTGTTTTTATTTATTCCAAAGATTCAACTTTTTGTGGGTCTTTGACTAGTAACCAGGTTATTATGTTTTCAGGGAAACTCGGATGAGACAACACTTCCTCGTAAGCAAAAAACAGACATATGCACAATAATGTACACAAGCGGGACGACGGGAGAGCCCAAAGGTGTAATCTTAAGCAATGCAGCGATTATGGTCGAAGTTTTATCCATTGATAAAATGCTTCAAGTCACCGATCGATCGGTAAATTTTTCTTTTTAAGAATACCATACATTTGTGATGTCCGTTACTTCGTTTCGTTGTCCCTAGCATAGAGACAAACAATACGTTTTGTCGTTCGTTTTATACTATCATTAGAGATTAGAGCTATATTTAAGGGAATGACATTTTATTTATATTTTTGGAATTTTGTAGTGTGACACAAGTGATGTGTTTTTCTCGTACTTGCCATTAGCACATTGTTATGATCAAGTCATGGAGATCTACTTTTTATCAAGAGGCTCCTCTGTTGGATACTGGCGTGGCGTAAGCAAATTTATTCTTTAAAAGTTTAAACCCCTTTATTTTATTACTTTTCACAAAATTGCTCTCTTATATTTGTTTCTAGGACATTCGGTACTTGATGGATGATGTTCATGCACTGAAACCAACTGTGTTTTGCGGTGTTCCACGAGTTTACGACAAACTCTATGCTGGTAATAGATTTGATCAATTCAAAAATCTTGTTCTCTTTTTTTTTTAAAGTAAGAATTTAAAGAAATTATTTTGTGAGTTTAGGTGTAATGCAAAAAATCTCAGCTGGTGGTTTGATACGCAAGAAACTCTTCGATTTCGCTTATAACTAGTGAGTTCTCTCGGTTTCTTCAAATAAGAACAATGGGACTTCTTCGGAATATATGAATCTGAATCTGAATCTGTGTCATCATCTTGTGAGTACAGTAAATTGGGGAATATGAGAAAAGGATTGTCTCAAGAAGAAGCTTCTCCTCGTCTAGACAGACTTATGTTCGATAAGGTTAGTGTGACGCAGGAAAACAGAAGATTACTAAAAAAATGAAGATTACATTACAGTGTTTATATATTTATGCTTCTGAAATAGTATATAGAGTTTATCTTGGATAAAAATATGTAATAGACTTACAAAATTTTGGAATTGAAATTGTCAGATAAAAGATGCATTAGGAGGAAGAGCTCATATGTTGTTATCAGGTGCAGCACCTTTACCTCGTCATGTAGAGGAGTTCTTGAGAATCATCCCTGCCTCTAATCTCTCTCAAGGTTATGGTAAGTCTACATATATAAACGGATATTTTAGTATACTCAATGTCTTTATTGGTTTCGGCTAAACCTACTTCAATTACGGTAATGTGACAGGATTGACTGAGAGCTGTGGAGGGAGCTTCACGACTTTAGCAGGAGTATTTTCTATGGTGGGGACAGTGGGTGTGCCAATGCCTACGGTGGAGGCAAGGCTAGTTTCTGTACCAGAGATGGGTTATGAAGCTTTTTCCGGGGATGTGGCTAGAGGAGAGATTTGTCTTAGAGGAAATTCAATGTTCTCTGGTTACCACAAAAGACAAGACCTAACTAATCAAGTCGTGATCAATGGATGGTTCCACACAGGTATTGTTGATCTTTTTTTATTTTTTATTTTTTCTTAACTCAGAACTCATAAGCAGTTAACTTTTTGACTTTTTAAACTCAGAACTCATAAGCAGTTAACTTTTTTTATGTTTGTAGGAGATATTGGGGAATGGCAAGAAGATGGATCGATGAAGATCATAGATAGGAAGAAGAACATCTTCAAGTTGTCTCAAGGTGAATATGTTGCTGTCGAAAACCTCGAGAATACTTACTCAAGATGCCCTCTCATTGCTCAGGTATGTATTTAGTGATATATCTAAGTTAAAACAACATTTCTTCAATACAATAATTATAGTATGTGTTATCTAATAATATTATCTACCAATAATGTGATAGATATGGATCTATGGAAACAGCTTCGAGTCTTTTCTGGTAGCAGTAGTTGTACCCGAGAGAAAGGCTATTGAAGATTGGGCTAAACTTAATAACCAATCATCTCCCAATGATTTTGAATCTCTATGTCAAAATCTCAAAGCTCAAAAATACTTCTTGGATGAGCTTAACTCTACCGCAAAGCAATACCAAGTACGTATACTTTTTTACCCAATTTTAAATTTTGAAATGATTTATTACTTTTAGTAATGTTTTTCTTTTAATGTACTTGTAGCTTAAAGGGTTTGAAATGTTAAAAGCGGTTCATTTGGAACCAAATCTTTTCGATATTGAAAGAGATCTTATAACTCCAACTTTCAAGTTGAAAAGGCCACAGCTCCTCAAACATTACAAGGTGACCCTTTCTCTACTCAATTTCTTCTTTTGTGTTAGGTCCGATTGATTTTTTTGCCATTAATTTACGTTTGCGTTTCCATGTTACGTGTAAATGCATACGTAAACGAAAACATAACAAATCGGGACTTAATGCACATAATATGGATCACCAGAATCAGATTTGTGATCTATGCAAATGTACTAATGACTCTGGACATGTCCTGCATATTAATTGTTTACTAACACAACTAAACTTTGTTTATTTCAGAGCATAATTGATCAACTTTACACCGAAGCAAAGGCGTCCAGAGCATAGAACCGGACGGCTATTCATTTTCCGATGTTTTTTTAGTTGTATGATATGTCAACATTGTATTCGAATCCTCTTATCATATATTATTCATATGATACACTTTACATTATATATTGTTATAAGAAAATTTTAAAAGTAAAATTTTAGGTTACTCTTTTATTTTACTGTTAGTGGTATGTTCCCGTGAAAGTTTCACTGCAGAGTTTTGATCTAGTTCTGTGTTTGGGTTGACATTTGTCTGAAAGGTGATAGGTTTGGTTCTATAAATTATGTCAATGTTGGTTTCGCTTAATTTTGTTAGTTTTGAGGATGGTTGCTCTTTGGGTGTTAAAAGCAGCCATGTTCAAGAAGTCCATAGTGTGAATGTTATCATTTGTGTTAAACTGTTTGTTTGTTGTATATTTTCATTGCAGGACCGACTTTTTTTTTTTTTAATGTTAGGTTTATTTTATACCCACTACTATACTGAAACAATTACACTCTATGACAGTTTTAAATTATTTATAACACTATAAGACAGTTTCCTCTACTAGCACACTTTATCCTAACAGTTTTTTCCTTTTCTAAACTAACTCCCTAACATCTGACTATCCTAGTTACTAGCTAAATGTAATATTAGAGGGAAAACATCACAACCGCACATCTCACTCTCTTCTCAATGGCCCAGACTATTTCTGATTTTTATGACAAGATTTATATCTGTCTCATTTCACAACCCTTGGATCTCCTTTATGGTTTATAACATCGACGGTCCAGATCTATAGTATTGGAGAATGTCAATTTTATTTATATATTTAATCGTTAAAATACATGAAAAATAAAGTGGATCCCTTCTTTCGTTTCCCTTCATCTTCTTCCTCCTAAATACTCAATTTCTTAGAAAATTAAAATATGTTTCTTAAATTATTTTTTTCAATTATTTTTTTACGAAATCATTTTCTCTATTACACAATCTATCTTTAGAGATATGTGAAGGTGCATCTCTGATGGTGGTGTACAACATTTTTGGTGTACACGAACATGATGTACATAAAACATCTCAAGTGTACAACACGCTACATAACAGAAAACAACCATCTGAAACCAAGTTTCTTTCTTTATAAATTCGTAAATGTCTAATTGAATGTTGCACCATGGTAAAATATACATGTCAATATTGGTAAACAAACATGTAGATATGCTCATTATTGAGCTACTTTTAATATTTCAAGATGTAATTCATTTCAAAATGTTTTCTACATTTGTAATTTTTTTGAAATATGTCCACCTTACATAGTTTTGTGTGTACACTATCATCAAAGTGTACACTATCCATTAGACTGTACATATATACACGAAATAATTTTCTCTATTAGACTATATACAATAGTTTCAAGATTCAACACCCTCCACTTCATCTTTTAACACTCAATGTCATATTCTCTTTTTTACCCATCATCATTCTACACACATTCAATTTTTATCCACTACAATGGTCTTGTTGAATAAAATTCAACACTATATTTTATTAATTAATAATTTTTTTTCTATATTCAAATTAAATAAACCTAGTCTCTATTTATAGATAATTTAAAAAGATACATTTTAGTATAAGAAATAAAACTAAATTTAATTTATAATGAAATTAATTAGTTTTAAATAACTAAGAGAATATCAAAATATCAAAAATCTTTAGAAAGTGACATGTGTCGTCAGTGGTCTCCACTTTCTTCTTATTCAACATGTTGAATCTTTTCAACACCAATTAATCTACATCATCAAATTTCATTTTTCAACATCTTCATTGTAGGGATTTAACTGTTGAATCTTTTATTCAACACCTCCATTGTACATAGTCTTACATGATTTATCTTTTGAGATATGTGAAGGTGCATCTCCGATGGTGGTGTACATCATCTTTGGTGTACAAGAACATGATGTACATAAAACATCTCAAGTGTACAGCACGCTACATAACAAGAAAACAACCATCCAAAACCAAGTTTCTTTCTTTATAAATTCGTAAATGTCTAATTGAATTTTGCACCATGGTAAAATGTACATGTCAGTATTTGTAAACAAACATGTAGATATGTTTATTATTGACCTACTTTAATATGAATAATTCATGAGAGTGTATACTATGTAAGGAAGAAAGGCTGAACGCCCTTTTGTACATGTGGATATGTAAACCAATGTACAGTTAGTTCGCACACACCCTTTTGTATATGTGGATATGTTAAACGATGTACACATATATATCATTACAACATTGTATATGTGGAAATTTGCAAATAAATTCTTATAATGTTCATGCGTATTATTGTACAAGTTACTATGTCTACATGTGAATCACTGTACATGTGAATAATAAAACATAAAGTCAAATTGAAGATAGTGTATATGACAATAGTGTACACATGATTTTGTGTGTTATGCATATCTAATGATTTTTAGCTTTGATAATCTACACATCCACGTGGTCACCCAATGTACTCGTGTACACAAACAAATGTACATACATAATTTATGTACACATCCATGTGGTCATCCAGTGTACTCGTGTACACTAACATTATGTACACATCCACGTCATTTAAATTTTTCTTTATTTTTTTAATTAATGGCAATTTTGTAATAATTTCATCTTCTTCATATAAGGGTTTCTGCGTTTCCTGCAAATATATCTCAGAGCCACCATTGATTTTTATCATGCAATCTTCATTATTTTTGTTTTTTTTTACTTTCGGAACTAACAAATATTATATATCTTAACTGATTAGAACCCAAAATTAAAAAAAAAATTTAATTTTTGAATTTGGACAAATTATATCCAGATCGTCATAGATCTTGTCCACCAAATGTTTACCCGTTAGTTTCCCAATCATCTATTGAAGTGATCATCAATATCAAACCCTTCTTTGGCTTAGGGTTATGCAGTAAGACATGATTCACATATATGTGTACGCCAACAATATATAATGTTGTACATGTGTACACCAGAAATATATTGTACACATGTACACGCATGTAACATAGCAAGCACACTTCCTCAGCTTTACACTTGCAAAGAATAAATTTTCTCTTTCACATATACACATGTACATTGACATTATGTACTCGTCGTGTACATGAATGATATACATTAAAAAAAAAAAACACAAAACACAATTGTTTATTTTGAAAGTATGAGGCAAAAATAAAAGCAAGCAAAATATAAAGAACCATTTATGTAATTATAAAGAAAGGCTGAAATGAACAATCAAGAAGTTGTGGGGTTAATTCGAATAGTCATCTGCACAATTAAAATGTCTGGGGTCAAAAACGCAATTATGTGAATTTTAAGGGACTAAACAAGCAAAAAAATCTAAAAATAGCCATTGCTTCTCTCAAGTTCTAACAGAGTCGCGACGGCGAGATATGAACCCATGACGCCAGAAAAAATGTGAAATAGTCTGACGTGACTCTAGTTCCGTTCGTGGTGCGTAGGTTGGCGATGGATGAGACTTTAAAGGAGTTTGTGGTACGGAGGTTGGCGATGGCTAAAATTCATGGCAAACCTCCATTGAAACAGAAGAACGCGGTGGAAGAGATGATGAAGAAGATTGTGGTGAAAAAAGGCAAAAGGTACAACAACATCAAATAAAAAAACAACCGCCACATAACAAACCATCAACTTTTTCCTTTCCACGCCGGCTGTGTCTCCTCGACATCGTCGTCGTCGTCACTCATCGCTCGTCAAACAATTTTCCTGGGAATTTTAATCTTCAGATGTCGCCGTCGTCGCTAATGTCTCCTTCGTCGTCTCTCGGTTTCTCTATCAGATCTCAGTAAAAGTTAGGGGAAGTGAATAAATCTTTCTACACGTCCGGTAAATTAAAAGAAATTGGTTAAATCCTCGTTGAGCCCTCCTTATTATTTTTAAATTTCAAAATGTAACTAGAGAAATAAAGTTCCAACCAACAATACGCGACCAGTTACCATTTTTTTAGGGGCAACTTATGACTTTTCACACAAAAACTGCCTTGGTAGTAGTAACTGCCTTATCTTGTTAAAAAAAATTCAAAACTGCCCTTCAATGTAAATTACTCTTTTTGTGTGACTATAGAGCCTAATTTCCAATTTTTCAATAATAACGTTTTTGCCTCATTGGACGTAGTTTTTAGCTGTGGTGAAGGAAATATAAACACATGTTAGTATGCCATAACGTTTATACTTGACTTTTTCTTGGATTCACCCCCTAGGGTGAACCTTTAGGTTCACCAACCAATAGAAAATTGTCATTTTAGATCTAGTATCTTTTAATTAAGGAAACAAAATAACTTGCCAAATTATATTATGCTTTTAAAATAAAAAAAAAGATTAAATAAATAAAAATAACAATAGTTCTAAAAAAAATTATTTAAAAAAAATATTTGTTTTTAAAATTTAGAGTTTAGTGTTTAAGATTTATAATTTAGAATTTATCCAAATGTTTAGTGTTTTTCAAGGGTTTAGGGTTTACCTAAGGGTTTAGGATTTACCCAAGGGTTTAGGGTTTTCCCAAGGGTTTAGGGTTTAGGATTAGAGTTTAGGGTTTAGTGTTTTGTTGACAAAATGTTTAGTGTTTTTCTAAGGGTTTAGGATTTACCCAAGGGTTTATGGTTTAAGATTTGAGCTTAGGGTTTAGTATTAGAGTTTAGGGTTTAGTGTGTTGTTGACAATATTTCTTTTTTTTTGAATTCGTTTTTATATATTATTTTTATTTATTTTTAAATTTTATTTTGAAAAGATAATATAATTTGCCAAGTTATTTGGTTTCCTTAATTAAAAGATACTAGATCTAAAATGAGTTATTCTTAGGTTCACCCCCTAGGGTGAACCTTTAGGTTCGCCAACCAATAGAAAATTGTCATTTTAGATCTAGTATCTTTTAATTAAGGAAACCAAATAACTTGGCAAATTATATTATCTTTTCAAAATAAAATTTAAAAATAAATAAAAATAATATATAAAAACGAATTCAAAAAAAAAAGAAATATTGTCAACAACACACTAAACCCTAAACTCTAATACTAAACCCTAAGCTCAAATCTTAAACCATAAACCCTTGGGTAAATCCTAAACCCTTAGAAAAACACTAAACATGTTGTCAACAAAACACTAAACCCTAAACTCTAATCCTAAACCCTAAACCCTTGGGAAAACCCTAAACCCTTGGGTAAATCCTAAACCCTTAGGTAAACCCTAAACCCTTGAAAAACACTAAACATTTGGATAAATTCTAAATTATAAATCTTAAACACTAAACTCTAAATTTTAAAAACAAATATTTTTTTTAAATAATATCTTTTTAGAACTATTGTTATTTTTATTTATTTAATCTTTTATTTTTATTTTAAAAGCATAATATAATTTGGCAAGTTATTTTGTTTCCTTAATTAAAAGATACTAGATCTAAAATGACAATTTTTTATTGGTTAGTGAACCTAAAGATTCACCCTAGGGGGAGAATCCAAAAAAAAGTCTTATTTTTTATGGTACGTGTATATTGTTGGCAATATATCGCCATTTTAATTACTTAAAAGTTTTAGGCCTCATTATCTAAGTTTTTTTCGACCTAATTACAGTATAACATCTTTTAGTTAATACTTTATAAATTAATATACTCTAAAAATCTCTATAAAATAATATAATTTTATAGTCTCAAATTGAATTTTTGGTTCAACTAATATATCGATAAATTAATATTTCTATAAATTAATAAAAAAAATTATAGTTTTACTGTAATCTCAACATTATTAATTTATAGAGGTTTCACTGTAATTCTTTCTATAACATTTGTAACATGTATCTATTCTCTTAAAACAACAACATGACCAATTGATAAAAGATTATGTGCACCTATTTATTATATTATATTAATAATAATTAACTTTTTTAATTCAAATGTTGTATAACCACTTTATACTTTAATTTCATACTATGCAGGGTGGCCACTACTCCCTTTTTTTTTTGAACAAGATCCACTACTCCCTAAAACTGTCGATTAAAAACCTAAATAAGATTTGTGTTTCTCGTATGTTCGTTGTTCTTGAAACATTTGTCATTTGACTTTAATCAATGCAGTCGTTAAAAAAAAACCTAAATAAGATAATATTGTGTACGTAGAACAGTTTTAAAATATATCATTTTCCTATATGTGAAAAATCATATACGTAACAAAGGTGGGATTTACTTATAATTAAAATCAAACATGATTCAAAAACATTTATTTAACCAAACAAATCTGTTTTGTTTTCAACGATGAAAAGTGAAAACCTTAATTAAAAACCACCAAATTTGTAACTAACTATCAACCTTTAATAACTCGGAATTCATATAAATGTTATTTTCAACATTGTAATTTAATATCTAAGAAAAATTATCAATAAATATATTTTCAATAATTTATATTTTAATTTTAACCGATGTTATTACTAATAAGAAGAGCAAAATTAAAAAAAAAAAAGAACTATCTCAACTAAATTTTATAACTTTAAACATAAAATTAAAATCAAACGAGATGACTTAAATAAATGGCTTATCCGACATTGATTCAAATCTAAAATAATAAAACACCAAAATAATTATATATGAATATGTGTTATGTGTAAAAATATAAAATATTTAAAATATAAAACATTTAAATCAATTAAATTAAATTTCAAATGAATATTTTATTAATAATATAATAATAATAGGGAAATACTCTAGGATAGCACTAAAAAAGTTTCTATCACAAATATAGACTCTAAGAATCAAAATGACCAAAATGTTTCATTAAAGAGGTAAATATACACTTATACTCCTAGGGTTAACTAATACAAACCTTAGGGTTTAGAGTTAAGGGGTGGGGATTTGGGTTTGAGGTTTAAAATTTTATAAAATAGGAAATAAATATAAAACATTTGAAAATAAAAATTTTAAAAATAGTTTCAAAAACTATTTTCGAATTACAAAAAGAAAATTTGAAAAAAAAACTAAAAAAAAAATATTTTTTTTATTTTTTTTATTTTTCTATATATAGGGTATTAGTGTCATTTTACCTATTAAATGAAACATTTTTGTCATTTTTCTCTTTGTGGTCTATTTTGTGACCAAAACTTGAAAATGATCTATTTATGAGAATTGCCCATAATAATATATTTTTTTGTTACAATACAGGTTATAACTTAACATAACTATAAATCTTTTTTTTTTGTCGACATCATTAGAGACTCATATTGACTTTGTAAACCACACCGGAAGATGTTGATCCATGTGAACGACGAAAGACGTTTGTTTCCTGACACTGCGTGCTAGGTTATCCGGCTTTGTATTTTTCGTCCTTGATACATGGATAATCTCTCATCGTATGAAACTCTTTTTCAGACTCTTAATATCGTCCAAATAACTTGCAAAAGCTGGTCATTCTTCTGGTTCCGAAACCATCTTCACCAATTGAGAATAATCCGTTGCAAACGAAACCTGAAACTGTCGTAAGTTTCTCATACATTCCATAGCCCATAGTAGCGCCTCCATCTCTGCATGCAAGGGAGTTAGAGTAGCCCGTACATTCCTTGCTCCCATCAGGCCCTCAAATCCTTCTAAAGTACTGAACCAACCCTGACCAGAGAAAATATCTTCCTCTTTCCATGATCCATTTGTAAAACACCATCTTCTGGGAATTGACGGAAGAGTCGTGACCTGAACCTGTGTTCCCGTCTTCTGGTCATTTAAAAGATGTGCCTCTGCCCAGAGTGTGGATTCCGTTTCTGCCAATTTAAGAGTGTCCCTAGGATCCATATCCAGATTACTAAAAACCTTATTATTTATTCATTTCCAAATGTACTAAAGTATCCAAGCAAACTGATGATCCTACGTATGTGGAGTAACTCTCCAAAAGAGATGATCCATATTTGTAAAAAGAGAACTTGTTGAGAAAATAACTGGATTTGTTGGAATATTTGAAAGGGTCCAAACCTGAAGTGCTGGAAGACATTCAAAGAAGATGGTTAATCGACTCTTCATCCGCTGCACATCTTGCACAAGATATATCTCCTTGCATCCCCGCACCTGTAGAATATTCTTAACTGCTACACACCTGATACCAGTTGCCAAAGAAAATGTTTTATTTTTGGTGGACACCGTATTTTCCAACAAAATGCCTTCAGAACATCAACTGTAAGTCCAATCAATAATGCTGGTCTTTCCTTATCCGGGTAGATCTGCTCTACTTGGTATCCTGATTTAACCGTAAATTTTCCATTGTTTGTGAAATGCCATCCTTCCCTATCAACCATCTGATTTCTGCTTAATGGTATACTTTCTATGATTTTCACATCCTGTGGGTCTACCAAAGCCCGTAGGGCCTGCGAATTCCATCTTCGCGAAGTGGAGTCGATAAGGAAATCCACTGTAAGGTCAGGATACAAATTGTGTTGATTTTTTTTTGGCTGGTCTCGGGCGAGTGGTGGGGAGCCAAGGATTGTTCCATACAGATATAGAGGATCTTGTTCCCACCCTTTTGATTAGTCTTTTGCTTACCAGAGATCTAGCAGATACAATACTCATCCAGCCGTATGACGGAGAGTATGAACGAATCGGTTCAAGGGGTGAGGCATTCCTATAATACCTACCCTTGAAAACTCGAGAAAATAAAGTGTTTAGCTTCTCTATTAGCTTCCACAACTGCTTACCAAGCATTGATGTATTGAAATCAGTTATATCCTTAAAACCTAAAACCCTGTCTTCCTTACTGACACATACTTTGTCCCATGACTTCCAATGCAGTCCTCTTGTACTACCCCCAGGACTCCACCAAAATTATGCTACTGCACTCGTCAATTTTTTTTGCGGTTGCATTAGGTAACCGATAACAAGACATCGTATGGTTCAGCATCGCCGTTATCACTGATTTGATGATCACTTCATTTCTTCCTTTTGTGAAAAATTTAAAAGTCCAACCATTGATCCTATTATTTAGACGATCATGCACAAAGCCAAAGACTTGAATCTTAGAACCTCCAAGATTTTCCGGTAATCCTAAGTAAATTCCATTCCTCCCAAATTATGTATACCCAAAATACCTCTTAACTCCTGTCTGACCGATTTCTCAGTCTTATGTTCAAGTCGAATCGAAGGCTTTTCAAAATTTATCAGTTGACCTGAAACCACCTCGTATTCCTTTAAAATCCTGAGAATAGTATTACATTCTTCCCTTTGAGCTTTGCAGAAGAACAAACTATCATCCGCAAAAAACATATGGGAAATTGATGGGCATGCTCTCGCTACCTTAGATCCTGTTAATTGTTGCCCTCTCTCTGTCTTCCTAATATTTGCAATCAGTACCTCAGTACACAAAATAAATAAGTAGGGGATAACATATCTCCTTGTCGTAAACCTCTTTGTGGCACAATGAGACCTCGTGGTTGTCCATTTAGGAGAATCCTTTATTGAAACCGATGATATACACTCCATCATTAATTTAATCCAATGCTGGTGAAAGCCAAATAATAAATTTCCATTCTATCCTATCATACGCTTTACTCATATCTGTTTTAACTGCCATATACTTTCCTTAACACGTTTTATTAGTCCGTAATCCATGAAACATTTCCTGAGCTATAAGAATATTTTCAAATATCAAACGACATGTCACAAATGCCGATTGAGTCTCCGAGACGAGAGAGGGTAAGTAGATTTTCAACCTACACATAAAACCTTCGATGTTATTTTATATCCTACATTACATAGACTGATTGGCCGCAATTCCATCATCCTTGTAGGCTGTTCTGTCTTTGGAATCATACAAATATTAGTAATATTTAACCTTGAATCCATTTCACCCGAAACCAGAAAATTATTCACCATATCTACCAAATCACTCTTAATAATATGCCATGAGTGTTGAAAGAAAAGAGCTGTCATGCCATCCGGTCCTTGTACTTTTTCTGGGTGCATCATTAATATAGCCTCTCTGACCTCATCCTCAGTCGCCATTCTCAATAACCGTTGATTCATCTGAGGAGTAATCCCCGGTGTTATCTCTGAGAAGAAATTGTCAAACTCCAATGGAGAGGTGGTACTAAATAGTTCTTCAAAGTAGTCTACTGCCACTTTCTCTACTCCATTATCCTCCGTACTCCAATTTCCGGCTGCATCATGTAGTCCGACAATCCTATTATGTACCCTTCGTTGCTTAGTCAAAGCGTAGTAGAATTTTGTATTGAGATCTCCAGATGACAGTAGAATTTTGGTAGAGATCACCATCTCTACCAAATCACTCTTAATAATATGCCATGAGTTTTGAAAGAAAAGAGCTGTCATTCCATCCGGTCCTGGTGATTTTTCTAGGTGCATCATGAATATAGCCTCTATGACCTCATCCTCAGTTGCCATTCTCAATAACCTTTGATTCATCTGAGGAGTAATCTCCGGTGTTATCTCTGAGAAGAAATTGTCAAACTCCAATGGAGAGGTGGTACTAAATAGTTCTTCAAAGTAGTCTACTGCCACTTTCTCTACTCCATTATCCTTCGTACTCCAATTTTTGGCTTCGTCATGTAGTCCGACAATCCTATTACGTACCCTTTGTTGCTTAGTCAAAGCGTGGTAGAATTTTGTGTTGAGATCTCCAGATGAATACCACATATTCCCGCTTTTCTGGTGCCAATACTCCTCTTCATCCTTGTATGTCTCTTGCAAATTCCTGGATACTTCCAGTATGTTCTACTGAGACCTAGTATCATCAGTTTGTACCTCCTCAAGAGCCTTCTGCAAATCTATATTTTTTTTTCTTTCCATAAGGTAGATTATTTTTTCCGCCATTTTGCTATTTCGTGACGAAAATTACTAATCTTTTCCACTTTACCATTTCCGCTGCCTTCATTATATTTCGACCATCCCATTGTAATTGATTCCATTACACCTTTCTGACCAACCCATCTCTTCTTAAATCGAAATTGGCATTTTCTCCTAATAACTTTATCCTCGACGTAAGCCACCAGTGGCGATGATCAGATGCCACCATCCCTATATATTCAGTATGGGAACATGGAAATAGTGTGTGCCATTCCTCATTCGCTAGTGCACGGGCTAGGCAACATCTTACCATTACTGCTCATTTTCCTGTACCTCTTCTCCCTTGCCATAACATCTTGTTTTCCTTAGCAGGAAACTCCAGTAATCTACTATTCCTAATCATATTGTTAAAAGGAACAAATGATTCAGCACTCCTCAGAGATCCACCCTCTTTTTCATGGTTTTCTGTAATCTCATTTAAATCGCCAATAATGAACCGAGGTTTCGATCTCGAAAGTCCATATCTAGCTAAGCGTTCCCACACTTGTTCCCTCAGATCTTTGACTGGATCCCCATACACAAATGTCAAATAAACCGTTTTTCCAAGAGCCACTTCTTCCACGTCTATTATTCGATTACTTGAATATAAAACCTTAACATGATAATCATTGTTATAGTAAAGCGCAAGTCCACCACTCTGTCTTACTGGATCAACTGTGACTAGATTATCAAATCCAAAATTTGATTAAAATCCTTGAACAAACTGAAAATCTTGCTTAGTTTCCGATAAAAATAAAAAATCCGGCTTATATCTCCCGTAAATAACTTATAGTCTAGTTGCTTCCCTTTCCTCGGCAATTCCAACTAACTGCTCTTATTTTACAAATATGCGAAGAGGCTCCCTAGAGCTATTTAATTTGGGTTTAATGATACCCTGAAATCTCAACCACCATACCATAAAAAACAACCAAAGAGCCCACGCCAAAACCTTCGTAACCGTCATACTCTCGCAATCACATAATAATGCTCTCCGACAAACCCTCTTACTGATCCTGTGATTATATAAAATTTTACCATACTCTCTAGTTAATAAAAGAGTTTAGGTCCCCAAGCGCCCCTTGGGCTCCATTATACTTTTCGCCATAGTAAATCCAAGAACATTGATTCGCACTTCCTCTTCTTTCATTTCTAGATAGTGTATTAACAATTCCTGTTTAAAATGTTTAGTTAAAATACTTATCAATCCAACATCATGATGTACCACTTTGAGAACAGCTCCGACAACCCCTTAAAATATATCGTGTAACACATGAACTATCCACTAGCTTAGACCATATAAGAAATACTTCCTTATGAAACCATAGTGGGAAACATGATTTAACCGTACATATAATAACACATTCCGGATTGCCAAAACCAATATTGTATAGTGAATTTAGAGTCCGTCTATGGTTTAATGAGACAAAAGACCATACCTGATGCCCACACGCTCCCTTATAACTTATCAAACTCCCGATGATCCGATGTAACCCCAACGTACATCGATTCTCCTTGCTCCTGAATACATACCACTGCAACACAAGATTCCTCTCAATCCATATCAACCATGTTCCAATAGAAATGCAAAAAGTATAACAAGCATCAAGTTTATTCCAAACAACAGAAAAACCTAGGGCTGCATACACTGCAATGCCAAAATAAAGCCATAAAGACCCCAACCCCAAACACAAAGAAATGCTCACTGAGATTATTTTTAAAATATAAGAAAAAAACTCCCAATCCCCGCCACAATTCATCTTGTATCGTACTACCATAAACTAATTAAGCGGTTTTGCTGAGGAGTTTTTTAGGGTTTAACGGACCCTTCTCCTCTGTCTGCTTTGCTCCTTTTCCTCCTCCCTGACGCTTGCCTGACTTGGTAGAGCCATTCTTACGTGGTTAAAGAACAGCCTGAATAAGCCGCATCTTAGAAGTTCCTACTGCTATCCCTGGCGGCTTCTTAAACATGACCTTGCGTGCTCCTTTCTTCTTCTCCTCCTCTCCCGCTTGAATGTCTTGATCACCATTCCCTCCCAGTTCCTCATCCCCCTCTGTTACAACTCTCATATCCACATCAGTCTTGACTGTTTCCTCCACTTCCCCATCCGTAAAAGCTTGGAAATCATCATCTCCACACAAAAGCTCCTCCTTGCGTTCTACAAGCGTCACTGGCCCATCAAGCTATATTGTCTGCCCGTCATTTCCATTTCCCACTAAGTCGATAGCCTGTTCTAGACCATTCACCAAATTCTCTATCTCCGTTCTATCTCCTAGATCCCCTTCCAATTCCGTAGCTGTAGCGTTTGCCACAACCGTAGCAATCTATGTATAAATTTTTATGGAACTTAACATATATATTTAATATAATTATCAAAATTATATGGCACAAGTATATAATTATGCAACTTGACATATTTAATATAGATACCAAAATATTATTAATATTAAACACATATATGTTTAAAAACACAAATATAAAATTAAAATTTTCAACAAAAAAATTAACACAAAAATATAGTTTTCTTTATTAGGAGCTATTCTTCCGGACTGGCGAGTTAAATAAATGTCACGATGCATAATATATGGCAAATACAACATAATTAGTTAAATACATTTTTTTTTGTAACTTAGTTAAATACATATTTCAATGAGAGTTATGGATGTAAATAGGAATTTGTGATTTTCGTAAAATGGAAAATATTTTTTTTTTTCATTCAACTATGAAGGGAGAGATGATATAACTTATGTGATATTTAGAAGCCAGATGATGATGTTGTTACGAAGTAAAAGTATCAACATAATTGCTTGATTGTCTGTAGAAGTTTAATAATTTCTTTATCGGTTTGTAGTAGTAGCATCTATCTACTACACAGGTTTTCCATGTTCAGAGTGGATCTCTAATAACAATATTTTTGAATCTGTGATTATGTTTTGTTTGCTGTATTCAGTGAGCTCTTAGCGTAAGTTGGTTTTGGGTGGTGATTCGTTAAAGATGGCGAGAGCTGGGAAAGGCCATTGATGGGCTATAATTTTTAAAATTGCCTAAAATCTACGGTGGTGAGAATTGGGAGAGATCATTGATGGCTTTAATTTTTGCATTATAGAGGCTAATAAGGTTTTGACATATTACATGTATTCCCATCAGAAACCGAAATCGTGAAAAGAAGAAAATAAAATTTTATTTATAACAACACTGATCTGAAAAGTTCTTAGTCTTTGATTGTTGACATGGCCAAAGAAGAAGATATAAATCTTCACCATGCTGCTGATTATATATGTGTCGTTTTGAAAGATCAGGAAAATGAAGCTCACGTTATCGCATCTAATGACACACATGTGGAAAATGACGCATGTGCATGTAATAACAATCTTATCTATCAAAACAAAAAAATCATGAACTAAAAAAATCATGTTATTCTAACAAAAAATTCTAACAAAAAATTGCCATGTTATTTTGTAGTGATATATATATTTATTTATTTATTTATTTCTGTACTTTTCGATTGTTTAATTAGTTCAAATATGATTGGATGCGTGGAGTTTTTGCAGAAAATTCTGGTTAGGTTTTTGAGATTATGTTTTAAAATCTGATGTAAAATTATATTTTTAGTGTTTCATTCCCAAGGAACTCAAGTTTTCATGTTTTGGTATGTAATGTGTCTGCTTCTTAGATTGAATATCCAATGGACAAAGTCCATCTAATTGAGAGTGATGATGAAGAGGAAGGGGAGTTGAAAGTAGTGATGATGTTCGAGTGAAGTGATTAAGTTGGAAGAGTTGTTGAGCAATAAACCAAGAGCTAACGTCAAGTTTGAGAATACGGCTAGGAATGTTTTCTTTATCGGTTTGTGTAAAAAATTTCATGTTCTCAATATAATACATGACAAAAAAAAAGAGAGGATTCGTGGATCTCAGATTTCTCCTCCTGTTTTGAGTTCGCTGGTGGTCTCCGGTGTTTGCGCGTGGAGTGTCCCCGTGAGTGAGTCTTTGACTTGTTTTTGGGGTGTTCTCCGGTGGCGGTGCGTAAGTGTTTGTCCTTAGCGCTTGTTGTTGTTGGCTTTTCCTCAAAGCTTTTGGGGTCCGTTGATGTGGCTCTCCTTGCCACCGTCTCTCTCCTTGTGAATCTTCATGTGACTCTGGCTTGAGTTGGATGTGGCCCGTGGGTCGGATCTGTGATGATGTTTAGACGTCAGTTTGGCAATCGACTCTCTTACTTGCTTGGTGGCTTTCTCTGGAGGTGGTGTCCTGAATCGGTCTCATTGCTCTATATGGGTTCTTGGGTTAAAAGGGTGTACACGGTCACGGTTTGGTTGAGAGGAGGCAGCAATCTCCCCGACTCGCCGCTCCTCGGGATCCTCCTCGTGCTGCCAGATTGAGTCTCTTGGGTGAGTAAGCGGGTTCGTGGTTGTGATTCTTTGGATGGTTGTTGCATGTGGGTCTAAGGAAGCTGTAGGAGCCAGCTGCATCAGGTTCGAGAACGTCTATCTCTCCGGTCTCTCGTGGCAACCGGACGCTCGCTCTGTTCTAGGCTCTTCCTCTGGTTCTTTCTCGCTGCGTTGACGTTAGTTTTAAAGTCCAGTTCTTACCTCTCTCAATTTAGTTATTGTTCGTTGTCAAGGTTCTGTGTTTAGATTTCATATTGCTCTCTGCTACTAGTATTCTGTGTATCTTCTATCACAAATTAAAATTCTTGTATAATACTTAACATTTTACCACAAACAAAAAAAAAGTTAGAGAAGTTCTTAAAAGTTGTTTCCTGACAAAGAGTTAGAGAAGCTTTTGAGGAGTAAGAGAAGTTCTTAAAACTCTGTTATTTTTCCTGACAAACATCTCTGCCGTTTGATAGATATCGGGTTCTAGCTCCTTAAACACACATGGAAGCTTAAGTTGTACGTAACATAATGTATCCTTGTCATGTCTTAATCTGGCAAGAACTCTAGGCTTACTAATGTCTAATGGTGAAATGTGGTTCAATCCATTCTGAATTTGTTTATTCTTCATATTTTGCAATTTCATAATCCTACATCAGGATAAGCAATCATCTCATTAGCTTCATGAACTACATCTGATGGCGAAACAAATCAAAAGCCCTTAAACCAGAGTCATAAATTCATAATCAACATTCACATAAACATCATTCTCCTGATTCACTGACCAGTCCCATACATGTAATTACAACGCTACTATTGACCCTAACTACCACTCAAACACACAGTTTTTGCACCAAATCTCAAATACTTATCAACAACGAACATAGGAATCTGAAATTTCACTCAGAACACATCTAAAACCCATAGAACCAGACTGATTCTCCAACAAATGCAAGAGAGAGAGAGAGAAAGAAACTAATTAAAAGGGCACTACATGAAACTGAACTTTCGCAAACCAGATTGCTTTGTTATAGTGTCACACGTACTGAGTGACGCGAAAGGCGGTGACTTTCAGAACGAAATCTCGAGTTCTGAGAAGCTCGAACACACAAACATCTCCTTCCCCTATATTATTCTCGAGTGTGAACTCATACCATCCTTGGCTAAACTTGGCCCTCCCTGCTTTGTAAAGGCACCTCACTGGCCATTGTTTCTCCCCGAGCTGAAGCTTGATGAAACCAGCTATCCCGCTCAGGTACTTCTCAGCAAACCCAGAAGGCAAGTACTGTAAATAATTAAACAAGAAAGAGGTCACATACGGTTGAAGTTTTATGCCTTTATTACATGAGAAACAGGTCCACATACCATGATGCAGCCTCTGTACAGATACGATGGTCGCAGAACAACTCTAAAGAAAGGATTGGTCGGCTCGTACGTTTTGGCTGCACTGATGGCTCTCTCTCTTTCCTCAGCAGTTACAGTTCTCTTTCTATCAGAAGCACTCTTGTAGAACTTTGAGCTGTTCTCCGGAGTCGACGAGTTTATTTCCTCTGCACGCACCAAGCCAAATATGAATCTTTATGAACAGAAGCAAGAGTTTTGTCTCTGATACTTACCGGGATTAGGATTCTTCTTCTTCCTTCCTCTCTTCTTAGGTATTTTCGGCGTCGCCACTTCAGGTTTAGAATCAGTGAACAAGCTCTGGGTGGTGGTAGAACCCTCATACCCTTCATTCAGGGGTGCATTAGATTCAGGGATCAATGGATGAGTGACCCTCGTCTCTTCTTTTTGACGGTCTTCAAACAATCGAGCGCGTTTGTTGAACTCATTGTGTGCAGAATCCATGTTCATAAGAGAGTACCTTTGTAACTGAAAACCAAAAGGAAGTGGATATTGTTGTCAGCTTTCCTTAGTCCTGCATGCCAAACATGACCCATCAGGTTAGGGTGAGTGCAAATGCAAACTAGACCAGATCATAGTTTAGAATCAACAATCATCCATCAACACACAATGAATGGATACAACAGAGCTTTTCCTTGGTAAGTCAAGTTATATTAGTCACAGTCATAAAGCGAAACTGGCATGTTCCCAGATCTCTATCAAGTCCACTTATTGTCTCTCTCTCTCTCCTCACTATACATGTTTTTTTTTTGTGTTTCAATTATGCGTAACAAGACTAAGACCAAAAGTCAACAACATAAGAGTCTTAATATTTCAGCTTTTTCACCAAATATTCTCAATAAATCTGACACACAAAACTATACATTGTTTAGACTAGATGCAGTCTACACAAAGAGACTCAAGATCCCACAACGAAAAAGGAAGACACTTTCTCCACTCAATTTCTACTTAAATTGAGCAACCCAACACCAGATTCTTCAATCTTTGAAAGAGGAGAGCAATTACCTGACGGGTTTTAGTTGATGATAGTGGATGAGAGGATAAGGTTGTGGAAGAAAGGGCGTGACATAGTATTCTCAGATAATCAACTAACTAAAGTCACCAAGTAAAAGAAGAGATAAACGAAACGACGCCGGAGAATCCCATGGCCCGAAGAGGAAACACTTTTCAGATCTGAAGCCAATCTCTCTCTTACTGTCGAGTTTTAACTTAACCAGACCTGAGTAACCTAACCAAATCAAAACAGGATACAAAAACCCCAACTTGCCCTTAGTAAAGATCAT
This sequence comes from Brassica napus, assembly GCF_020379485.1. NCBI lineage: Eukaryota > Viridiplantae > Streptophyta > Magnoliopsida > Brassicales > Brassicaceae > Brassica > Brassica napus. The sequence continues at coordinate 13,004,515 of NC_063438.1, forward strand.
GTGTGTCTTTTTTTCCTTGACTCTGTAAGTCTACTTGGTGTTTTGGTCTCGTTTTTTTTTTTTTTGTAAACTACATTAAAAGCCTATCGGCTCCACCAACGACCCTTTTCACATAATTTTTCTTTCCTTTTCATAATATAATAAATATTGTTGTCATTTTGACTCTTTCGTTTTTTTTCCTCTGTGTTTTTTTTGTAATTACATATCTATTATATTAAAATAGAAGTCACAACTTCTTTTCATGTGTGATTTTTTAAGTTTGGACCATTCCTAGAAAATATCATATTTTACATAAGTTCATTATTATATCTTTTAATATCTTTATTTTTTTATTTGAAATACAAATGAATATATTTAAAATGTTCTAACAAAATCTTTTTAAAATCTTCTTAGAATCTATTATATTAAAATAGAAGTCACAACTTTTCTTCATGTGTGATTTTTTAAGTTTGGACCATTCCTAGAAAATATCATATTTTACATAAGTTCATTATTATATCTTTTAATATCTTTATTTTTTTATTTAAAATACAAATGAATATATTTAAAAGAGAAAAAGACTAAGATAGCACCAAACCAAGTTTTTGTTCCCAAAGTAGCACTCAAGGCTCAAAGTCACAAAAATAGGTTTCATTAAAGAGGTAAATATACACTTATACCCCTTGGGTTAATTAATCCAAACCTTAGGGTTTAGAGTTAAGGGGGTGGGGTTTTGGAATTAGGGTTTAAAATTTTATAAAAAATAAATACTAAAATAAAAAATAAAAATTTATAAAACAGTTTCAAAAATTATTTTTAAACTATAAAAAGAAAATTTGAAAAAAAAATAAAAAAAAAATTCAAAAATTGTTTTTTAAAAAAAATTATAAAAATTTCGAATCTGAAAACATATAATCTGAAACTATAAAAAAATTTTTTATTTTTTTTATTTTTTTATTTTTTTTATTTTTTTATTTTTTTTATTATTTTTTTTTTATTTTTGTTTGTTTATTTAATTTAAACCAAGGATATTAGGGACATTTTACCCTTTAATGAATGTCATTTTTGTGACTTTCTCCTTCTAGTACTCTTTTTGTGACATAAACTTCAAAAGGTGCTATTATTGACAATTGCCCTATTTAAAATGTTCTAACAAAATCTTTTTAAAATCTTCTTAGAATCGTTTTAAATTTACTTTCAAAAATTAGTTAGTTTTAATTTAAATTATCATAAAATATAATTAGAAATTAAAATTGAATATAGTTTTGGTTTATAAACGAAAATTTAAATAAAATGAAATTAATTAATTTTAGAAATACATTTACTAATAATTTTTAAAGATTTTGTTAGAAATAAATATTTATTTTTCTTTTAATTTTTTCAAATTTGTTTTCTAATAAAATAAAAATCATGATTTTTTGATGAGTGATATTTTTATTTGGACCATCATTTAAATTTTATATTAAATGTATATCACTAATGCTAATATACATAATATTTTAACTACTTTAATCACAATATCTTTTATATATTTTATTTAAAAAAAAAATTCTAACAAATCTCATGAAAAATATTATAATAAGATCTTAATTGTCATAAATTGAATATAAATATTTTCAACTAATTTTGTAATTAGTAATGAAATGTTACTAAAAGAATAAAATTATATCCTATTTTATCAATTTTATAATAATATCTATCATTTTAAAATAAAAATTTTATATTGAAAAAAATATGATAAAATTATTTTAAATTGATAAGTTAACATATTTTATTTTCATAAATATAACATATTTATGCTAAAAATATAATATGTTGGTAGAACGGGTTAATATTAGTAAACTATATAATACATGTATAAAATTTAACTTATCTTAAACTTTTTAATATACAGTAATTTATTATATAAAGTTAATAAATATTAAAAATTACTAAAAAAATCTAGCGATTTGAATTACGGATCATGATTATAAATAAATTAAATACAAAATTGTTTTCATATATGTTGTTTCATACATTAAAAAATTTAGTTTAGTAATCAAACGCAAATTCAATAAGACAAATATATAATAAGCAACATATATATATGTGATGATTTTAATTTACAGCATGAAAACTATAAAATTATTATATTTGGTATAATTATACAAACATTTAAATATGTGAGTAACATTAAAAAATATAATAATTATGTAAAACAAATATTTATATATATAAATGTGAAAATATATACCCGCACGGTTGTGCGGGTGGAAATCTAGTATTAATTTAAAACAGATGAATAACATTCTGATACAACTAAGTTGGCAAGGAACACCTTCCTTTCGTAACCAGAAACCGACAAAGATCGAAATATTTCTAGAGCCATAAAAGAAACTACTAAACAACTACATAGAACATATGATAAAGAAATCCAAGACAAACCAAAAGCCTTGATGATCGCAGTTCAAAGAACAGAGCACATCGATCTCCAAAACATGATAGAAACAGGTCAGAGAAACTTCAGAGACACATGTAAAGGACCTGAAAAAGATTTCTATCCAAAAGAGCCAAAACACAAAGGTGGAGGATCCTCAAAGTTTCCATAGCATCAAGCCAGAACTTACATCAGTCCATCCATATTGTAGCACAAATAAATTCAAATGAAAACTCTGAATACTCACCAATACTGAAGCTATTCCACAGAAACTAATACTCAAACAAGGCTTACGAGAATTCCAATGAATCATCCAAGAACTGATGGTGAGATGTTCAACTCGAAGGAAGAAAGAGCCAGTAGACCTCTGATGCCTTACTTGAGAGATTGCCAAACCAAACCCACATCTGAACCAGCTAAGTACTTCCAGCGCATACCAGAAACCAGATAAGGTTTAACAAAGGCATCTCAAACCAAGCAAGGAAACATTAGAAGGACCATAGCAACAACACTGAACCACCTCAAACGAGCATACACCATAGAGAAACCCATCACACAATCAGATTAATCTCTCGGTCCACAAAACAGAACAAACCAGCAAACATCACACTGATCTTGACTAAACGAAATTAAACTGCTACAGACCGAGCTACAACCTGTGGAAAGCCAAAGACGAAGACCAACCCTCCAACGACAAGGCGACAACAATAAAACCCATTCAGATTTACTAACTACTCCCCATCAACCACAGGCGGAGAGAGCACTCCATGACACAGAAGCCGACATCACCTATATCGAAACATCACCCATCCACTGCTCGACCACCCAAACCACCATCACCGTCGGAGAAGCGTTCCATCACTAACCACCACCGTCGAATCTCAAAAAACTACAGATGAATGATTACTAGAAAGGAGAGAGCAGGGAGATCCTGTCACAGCACAGCGAGGAGCGCTGGCCGGAGACGACCTCAGATCTTTGTAGAAGTACTATTTTATTACATAAAATTAGTTATATAAATGGTTTGAATGAGAACAACTACGTACGATGCAATCTTAATAGTAACAAAAATATAGATACCTAGGTATATGTAAAATATATTAACTCTAGTGTGGTGCGAGCGGGATCCATAACATTCAGACCCAAAAAGAATAATTGTTTTTTTACAGAAACAAAAATATTTTAAATAAAAAAATTTAAAATTTTAAGCCAATACAATACATATTAAACTCACATTACAAAATTTCTATAATGATTATTTATTAAAAGTTAAATGTAAGAGAAATTTATTAGAATAGCACTAAAATTTGTTTCTCATAAATATAGTTCCAAGAATCAAAATGAACAAAATATTTCCTTTAAAGTTAAAAAACATTTATATTCTTTGATTAACTAATATATATCTTAGATTTGAGGGGATGAGGTTTTGGGGGTGGAATTTAGAATTGTTTTAAAAAAAAATTTAAATTTAGAAATTGATTCAAAATGAATTTTCATATTTCAAAGTAAAATTTTGGGAATAAATTAAAATTTATTTTCTTAGAAAAGTTGAAAAAGAAATTCGAATTGAAATTTTGTTTTTCAAAAATAAAAATTAAATTTTCATTATTTATTAAATATTTATGGGTAAATATTCTAATAGACTTTAAAATGGTTTTTTAACCAAAAGAACATACAATAAAAAAATGACTAAAAGTGGTTTGATTAAGAGAAATTGCCTAAAATATCACAAGTTAGGTACCACTTTTCTAAAATACCCTCAATCAAAAATATACTAACAGTTTGGTATTTATTCATGTTACCACCACTAAAGAGAAATTATCAAAATACCTTCTTCACTAAGTGACAAAAGACTCTTATACCATTGTTCTCTATATATATAATAAATAATTATTTAAATAAATAAAATAAATAAATAACAATTTTTTTTTAATGTTTTCAAATTATACTATTTCAAATTCGAACTTTTTTATAATTTTTTTTTCAAAGTTTCTTTTTGAAAATCAAAATAAATTTTGAAACTATTTTAAAAAAAAATTTAAAAGTATTTTTATATATTTATGGGCAATTCTCCATGATAGACCTTTTTGAGTTTTCATCTCAAAAATAGAACGAGAAGGGAAAAGTCAGAAAAATAACATTCATTAATGGACCAAATGTCCTTAGTACCCTTGTTTTATATTTAAAAAAAAGAAAGAAAAACCTCTTCGATCTCTCTCTCTCACGACTCTACTAGTTCTCTGATCTCTCTCACAACGGGCCGCCAACGAGATTCAATCAACTCCGGCGATGACACGATGAACACTTTCATCATCTATCATCTCCGACGAACGAATAGGAAGACGAAGAGATTTGTGTCTCTGCCTTCGCCTTCTTCTCTCGACGACGAAATCTCTCGACTTTGTGCGACTCGTCGCTTCTTCGCTCGACGACGACGGAGACAAATCCCGGCGAATCTACCAGCGTTATCTTCTCCAGCGAAAAACACAAAGCTACCATCTCAAATCAAAAGGCTTCATTTTGGGAACACAAGGTTTTGAGATATCTTTGATTATGTTGCTTTCTAGATCCAAAACTATCCTCGATATCCCAGTGTTGCCGGATGTGTTTTGAGTTTGTGTTGCTTTTGAAGTTAGGTTTAGGAAGATCGATTGGTAAAAACGATATTACTGTATTTGGATTTAGGATTTTTTTAAAATGTTTAAGCTTTCTGAGGTATTGATATAGTTGCCATCGATAATGCATAGGATTGTGAAACATGAGCTTACTGTGAAGTCAAATTGAGTCAATTGCTTGATTGCTTGTGCTTGTTCCCGAGTGTGTTTTGCAAGGTCTTAATCATGTTTAAACTCTTTGAGATAGGTGTTTATGCATTTCTCTGAGAAGATTGTTCTTTATTCCCTTTGTTTGATTTCAGGAAGGATCTACAAACAAGTATCAAAGTTTAACCATCTACAAAAAATCTCGTGACCATCTACAAAATTTGGTAAAACTGTTTAGTGTTTAGAAAAATCTCTTGTTGTTTGTGCTTGTGAAACTGTCTCGTGACCATCTACAACAAAAGTCTCTTGTTGCTTGTTTAGAAAAATTTCAGGAATCATTTGTGTAGTTTCAGGAAAGCCTTCCAGAAAATCGGATGGTACTGAATTTTGAAACTTTTTTTGCTTGTTGTCTTGTTCTGCTTAGGCATGTTGATATCTTTGGTAGGCTCTTGAATTTCAGGAAGGATTTCTGCAGTTTCACGAAAGCTTTCCAGAAATCTGATTTTAACAAATTTGAAAAACTTTTTGCTTGGTGTCTTATTTGGCTTACGCATGTTGATATGTTTGGTAGGCTCGTGAATTTGCTTATGAAATTGTTAGTCTCTTGCTTGTTCTTGTGAAATTGTGTAGTTTTTTAAAATTTCAGGAAAGAGTTGTGTAGTTTCAAGAAAGCTTTCCAGAAAATCAGATCTTAATAAATTTGAATTTTTTTTTGCTTGGTGTCTTGTTTATCTTACGCATGTTGATATATTTGGTAGGCTTGTGATTTGCTTATGACATTTCTAGTCTCTTGCTTGCGCTTGTGAAACTGTGTGGTTTTTTTAAATTTCAGGATGGATTTGTGTAGTTTCTGGAAATCTTTCAAGAAAATCCGATGTTAACAAATTTGAAATTTATTTTGCTTGGTGTCTTGTTTGGCTTACGCATGTTGATTTGTTTGGTTGACTCGTGAATTTCTTATGAAATTTCTATTCGATTGCTTGTGCTTGTGAAATTATGTGATTTTTTTAGGAAGGATTTGTGTAGTTTCAGGAAAGCTTTCCATAAAATTTGATGTTAACAAATTTTAGATATTTTTGTTTGCTTGGTTTTGTAGGATAGTGTGTGGTATTTTATATTTCTAGCATTGCTATATAATGTGCTTATTTTAAGTTTTATTTATTGGCAAAAATGCATTTTCAGGAACCATGAGTGTCCTGCCTGCAGAAAACATGTAGCCAGCCGACGTTCATTAAGACTCGACCCAAAATTTGATGCTTTTATTGTAGCTATATTCGGGAATATCGATAGTTATGAGGATAAGGTGAAACATCTACACTTATTTTTCTCCTTTAAATTATAGAGATAACGGTTTTCTTATGAGTCTCATTTTTGTTCAAGATTTGGCTTATGATGAAGATTATTTGGCTCGTAATACGCAGGTTCAGAAGCTAAGGCTTTTGCCTCTTAAGACACTCACTTAAGTACATTTAACGTTTTCATTACATTCTGTGCTTGTTATGTGTGGTATTTTATCCGCAATCCCAATATTCTTGAGTGTGACTGAGATGAGTTTGTTTGTGAAAATTTGTGGTTTTTTTTTTAGTTTCAGGAAGGTGTTTCAAACTTTCAGGATGGATTTGTGTAGTTTCACGAAATCTTTTCAGAAAATCCGATGTTAACAAATTTGAATTTTTTTTTTGCTTGGTGTTTTGTTTGGCTTACGCATGTTGATATGTTTGGTTGACTTGTGAATTTTCTTATGAAATTTCTATTCGATTGCTTGTGTTTGTGAAATTTTGTGATTTTTTTAGGAAGGATTTGTGTAGTTTCGGGAAAGCTTTCCATAAAATCTGATGTTAACAAATTTGGATTTTTTGTTTGCTTGGTTACGTAGGATAGTGTGTGGTATTTTAATATGTCTAGCATTGCTATATAAGGAGCTTATTTTGAGTTTTATTTATTGGCAAAATGCATTTTCAGGAAACATGTAGCCAGCCGACGTTCATTAAGACTCTACCCAAAATTTAATGCTTTTATTGCAGCTATATTCGGGAATTTCGATAGTTATGAGGATAAGGTGAAACATCTACACTTTTATTTTTCTCCTTTAGATTATAGAGAGAACGGTTTGCTTATGAGTTTCATTTTTGTTCAGGATTTGGCTTATGATGAAGATGATTTGGCTCGTAATATGCAGGTTCAGAACCAAAGGCTTTTGCTTCTTAAGACACTCATTTAAGTACATTTAACGTTTCCATTATATTTTGTGCTTGTTATGTGTGGTATTTTATCCGCAATCCCAATGGTCCTGAGTGTTACTGAGATGAGTTTGTTTGTGAAAATTTGTGGGGTTTTTTTTTAGTTTCAGCAAGGTGTTTCAAACTTTCAGGATAGCTTAGAAAATCGGATACTAGAAATTTGAAATTTTGTTTGGCTTGGTTGCGCAGGACAGCAACACGATGGGAGATTCAATACATGTCATGCTAAGACTATGTTTTTGAACTTTGATATTGACTTGGACAAGTAAGAAGTTTGTAATGAATGATGACAACGTTTGTTTCATTTAGGTTGTTATTAAAGAAAAAGAATAGAACACAGATGAATAAGAAACTTCATCATATAACAAAAGAAGCAAATGTATCAGTAGTTTGCTTAGTAAAACTAGCTGAATCAGTAATAACATGCACAATTCAATTTGTTTGGAAGATTTAGTACATGATCAGGAAAGCTTTCCTGAATAATTTAGTTGAAACAAAACAACAAACCTTAACTTATTTAGGATAAGCTTCCATAAACAAATATATATGTGGTCTGATGCATATCACGTAACCATTAAATAAACAACATCCAAAAATGATTAATAAAAATGTAAATCATCAACATCAAACTCCCACTCGAGAGATCCTTTTGAGTTCCATTGTCCAAACGCGAAAAATTTCAGCCATTGGTCCAGATCTGTTAAAAACTCACAATCAAATTTAAAAAACGACCAACCAGAGAGACATTTAAGTAAATTTTGTGAGTATAGAAGGTGAAGATGAAGAAATTCGGATCTTAAAATTTAAAACAACTAGAATCCAATGTTACCTTGATAACGAGATACATAGAAAAATCGAGGATGACAGATCGCAAGGGCTCAGATGAAAACGATCGAGACGATGTAAGGCGAAACGACGGACGGCGAGACGACGATTGGAAGGAAAGCTTGGTTTGGGTCTATCTAGAGCCATTTCTCTATATGTATTAGAATCTTAAATTTCACATTCCAAAAACCATATCATACCCCTTAACTCTAAACCCTAAGTCTAGATTAGTTAATCCTAGGGTTATAAATATCCTTTATTTTTGGCAATTTCCCTTTATTTTGGGAATTTTTATGTTTAGCACTTTGTTGGTACCATTATTTAAGTTTACCACCACTAGAGAGATATATTCAAAAGTATCTTCTTAATTAAGAGACAAGACTCTTATACACTTGTTCCCTATATATATATATATATATATATATAATTATTTAAATAAATAATTTTTTTTTTATGTTTTGAATTATAATTTTTCAAATTCAAACTTTAATATAATTTTTTTCTTTGATTTTTTTTCGAATTTTTTTCTTTTCAAAATTTCTTTTTGAAAATCGGAAATTATTTTTGAACCTATTTTTCAAAATGTTTTTTAATTATTTATTAATATATTTATGGGAAAATCTCCAAAATAGCACATTTCTAAGTTTATATCACAAAAATAGCACTCAAAAACTAAAATGACCAAAATAGCATTTTATCTTTTGAAAAATTTAAATTTTTTTATTTTTTAAAATTTGAAATCTGATCCCCAAAACCTCACTTCTCAACTCTAAACCCTAAAACCTAAACTTTAAACCCTAAACCCTAAATTCTAAACCCTAAACCCCAACCCTTGAGTGCTATTTTTGTGACTTTTGGTGTTGAGTGCTAGTTTGGGAACAAAAACTTGATTTAATGCTATTTTGGTCTTTTTCTCTATAATAAATCATTATTTAAATTAAAAAAAAATAAAAAATAAAAAAATTACAAAAATTACAAAAATAAAAAAAAATTAAAAAAAAATTAAAAAATGAAATTTTTTTTATGTTTTCGAATTATAATTTTTCAAATTCGAACTTTTTTATAAAATTTTTTTTTTGCATTTCTTTTTTTCGAATTTTTTTTTATTTTTTGTTTTTAGATTTCTGTTTGAAAAACGAAAATTATGTTTGAAACTATTTTTAAAATTTTTTTATATATTTTTAAGTATTTATATATTTATTAGAATCATAAATTTCACATTCCAAAAACCCTAACCACCTAGAAATGGCAAAGTGGGTACTGGACCGCGGGCCCGGCCCGTTAGGGGTTGGTGCGGGGCGGGTTTGGGCTCACAATATCACGACCCGCAAAAAAGCGGGCTTCGCGGGCCTGAGCTTGGTCGGGACCGTGTTATTTGTGGGATGGCCCATAAGACCCGCGGGAAGCCCATATGACCGCAAAGCTTGAGTCTAGACGCTTCGTTTGCGTTCTTCACCGCATCTCCTGAAACTAAAAGAAAGAGAGAGTGAAAGACGATGGTCCGATGGAGCTACGACGATCCACCACCGGAGCTGCTCATCTTCCTCGAGCCACCACTGGAGCTGCTCTTCTTCACCGATCTACCACTGCATGCTGGAGGTAGTCTTCTTCATCGATCCACCGCTGCATGCCATACCTTCTCTTCTTCGCCGAGCTACCACCGCATACCGGAGCTTCTCTACTTCCTCGAGCCAGCACCGGATCTACTTCTCTGCATCGAGCCACCACCGCACCGTAGCTTCTCTTCCTCACCGAGACCACCCGAGTTTCTCTTCTTCACCCAGCCACCAGCGGAGCTTCTATTCCTCACCGAGCCACCACCGGAGCTTATATATAAATACTTAAAAATATAAAAAAAATATTAAAAAATAAGTTTCGATTTTGAAAAAGAAATTTTGAAAAAATAATATTTCAAAATAAAATATTCAGGAATTTATTTTTTTTTATAAAAAAGTTTGAATTTGAAAAAGTATAATTCGAAAACATAATCAAAATCATATTTTTATTTTATTTTATTAAATAATTATTTATTATATATAGAGAACAATGTTATAAAACTCTTTTGCCACTTAATGAAGAATATATTTTTGAAAATGTCTCTTTAGTAGTGGTAAACATGAATAATGGTACCAAGAAAGTGGTAAACATGAAAATTACCTTTTAAAATATTAAATGACAAATCAGGTTTGAATTTTAATATAACAAAATTTGTTGAGAAAAGTTTATAAAATACTACCAAAACTCAATTTTTTTTATAAAATAAAGTATTAGTGTAGTAACATAAAAAATTCAAAATTCAAGTAATCTTCCAAACTCGAAAATAGTAGTGTAATTTTTCAAAGTTTTATTGACAAAAAATAAAATTTTGAAATGCACTACGAAAAATAAACTATATATGTTCTAAAAAATAAATGCAATCAAAAAGGTGACTCCAACGAGATTTGGCGATGTATACAAGTTCAAACAAACAGAACATGATGATCTCTCCCCACAAATGCGTAATAAATGTGAGAGGATAATAGATGGTGATTTTTGTCTCCAACGAGATTTGGCGAAGAATACAAGCTCAAACAAACAGAACATGACGATCTCTCACCACGAACGCGTAATAAATGTGAGAGGATAATAGATGGTGATTTTTATCTCTTTTTGTAGTTTTATCTTTGATTTTTTCAAAATCGAACAGTTTTTGGGAAAGGAGACGAAGTTTTTCTCATGAAGTTTTCAAATATCAAATTTATAAGACCTTATAAATTTGTTGATGAAGAACATAATGCTTATGAATGAAGATGACTAACCACGACCATCAAGTTTTCTCGATTGTGTTTATGAATTCCATAGAAGCTCCACTTCCACTGTTTCAATCTCCTTCTTACTTTCTCGTTTCAACTTAGTTTTCGAATCTATACCAAAATCCGGCAAAAGCAATCACTAAAGCTTTTGGATTTTGTTTTTGGTTTCTGTTTAGAGTAATCAGAAGAATGCTGAAAGACGCTCTCTTGGATCACGAGGTGGTTCAAAAGTTGAATCTTACTATGATCTAAAGACTCATCCTTTATCCACTTGTAAGTCTAAATGAGACATATATGCTTGTTTGGTAGTTGTCTCAGTGTGAGATACTTTTATCTTTGGGTTGCTTATGAATTCTTAGTTTAGTATGTGTCTCTTGCTTCACTTTATCCATTGATGTTCCTTAATAAGAAGAAATGGGAAAAGTTTGTTAATTTGGTGAATATCTTGTAGTTTCAGGACTAACTGCAACTAGATCTGTGTATATTTACTCTTGCAGTTGCATTTAACATGATTTTAGGACCTTTGGTGATATGCCAAAGAGCATATTTTTTATATTCTAAAATAGTGTGCGAATATGATGCTTTGGAACCAGAGCCGTATATGAGTTGAAGAACACTAGAAATGCATTGAGGAAACACCATCGAAGCTATGTGGACAATAAAAATAAACCTTTGATAGTGTATACCATATAAATCAGAAAACTGTTTTTTTTTTGTTTGCTTCTTTTGTACACGAATTATTCTTCCTGAGAGGTTTCATGAACCATAATTCTTTTTTTTTTTTTTTATTGCAGTGTATATATCCCTTAGATGCTCTTAAGAAGTCTATATTTTTACTCGTAAATGGTATTTCAAGCTGGTTGGTGCTCAGATTGGCTTGCACTCAAGGCATAGAAAGTATAAAGTGCTTACATGTTAATCTTTTAAAAGATAACTGTGATACTTGAATTATATTTATTTTGCCGTATGGTGTTACATAAGATTGTGTTTGAATGCATTAAGATTTTCACAGAGTTTTCCTCATCATCCGATGATGCAAAAGTATATGTTTGCAAAGCCTTTTTGTGTTGATTGTCTTTTGAGGGACTTTACAAAAATTACTTGTAAGCCATTATAAATCAGTTTATAAACATTTATAAATCATTTTTGAGTTCCTTGTACTCATTATGCCTAGCACCCTTATCAATGAGTAAACAAAAAATACTTAAACATTGACTTATAAACTCTTATAAATTAGCGATTTTATATTCTCTTATAAATGAATTTATGAGAATTTCTAAACTCTTATAGATATTTTTGTAAGCCCTTATAAATTTATTTATAAACCCTTATACATTTATTTATAAACCCTTATAATATATTTACAAACTCATAAATTTATTTATAAAGATTATAAACTCTTACAACCGATTTTATAAACTCTTATTAATTATTTTACAAACCTTTATAAGAAAATTATTATTACCTACTAATGATACATAATATCTTTTAAATGGTTTTATATAAATCATTATAAATAATTTTTTTAAAATTTTTTATCAATGATTCATAAATAATTATAGTGTTTTACAAAGATTTATAAGAAATTATAAACACTTATAAATAGCTTTATAAGGATTTACTTATAAACTATAGTTATCCAATCTTTCTCAATTTAATGCTGTAAATCATTTCTTGTGTATTCATGTTTTTCCAGCAATGTCATACAACACAATAGTTATGCACACTTCTCTAAATCATGGAATCATCTTATATTCTGTATACCCTTTGAAAATAATGATAATACGAAACAACGTCTCTGACGTTGATCATTGTTTGTAGACAATACAATTCTCTAGCATTACCATCACTATGTCTTTTCTCTTGACTAGTACTTAGACTAAGCTTCCACTCTACAGGCCCTAAATAACAACTGAATTTACAAACCCTTATAAATTATTTAATAAATCTTTATAAATAATTTCAATACTAAAGTCTCAATACCCATAGTCTTTAATTAATTCGTAAACCCAAATCCTAAAATTTCAAAACACAAAATCAAATTTCATACTCATCTCTAATCAATCGTTTACCTTCTTCAGATTGATGAATATTCTGAATCTCAATGTTGCAACAAATCGTAATCCCTAAACCTTAATAGATTTCAATGGTAAAAACCTAGATTATACAATCTCCTCAAACTTGTGAATTGATCAAAGATGATCTGATGCCAGAGGAAGAGAATCTATAGCTTCAACTTATAGCCATTTTTCGTAATGTCGCAAATAAACTCCACCACAAATCAATTTTACAGTAGAAGAGGATCATCATCATCGCCGCATCAGAAAAAAATTCAAAATTGACTGTAACTGAAACCCAAATTTATAAGAGGTTATAATTTTTTTAATGCAATGTTCACTATCATAAACTATTTTCTTTTATATGCATCTATTCAAAGATCAAGACAAAATCAACCCTATGTGGTATTCATAATAAAATCCTAAAATTACTTGAAACCTATATTTACAAAGGGTTATAAATTTTCAAAAACTAAATGTTCACTATCGAAACTCTTTCTCTTAGATCCGACTATTAATAGGTAACTCTTTCTCTTAGATCAAAACAACAAAATCCGAGAAAATTACTTACAACTTGTGATTCTTGCTGATGATTCGACATTTTGAGGTTTCGAGTCTGGATATCGTCTGCTTTGTGAGAGAGAATACACTCGATCTCGTCGCTCGGTCCCGTTGCCGCCGTCGTCGCTCGATCTCGTCACCGTCCTCGTCGCCCGATTTCGCCGTCCGCGTTGCTCGATTATAATTGTGAGGGGATTATTTTTGTCTTTTGCCTATTAATGATTTAAGTATTTCTGAAAATGTCCTCCTTCTAAGTGTATATATGAAAAGTTATACCAAAGAAAATGTAAAAGTAAAATTTTCCCAAGAAAAAAACTAAAATGACCAACATCAGTAGGCATCAGATAAAAAGCATCCTTCTCTATCAAGAATTACGACCGGGGCAGCATGAGAAGGAGGATCTATACTGATGGCGGCTTCTACCCGCAACCTAATGACTAATCCAGACAACTCAAAATAATAATCAATCTAGCCTAAGCATGCCATTAAAGCTAATGCTAAACAATCAATCACAATTCAATAATCTCAACTATAATCTAATCAAACAGTCACTAAGTTAGATCCAGCCTCCTACCATGTTCTAACTCCAAGTAACATGAACCTGCATAAAAACAAGTTAACAACCTGTCTCCAATCACAATCACAAGATTCTAATTAACCACGATTATATTCTGATTCATAACACCGTATTTCGGTGTTGACACTTACTCTAGGGTTCCATAACCCTTTACTAAACACGACACTCTAACACGGGAGCTGGTGACTTCGTGTTCCTCCTCGTCATCCTCAGCAATATCATATCTCCTTATCACAAAGACTATAAGAAGGAACTTTCAACCGAACGCGCCCACAGTACGGTCGGGTCACCGCGCGACAGCCACAGTACAGTCTGACCAGTACCAGCTGTTACACGACGATCGCAGTAAAGTCATGTCACCATGCGAAAGGCGCAGTACAGTCATATCACCACGCAACAGCCCCAGTACAGTCGGGCCACTGCCGGTCACTACACTGTCGTCTAACCATTCAGCCATAGGTCATGACCCTGTTTCTGAGTGTTCCCAATCTAGCGAATAATGGGTTTTCTTGAACCCTCTGGGTACGAGGTTGAGGAAACACTAATTCACCCTAAACATGCCTAACATGGTGGGTTACGCACAAGCTATATGGCATCACTCTCACAACACAATCTCATTCCAGAACCTAGCCTAAAGCTAAAATTACAGATTCTAACTATACTATCTACTCTACAAGACTAACCACTAGTATCAACAATCCGGCCTATATGGCCTACATTCCCTAGCACTAACACCTAATCAACAGACAACAACATTTAACCAAATAACCTTAATTATAAAAACTCAACCAGTTAGTCACTCCCTTGCCAAGAGCTGACTAACCTCAATAAACAAGCATTGATTAAACGACTAAAGCATTTAATTAAATCTAACATGCAATCAACTCAATCAAACCATTACCCAGATAGTTCGGCATCTTGCTCTAAATCTATCTTTAAAGATAACGGGAACCTACACTCAACCATAACAACACGCGAGAATAGAACAGATGATGCATCTAGCCCTAGTCCTAGTCAGGTAATTAATTCAGTCTTAAGTCTTTTTCATCTCAGCTTAGCCTGTGCAAGCTGAGTCCAATTTCATAAATAACCCTATAGACTCTATCATGCAACAGCGTGATCATTCTACTTTACATGAATACTCAATATATCCTAAGTTCCAAATAGAACTCAAACCAACTTATTTTATCCTAAAATTCCAAACGGAATTCAAACAATACCAAGCCACAGTGTTCTATGCGATAAGCAGATGGTTGATTGGAGATGATTTGGCCAAAACCCAACTATGATCTCGAATGATTTGGACTAATCTGGACAGAACCTCGGCTTGATCATGTCGAAACTGACTGGCCTGTTTAGACTGATCCAGACAGAGCTTTCGTATAACAGTCTTAGAAAATCGTCGATTGGACATAACTTGACTTCTCGGTGGAGTATTATTCTACAAAACTCGACTACACTCTAATTGCCAACTTTATTTCTTTATCTCTACCCATTTTTTGGACTTGTTTTGGTGTGGATGGATTTGTGAAAAACGAAAAAGGGTTGCTGGATATTTATAGAACCACCAACCAGTGAGGTAAGGCCGCACGGTCAACCACATGTCAGTCATGCACGGCGACACACGGTGCACACATGGCTGGCTGTATGTCTGGGTCTCATGCAGGGCGACACATCTCCTCCCACATGCAGTCTGAATGACTGAGTTGCATGCAAGGCACCACACCAGCTCCACATGGCTGCCCGCATGCTCCGGTTGCATGGCGGCGACACCTTGTGCTCCTACATGTCTGACCGCATATTCTGGCTGCATTCATCGCGACATCTTGTGCTTCAGTAGACACATACCTTGCAAGTCAGTTTCAAGCAGGTTCTGATCCCATGCATTAGGCCACCTCGTGCTTCTCGGTCCATTCGTCCGATTTTGACCCTTCCGACATATATGCGACCCGCGATCAATTCTGAATAATTTTTCACGCCCGTTTTAATGAGCTGAATATTCTAATAAACGCCATACTGAATTCTTATCTTGATGGTAAATATTTACCGATCATGCAGCTTTCCCGTGATATATTATTTGATGTCGAAATAGGGTTTTCGTCCAACCTTGGATTTTCCCGTCGTGCTTACTTTCCGTCGTGCTTACGGATTATTATGTTGGAAACATAATATTTTATTTTATTAATATGACGTTCGTCCACAAACTTCGTGCTTCACAAACGTCGTGCTTCTAAAACGCCGTGCTTCTAAAAACGTCGTGCTTCTAAAATGTCGTGCTTCTAAAACGTCGTGCTTATAATATACTGTGTTTCTTAAACGATGTGCTTCCAAAAACATCATGCTTTGAAAATGTCTTTCGTCGATCTACATGATACCACTCAAATTACCCTAAGGAGTGTTACTCTCATCAAAAGAGGTTCAGATGTAGTACTTAGGGATCGAATCCGCAAGGAGTTAGGGAACAATTAAATCTAGTGTTTATTAATTCTAAGAGTTGTAAATGTTTAAATGAAATAGCAATAGTAACAAGCGAAGTAAATAGCAAATTTAACTTGGTTGGAAATGATATTAGATGCAGGGTCACTATTCAGGTGTTGGAGATTATAATATCTATAGATGCCTATTTATTACATGCATGATATGTTAGAGCTCAACCGCTTAACTCAGTGATCAGCTGTCGCATGTTTCACTGGTTAACAAGCTAGATCTCGTGTCTCAACGGTTAGTATGTTGACAACGAAAGAGTGTCGATCGATGGTCCTATAGGGACGTCGACCGATACACGTTTACCTACGTCGACCGATAGTCAGTTGAGGACATCGATCGACCGGTTCTAGCCAGGCCTATGCGCGAGTATGATATGCCCTATTAAGATACTAAATTGGCGGTTAGCCCTCTCTAGCAGTCCTAATATGATAGATAGATGTCAGGATGGGATAACAAGGGTGATTGAGTATGCAATCCTATGATCATATTCTAGTTATCAAGGCTAAAACAAGCAATGAATACAAATCTATTATGAATATCACAACAAGGCAGATCTATAGTTTGGGGCTAATCCCACAAACCTATCTGAACCCTGGATCTAATAAATGAACTACTCAGACATAGCAAAGCAATTCATGACAATGAAGAAATGGGAATTCATAGTATAGATGAAAAGAAATGAAAACAAGGAGTTCCAATCACAAGTGATCTTCTCTCCAAAACTCTCTCTCTCTCTCTCTCTCTCAAAGTAAAACTGTAACAAAAAGCTCTCTGTGCCGTCAAAACACTTAGACAGTATATAATCTACTAGGTTAAAAACTCGTCAGGGTATTTTTGTAATTTGGCTTGGACTTAGGCTTCAAGTCCGCTGGATCCAAAATGTCGCATGTCCAATGTCTCGACATCGATCGATGGTACTTGTGTACATCGATCGATATTAATCTTCATTTGTCGAGGCATCTCTTGGTGTTGATCGACAGCACTGGATGCGCATCGATCGATTGTTCTTCCTCTCGTCGACCTCTACATGGTCAGCTCGGATGAAATGTCCTTTAAGCTCCAAAATGCTCCAAAGTCATAACTTTACTCCGAAATGCACCTGAACCTGAAAACATACCTAGAAGAGTAGAAAACATAGATATATATATAGTAAAACACCTATATACCATGGACGAAAACATGTCAAATCCAAGGTATATCACTACACTACTGATCGACCCAATCGCTTGCGTCTCGACCACCAACCGTAGTTGCTCGACAAACTTCTATTCTTCTCTGAATCATGGCAAGTTTTCTGTGATCAAAATTTAAAATTCCTCAAGATACTTGGATTCCTAAAAGCTTGGCTTCGAATTCCGACTTGTTTATCTCGACCACTTTACCCGTTCGGGAGGGTTACTACAACAGTAGTATCTTCAGGCAAGTTCACATGAAACCCGATTTCAGCGTCTTCCATCTCCTTATTGAGGTTTGAAGTCAGAACAATTCTAGTTCTTTCAAACACCAACCTATATAAGTGCCACAAGATCCAAGGAAGAGATTTTAGAACCCCTTCAGGGGTTGAAGACTTCTTGCTACTCGAAAGGAGGTAGTGGAAATTGAGGAAGGGCGAGTTACGTGAGAAACCAGATGGTGGTATTGGGATACCTGAGTTCTGCAATATTTCCAATGCTACTGAGCACGTAAAGAGGACATGGCAGATCGTACGACATATTGGATCAACTCAGATACCTCTCGATCCCAGCCTTTGGTTAACAGCCAGAGAACCAGAGATGGCTTTCCACATAAAATGTTTAATGTTTGGAGTAGTTTTTGATTTCCGCAAGTCCTTCCACAGCTTGTTTTCCAATGGTGGTAACCTCCTTTCATTCATATGCTCATTCCTCTAACAAGTAATATGTACCCACTCTGAAAATTGTAAGAACCGTTGTTGGGAAGGCCCATTTCAACTTTTCTGGACGCTGCTGACATATGCGTATAGCAAGAATACGTTAAACATCCTCTGCCTCAAAGGTAACTCTCAATTTTGGTATATCCCAGTGGCGTCCAGTTGCATTGAACAACTCCTCAACTGTCAATGCAAGGTTAATGAGATTAAGAGGGTCGTATTGCGGGGTCTAGCAATGCATCCACAACCCAGTTAGCAGACCACACATTCTTTCTTTCCCATCCCCGATAGTCATAAGCGAGCCCTTTTCACAATTTCTCTGCCATGTATGATGCTTCGCCAAGCATAAGATGGGCAAGCCCCAACACCACAATCTTGGAAGGAGCTGTTTCGAAAGTATCTGCTCTTTATGATACGGGACAGAAGAGAGTCAGGTCTAGTCCATATTATCCAAGCTTTGTTTCCAAGAAGCACTTGATTGAAATATTCACTATTGGAAGCCTAACAACCCTTCCTCTCTTTTTTTACAGAGTTTATGCCATGTAATCCATGGGAGTTTCCTTCTACTACCACCACTCTCCTCCTCCAGAACTCCGTCATAGCACTCATTAACTTGGCACACAGGTCCTTAGAAAGACGGAAACATGAAATGGTGTATACATGTAGCGCTAGAGCAACCGATTTCAAAAAGATTTCCTTCCCTCCTTGAGACAATGATTTTGAATACCATCCATTCATTTTCCCTTCAGTTTTTTCTTGGATATAGCTGAGGAGTTTCCATTTAGTTCCACTAAAACGTTCAGGGAGTCCTAAGTACTTGCCCTCTCCACCTCTGATTCAATAATTTTAGTTTTTATTTAAGAGCAAAAATACATTATTTGTAATAGAGTTGGTTAAAGTCCATACCAAACCAACCATGGAATTTCTTTAACTCAAATCTAAATTAAATTATAAAACATTATAAGCATAATTAAAAATAAACACCAAATAACCTCAATCAAAATGTGAATTTATAAAACTTAATAGAACTAACGATGCCAACCATAATTTATTAAATTGTATCCTTTTAGTTAATTACTAGATCATAAATCGCGCGACAGCGAGAATTTTATTTTAAATTGATTAAACTAATGTTATAAATTAAGAGAGATTTTGATTCCATAAGATTTATTTCATGTGGCTTACTTAAAATTATTATAATTGTTTTGTGTAATTTACCTTGTTGATAATTTGGTTCATATTATAATCAGTTTAAATTTATTGTTTATAATAAGTGTTAATATTCAAATAATATATATTTTGAACAATTTCGTAACTATTTTGTTATTATATTTATTGTACAATGTAGTTATTTTCATTGTATCTTCCTATAATTATATGTATAAGATATTATTTAATTTCATTTTTAGTTATTTTAACTCTTTTCGTTATGAATTTTAAATAAAATATATGTAATTTTTTTTGATTAAATGTATGATATATTTTGAAACTTTATTTATCAAATTTATTTGATTTCAGTTTATTGAATTTTATTTATATACAATTTTTAATATAAATTTTATTTAAATTTAAATGAATGTAAATTATTATTTTTAATATAAATAAAATGATCCACTAGTTTAATTGATTTGATATTGGTTGAAATTATTTCTTAGTACCTAAATCTGAAAATACGTTATACTTATTATTGATTTTTTTCATAAATTATTTGACTCTTTTAGTTCTTTATTTGATTTATCAAATAATTTTTAAACAAAATTGATAAAAATATATTAAAAGGTGAGATCTAATGTTTCATTTTGTGTAGACCCATGATTAATTATTGTGTTGTTTGGAAACATAGATAGTAATACAATATTGTTTCCATAATTACTTTTTTTTTTAGAATGTAGTGTATTTACACTCCATAATTACTTATAATGGAGTGTATTTAATTTTAAAACTTACAAAAAAAGTTTGGGCCTGATGAGACGATTTTGTTTCAATAAGAGAGATATAGACAAGGCATTCATATGTACGAACGTTTTATGATATTACGTCAAACTGTTTTGTTATTTTTTTTCTGTTCTAATTATTATCCTATATCAGAATATAAACTCGAACCGAACCTACACAAAGTTGATTTGGAATTTTTTAATGGGCTTTTTGCAAAATTGACCTACAACTTAAAGTCAAACACAAAACTAACCTCCTTTTTTTTGAAAATTGGTTTTGCCCTATTCACCCCACAAGTTCATATAATTTATGAAAATGCCATCAATTTTTTTTTTTTTTTTTGAAAATGACATCTTTACTCTCTCATCCTCATCATCTTCAAGTAATTACAAGATTACCATTGCTATTAATACCACAACCACCATGAACAACCAATTTGAAGCTCTTAATGCTTCCAAAATCGATTTACCCTTCTTCTTTTTCCATTCTTGTGAACTAAACACAACATATCTCTCACTTTCTCTCCACAATGAGCTAAAAAAACCCAAGATTTTGATTCTAAATTTTTTATGGTTCATAGGGTCATAGAAGCTAACGATTCTGGGTGGGTGACTTTCGTTTGTGATTCTGTGTGCTTGGAGAAGCCTTATGTATGCTAAGAACTTATCTCACCAATTTAAGGTATGACATCGAGTTTTTTTCCAGATCTGTTCGTCAGACGACTTACTTGGGAAGTCGTCTGGCTGTAGACGACTTACCTGGAAGTCGTCTGGCTGTAGACGACTTACCTGGAAGTCGTCTGGTCAACGCATAAGTTATTTTTGCAATTGACTTTGAAATCTGTAACCTGAGACGACTGAAAGTTAAGTCGTCTACTATTGCTTGGTTTCAAAAATTTTTTCAAAGAACCTAGACGACTTACATTTCAGTCGTCATAGGTTAGTTTTGCATTTGACTAGATAATTTCAGAAGTTTGACTTCCCCAGACGACTTACATTTCAGTCGTCTGGCGAAAATTAAAATAATAATATTTTTTAAAAGTAAACGACTTACAATTAAGTAGTCATAGGTTAGTTTTGCAATTGAAAAAAAAAACTTCAAGATTTAATTATACACAGACGACTTATAATTCAGTCGTCCACCAGACGACTTAATTGTAAGTCGTCCATGATTTGTTTCCGAGATTCTGGTCAAACCTGGTAAATCCTGGACGACTTACATTTCAGTCGTCTCGTGGACGACTGAATTATAAGTCGTCTGTATATAATTAAATCTTGAAGTTTTTTTTTTCAATTGCAAAACTAACCTATGACGACTTAACTGTAAGTCGTCTACTTTTTAAAAAATATTATTATTTTAATTTTCACTAGACGACTGAAATGTAAGTCGTCCAAAAAGTCAAACTTCTGAAATAATCCAGTCAAATGCAAAACTAACCTCTGACGACTGAAATGTAAGTCGTCTAGCTTTTTTGGAGTTTTTTTTTTAACCAAACAATAGTAGACGACTTAACTTTCAGTCGTCCGAAATAACAGATTTCAAAGTCAATTGCAAAAATAACATCTGCGTTGACCAGACGACGTATAGTTTAGTTTTTAAGTCTTCTACGTTAGTTTTTAAGTCTTCTACGTTAGTTTTTGAATAACTTGTATTTTTAAGAGTGATAAGTAACTTCAAGATATGTAAAACTCATATTTACAAAATATGTTCTCTCCCTTAGTTTTACTAAATTTGACTAAGTTTTTCAACACAAACTTATATAAAAATATGATATGCTTTGACTAGTTACTATTGTTTGTTTTCATCTCTAAAGTATTATTGTTATAGACAATAATGATGACTATTGTTATGAGTTGGAAGAAGGGTTAAATGCTTCTTAAAATGTTGTATCAATATGAAGCTACCAACATTCTTGTTTATTAAGATGAGAAAAATTCCATTGGAGATTATTATTGCATATGAGAGATCCAAAGGCAAGAAAAAGGCTACTGAAGTCTATTATTTCATTGATTTGTAAATGTGTAAACACATTGTTAGCACATTTAATACATCTTGGAAAACATTATTACTGATTTTACAAAAAATTCACAACTAAAAAAGTAGACAAGCAATTCACAAAACAGACCACAAACAAAACTATTATAGATCATTCCTCTACAAAGACAAGCTTGGATTCCACTTGAGTAGACAAGACCAGGCGACTTTTAAGAAGTCCAGACGACTTCTAAGAAGTCCAGACGACTTCCAGGAAGTTGAGACGACTTTGTCAGAAGACTTTTAGGAAGTTCAGACGACTTCCAGACGACTTTACAGGAAGTCCAGATGACTTTTAGGAAGTCCAGACGACTAACAGGTAAGTCGTCCCAGAAGTCTTCCAGATCTGAAAAACCTGCATATTAAATCCAGATCTGAAAAACCTGCATATTCAAAAACGTTCAAATGGCTTAAAAACAGAAAAAATGAGTGGAAGATTAGATAAATCTACTTTTACAGAACACACAAAATACATATCTAAAAATAATAGATCTACCTTTAAATTAGTGGAAGATGAGTATATCTAATTAAAAACCTGCAAAAAAGATAGATTAGTAAGAAAGACATGAGACAAAACTGAAAAATTCATATAAAGTTTGGTGTTTTCAAGTCAAAGAGATTAGAGTGGGTTTGGAGAGTTTTAGTTTGGGAAAAAAGTAAGAACTTTATACAACAAAAAGTTACCAAATGAAGAAAAATCAGACATAAGAACTTACCAAAACGCTCAGAAAAATCCAGACGACTTCCTGGAAGTCCAGACGACTTTGTCAAAAGACTTCCAAGAAGTCCAGACGAGTTCCAGACGACTAACAGGTAAGTCGTCCCAGAAGTCTTCCAGATCTGAAAAAACCTGCATATCAAATCCAGATCTGAAAAACCTGCATATCCAAAAACGTTCAAATGACTTAAAAATAGAGAAAATGAGTGGAAGATTAGATAAATCTACATTTATAGAACACACAAAAATACATATCTAAAATTAATAGATCTACCTTTAAATTAGTGGAAGATGAGTACCATTTGATTAAAAACCTGCAAAAGAGATAGATTAATAAGAAATACATGAGACAAAACTGAAAAATTCATATAAAGTTTGGTGTTTTCAAGTCAAAGAGATTAGAGAGAGGTTGGAGAGTTTTAGAATGATGAACATTACATTTTTGTTGCAGCCATTTGAGAGGAGGAGAGAGAATGTGTAAATTTTTCTTTATATAGGGAGACAAAAAATCCAATTAGGTTAAATATTTTTGACTCAGACGACTTAAATTTCAGTCGTGGTGAAGAAATTAAAACAGACGACTTACATGTAAGTCGTCCAGAAGAGTTTAATATTTTTAGCGGGAAACTAAATATTTTTAGCGGGAAACTAAAATCGAAGACTTTCCAGACGACTTACAAGTAAGTCGTCTGGTTTAAATTATTTAAGCAGGAAAATAATTTTTTTTAAAAATTTTAGGCGGGAATATTTTGACGACTTACATGTAAGTCGTCTGTTTTAATTTCTTCACCAGACGACTGAAATGTAAGTCGTCCGAGTAAAATGATCCGGTTAGGTTAAAACGTACATTGGTAAAATTAAAGGTTCGGTACGATGTGGACGACTAAAAATACGTCGTCCGAGTAAATTATTCAACAGACGACTGAAATATAAGTCGTCCACACCCTAAACATAACCCCTAAACTTAATTATCTAATTAAACACTTCATAAAACCAAATCAAACTTGAAAAGTGTTTACTATACACATAAATAAACACATATAGGTGAAAACTAATTTTTGAAAAAAACATTTTAGTTTTTTCCAAAATCTAACCCTAACAATACATACAATACTACAACATATGTTTGCCAAACTCCTAAACCAAAGTATTTCATGATTCACTACTTCCACTCATCTATCTTCAAAACAAATCAATTTTATCATATCTTAATTTATATCACTTAAAACTGTTTATAATTACTTGATTTTTATTTTTCACGCATCAAAATATTTTTTTACAAGATTTATAAATTATTTTTAAAATATACTGGTACCAGACGACTTACACTTCAGTCATCTAGACGACTTTCAACATCTCAGACGACTCAGACGATTTACTGGGGCTATATTCGTAAAAATGGCTTCTGTTTTTTTTTGTTTGGTCACAAGGGGCTGAGCTGTAATTTCGCTAGGCTTTTAGGTTAGTTTTGCATTTGATTCAAGTTTGGGTATAGGTTTGGGATTAAAATCAAGTTGTGGGTTAGTTTTGGCAAAAACCCCTTTTTTAATTCATATCACGTCACTTGAAACCTTTTTTGGTTAACAGGAAACTGATGCAGTGTTATAATTTTTGTCCTAAATAAAAAGAGTTAGATGACTATTAATCATGGGGGAATTTCATGTTTATCAGGTACCACTTTTTATTTTTATTACCACTAAATGGACATTTTCAAAAATACAATTTTCATTAAGTGGTAAAAACTTTTATATCTTTGTTCTCTATGTATAATAAATTACTATTTAAATAAATAAAACATAAAATATAAAAATATAAAAAGTAATAATTTTTTTTAATATTTTGAATTATACTTTTTCAAATTCGAACTTTTTTATAAATTTGATTTTTGAATTTGATTTTTGAATTTTTTTTTCCAAATTTTGAAAATCGAAAATTATTTTTGAAACTATTTTTTAAATATTTTAAGTATTTATTTATATATTTATTAGAATCCTAAATTTTACATTCCAAAAGCCCTTTCGCACCACTCAACTCTAAACCTTAAGTCTAGACTAGATTTTGACCCGCACATTCGTGCGGATATTTTTCATTTTATGAATGTATACTTTTGATTTATTATAAACATTTTAAGTATATAATTTTAATTCTAGTGTTATATATTGTGAATACAAACCTATTATTTTAATAAATTGACATGGTAGCATCTATCATATTATTTTAGTAAATTTTATTGATATAGAATAATTTTTGGATGTTATAATATTAAGTTTTTTTTGTTATTAAATTAAAACTTCAAAATATTAGATTACTTTAATTTTTATAACATAGTTTGTTTTTCCGTGTTACATTTCAAGAAGTTATTCTTTATTATCTATGATTATACCTTTTGAAAAATTTAAAACATTATCATTTTAAGTTTGCATACTTATTTTTAAAATTTTATATTTTTTCAAAATTGTTTGGAAAATTACACAACTATATTTGAAGTGGGAGATTATATGATTTTCGAAATTGTTTTGTTACTAAATTAATACATTATTTTATATAAATAATTTTAATTTCGTTAAGATTTTTATACATCTCTCAGAATATGTTTATAATTAATATAAATATTAAATTTATAATTAAAATTTGATTTGTCATTAATATTTTGAATGAATAATTAAAATTTCATAGTTTTCTAATAACATATTTTTAAATAGTATATGAACTAAAGGTTAGTTATAAACTATTATCTTTTTGTATATTATTATTTTTTAAACAATATATTGTTGAGAGTTTCAAAATAAAATAATAAAATAATATGTAGTTGTAGATATAAAATTTTAACCTATGTTAATGAATTTATGTTCATAAATTTATTTTTCTAAAAAATATAATATAGTTTACGAATTTTAACACATTTTGATGATGCGTGATAATTTATTTAAATGAAACTATTTTATTAATAAAATAGATAAATTTACCCATATTTAATTCATATAGTACTTCTATTTTAATATAATACATAATATAATTAAAATATATATAAAATAGTATAGAATTTTATTTTCTTGTTTTATAATAAATTGTTAATTAACATTGAATTATAAAGTTATATTAGTTACGAAATTAATTAAATGTTATTTTATAAAAAATATTTAGAAGGTTGGTAAGATTTTGTTAGATTCTTTCTCAACAGAATTTGTTGTACTTAAAAATAAATTTATATTTGTTTTATTAGTAATGTAAATAATGAAATATGTCATATTAAGTAATTTTTTAGATGGTCCTAGTATAACTTGTTAACAGTAGATAAAAAATAGGACTCTGTTTTAATATATTAGATTAGTTAACCCTAGGGGTATAAGTGTCTTTTATCCTTCATTAAAAGTGAAGGTAAAAGTGGTTAGTGTAAAGATGAAAAGTGGTACTATAAATGTGGTATTTGTGAGAATTTCTCTTAATCATGCTATTTTTAAGTGTCTCTCAATTTTACAAGTATTCACCTTATCAGTTACACTTTGTACTCCAAATATTTTCCCAGCCTCAACTATGTTTATAAATATGGATTACCTCTTTAGAAGAAAAGTAGTATTGAAGATTCGGCAATGGATATATATAGATTTTTATCCAAAGATAATATGTTGTATCTCGAAAGCTCGGAATGACAAATTATTTAGGAATACTGATAGGGACTCTTTGGAGCTCATCAGACACGCATAAGGGAAATGCCAAGCTTGGTATTCAGCATATGCAGATGCACAAGCTATATGCTTTCAGAACATATGTTTGGTTGATGATTCTTAAATTTCTACAACACAACTTAACAGACTTGGATGGTTTGGAAAGACATGACAAGACAAACTAATTGGTAAAAAAAATAGAGTAAGAGAGTCCTCTTTATACTCGGAGCTCGAACCATTTGCTTGGGGAATGTAAAACATGCTTCGTCACTCTACATGTAAAATTTTTGGAACAGGCTACAAGAACTTGATTGCCATAATTAAGGAACCTAAAACGTGAACAAAATTCTCAACAGAACTAAAAGAGATAGATGCACTACAAAGAAGATTCCACAACTTCAGGATTTCCTACATCCCCAATGAACAAAACGGTATTGATGATTCTTTAGCTAGGACTGCTAGTTTTTCTTAGGAAACTTTGTTTTGTTAGTTGTTATATTCTGGCATTGCTTCCAAGACCACATCATATTTAAGTAATGCAATGACTTTTTGATGTCATATAAAGAAAACAATTTTTTGGTTAAATTTTAAATTTTATACCAAATTTTCTAATTTGCGTCAAAAATTGCAATGACAACTTGTAGCAGAAGAAAAAAATAAAACTAAACAACAGAGACTAATCTAGCTAAGCAATGAGACGACCTCAGACCAAAGAAACTGAAACTGATAAAAAAAGAGAGTTGGACACCACGAGCTCCCGAGAGAAAAGCGCCCTCAAACCTTGAAACAGCAGCCCATGCAGCTTCCAACAACCCTATCGAAACCTGACCCGGACAAAGAATCCAAGCACGAACCAACCAAAACTCTCAACATAGATAACCTCAGACGATAGGAGAGAGAACTACCAGCGACGATGTCGTCATTAAGAAGGGAGAGAAAAAGATTGCTGTGTCGAATCCCACCCGCCATGGCCGTACACACCTGCCACCCGTCATTAATAATGATACAGATAAATATTAGGGATATTTCCAAATATTTAATATTTATTTTATTATTTATTTAGATAACTATCTTAGGGATATTTTCCAAATATTAAATATTTAATATTTCCAAATGTTTGAGAGTTATCTGCACGACATAAAGCTACTGAAGACACGTTTTACTAGCTCAGAGATCATTCATGTACCCCGGACGGAAAATCAAAAAGCGGATAGTCTAGCACGAAGTACCAGAAAACAATCGTTTTTCGTCGTTCATATGGATGCGGAGTTAGCGGATTGGTTCGCAGAGTCTATATGAGTCTGTTTGTTGATGACAAAAAAAAAAAGATAACTATCTTTATTATTTTAGGTTTGCACGGTTTTTTAATATATAGCCACTTAGACTTAAGTTTGTATTCATATTATTTATATTGATTTTTTTATAAAGAGCTTTTGTTAAGTATTGAGAAGAGTTTTCTTAACCTTGTTTTCGGTAGATCTGTGGATCTCAACGAGTTCAAGAAGGAAATATCTCTTAGATATTCTCAGAATTAATAGGTTACTTTCGTTATCTAGCTTCCGCTACATCAGGTTGTATTAGAGCTGGTGTTTTGGTTTCTTAATCAAAACTAGATTCTGGAGTCATGAAGAATTTGTTCGTGGAAAGTGAAGAAACTGTTTACATAAACATTATCATAGATCCATTTTATGATATTTATGGCGAAGATTATGAACTCTACATCAAATATCAATTATTGCAAGATATCGTCGTGCAACATGGCGTCCAGAACTCAACCTCTACCAATTCCATAAAGATGGTGTGCTATTTGATGGATTTGGGTGGATGAGGGTATTTAGCTGTGAACTCTTCATGGTTCATGATTCTCACCGTCTCGCATGTATCGATAGGCATTCATCTGGTTCCATCGATCGATGTTCCTCCGTTGGCATCGGTCGACACCAATGTGAACTGTCGAAGCTCATAGAGCTTTCAACTTTGAAGTCTTCCTCCTGAAGCTTCTCCTCCTTAACTATGTGCCAGAAATCATCCTCTATGATGGCATTCATATGGTACTTCAGTGCTTCATTACCCTTGATGAAGGTCTCATGCCTCTTAACATCGTTTCCTGTCTGAACTACCTGAACTTCTACTTTCTTCAATCGTGCATTTAGAGCTTCAATCTTTAAGCTCAGGTTGGTGTAGACAATATCTATCTTACCATTGAAATCCAGTGTCAGCTTAAGCTGGCCCTCCAGGATCTAATCAATCATTGCTTCAATTCTGCTTTCCTGAGTTTATGGAGGTGGTTTCTGGTAAGATGAATTGTTGAACGTTCTGATGAAGTCCACTTGTCTCCTATCGTTCCTGCCACCTTTGGCATCTGCAATCTCCATCCTTGAGGATAACCTGATTTTTTAGAAGTCTGTAAATGCTGTCCAATTTGACTTTAACGTCATCCATCTGTTCTTTTTAAAGAGCAGCAGCAGATTCCCTTCTCTTGAAATAAGTTTCTATGGCACCGCTGAAGGATGCTAGGTTCTCAATAAGTCTCACAGCCTCCTCTGGATTCCTAGTGTTGAAGTTTCGTTTACTAGCTGAGTCCAGAGCCATCTAATATGCCAGTGTGATGCCTCTGAAGAAAGTGCTGAGCAGCTGTACTTCGTTGAATCCATGGTGTGGACAGTCTCTCTGATAGGACTTGTGTGAATGTAGCAATCTTGCTCCTTAAATCCTCAGCGTGCCAATCATCGAAGAAATTGCACAGAAACGCATTCTTGATGTCAGCCCAGGATGTAAGAGCATCAGCATTAGTGAACCCCTTCCAAGGGGTTCATAAAGCATTTTTTATTATTATATCTTTTCTGTATGATTTTTGTTTTAAAAAAAAAAAAAAAATTTATAATCAGACCAATCGCGGGCCGCCACGTGTCGTGGGGCCCGCACTACAGTGATGATCCGGATTCAGTGCAGTGAACTTCCAAGAGGCAGGTTCATTGTTTTTGTTTATTTTAATATTTTTTTTTTCGAAAACTGTGTGAACTCCCCATGGAGTTCACTAATGCAGATGCTCTAAGAGATCATGGTGGTAACTGTTTAAACTAGTGCAAAGCTTCTTCAGACAGTGAGTACTTGAAGAGCTTGCAAAAGAGATAATCTTCAGGGACTCCATTGGCTTTAATGGCAGAACCAAATCCTCGAACAGCTCCAGATGGTCCATAAGATGCTCGTGTGATAGAACACATTATGGTGTCTGCGCCACGAATGTAAAGTACTGGGATTTCAGCTCGAAATTGTTCCTGATCTTTTGGCGTAGTACTGATATAGACGATTGTAGTCGTCCAACGTTCTGGGTCGAGTAGCCTCGTCCACAGCTTGAGCAACTACATGGGCTTCAGCATCTTGATCAGGAATTACTGCCCTCTGATCATCTAACCTCTGACATGCAAATTACGCAGATGACCCTCCTTCTCATGCAGATCTTCATTCCCAGCTCACACTTGGATAATTGGCGCAACCATGTTTTGCGAACTAGTGTCGATCAATGTTATGATAGAAGTGTCGATCGGCGGTAGCTGACAACTGTCGGTCGAAAGATTAGGAGTATCAGTCGACGTTTGCTGAGAACTGTCGGTCGACGTTTGTTGAGAACTGTCGGTCGACATTTGCTGAGAACTGTCGGTCGACGAACTGATGTTGTTGTCGATCGATGCAGATCTCTTCTCTTTGTTGATTGTGTGGGTTCCAAAAGTGCAGGATCTGAGAATAACAATGATTTTTCCTTGTTGCTTCTGGTACTGGTGGACATGCACCTGAAAGAAATTAAGAATTTTTTTATCAGTTTTCTTAAACAGTAGAAAGCCTAGACTAAATCTAGCTAGATAAGATCTAATGGCGATCAAAGCTCTCCGGCAACGGCGCCAAATTTGATATCACTCAAATTACCTTAAGGAGTGATTTACTCTCTCAAATAAGAGGTTCAATTGTAGTACTTAGGAACCGAATCCACAAGTAGCTAGGACACATAATAGATCTAAACAGTTTGTGATTAAGCTAGGTAAATAATAAAAACATCAAATTGCAAGGTGAACAAGGTAGTTGTTCAGTTGATTGTTTTGAGGTTTTGTAAACAGTTATTAGAAAGCATTAGATCTAGGATTTCATATGCAGGTAATTGGGATTATAGAGTTATAGAATATTTAGGTGTCAGTCCTTGAACTCAACTTCTTATGTAAAGGTATTCAGCTTTCGCATGCGATTCTTATGTTTTGACTAAGTCAAATATCTCAGCTGTCGATTGTTGATATGGATCGAACGTCGATCGATGTTCTCTTAAACAAGCGTTACCGAGTTGGTCGATAGGTTCACTAGTATTGTCTAAATCAGCTTCCGCTTGTTTCTAACAATACTAGCTCAAAGGAATTAGTTATGGTGCAGAACCTACCGTCGTACTTGTCCACAATCCTAAGTTCAAGGTTCTAGTTAGCTATTCTAGAACACATGAATTAACCATAATTCTTTGAAGGATATTTATCACCTTAGCAATTCTATATTTTGGGCTAATCCATCTTAACATATTTAAACCCTAAATCTAACAAGTGAATTACTCAGACATAGCAAAGGAATTCATAAGCATAAACTGAACAAAATGCATAAATAGTTTAAGATTATAAATATTTGAGTTCCATTACAAATATCTGAAGGAGTCTTGGATCTTCTCTCCAATTCTACTAAAAACCCTAAGTGTTTTTGCTGTAAAAGTTATAAAATAAGAAAGCGTGTGTTGCCTAGAATAATGACATAGCACATAAATATTAGGTTAAAAGAGGCCGTGGGTATTTTTGTAAATATGTCGTGACTTGGGATTCAAGCCAGCTGGAAACCTAGCTGGGTTTTGCGCGCTTCGTTGTTGATCGATGGCACATGGTATGCGTCGATTGATGTTTGTCTCCGATCGTCGACCTTCAGACATGTTCGATGGCAAACTAAGAGCTTCCTCTCATTTTATCTTTAAAATGCACCCAAATCATCACTTTTCTCCAAAACACTTCTGAAACTGCAAATGTGCTAAAAATACTCCAAAACATAATAAATATTTCCTAAAACACCTATATACCATGGCTAAAAATGGATAAAATCCATGGTATATCAAAACTCAAAGTCGTAATATTTTTTCAATGATATCTATACTAACGACCTTTTATTTGTTGTGCAGTTCGGCATCCATATTCTATTGCTTAACCTAAAAATTCTTCCAAGACCTACTCAAAGTCGCAGCTCTTAGCCACAAAACTTGGCAAGAGATCATTAAAAAGGATCCGACAAAGCCTCAACTGTATTGTAGAAGGTAACATGTTCGTTTATCTTTTGTTAATTTGACTTATAAATATCACTTTACTTAATCGTATGAACTGGCACAGATGACTGGGATTTAAATATTAGTTTCTCTAACGATCATGGAAAGAGACCTAAGGCACCAACGAAAAACATGAGCAAAGTAAAGAATAACACCCCCATTTATGTCGATCAACTTAGGGAGGAGGTGGACTCTAGCTTTGCAAATCCGATGCTGAATATTAACATGATGGTATCTCAGGCCCCCACTTTTACTGTTCTGATTGTGGAATCATCCAAGTCGAAGAAAAAAAAGAAGGCAAAGTTTGCTACGAAGGCTAGAATAGATAAGTCCGTAGAGAAATAAGCAAAATCTGTCGAGGAAATTATCGAAAAGTCTGCAGAAAAGAACACAGACATGTCCTCTGAGGAGGAGGTATAGAAAAACATCGAGGATTATGTTCAGCCTCTTTCTCGTCCTTCTCATAACAAGGAAGAGACTGCCAATGCGGCAAAAAATTCAATCATGGAAACAATCATTCCATGCGCTGCTAAACGCATGCTCGCAGAAGGATGAGCCCTTCCTCTTCTAAGAGGCCACAATTTCAAGTCTCCGATAGGTTTGAGTTTTGATACTCAAGGGAACTCCCTAGGTGAATGATCTTGACGTGACAGCTAACCTACTTTAGCAAATTAGAGGTGGGGCGCTTGGTTTGCCAGAGGCCTCGGAGTTAGCATTCCCTGACAAGTATCAATTTTCTGGTTTACTCAGTACGCAGCTCATATGAATCTCATGATAACTGACCATGAGACTTCGCTCCGAAAGAAAACCATTGAGCTTGGTAAAGCCCATGAGGCATTTACTGCCTTATCAGAGTAAATTTAAAAGGTTAAGGCTGGGACGTAAAATTTTGTCAGACAGGGCTAAGTAGATTGTAGCTGAGAAGAATCGTGCCCTCACCGATATTAAGTTGGAAAACAAGAAGGTTGTGAAGTTTGAGAAAGCATTAAACACACCTCCACTTCGGTAATTGAGGAGCTTACTTCAAAGAGGGATGATCTTGCCCTTACTCTTAAGAAAGAGACAGACTGAGTAAGAAGATCCCATGAATAAAAGGTTGTCCGGGAGCGGCAACATGTGGAAGCCACCATGTTGGCGAAGTGTGTTGCTTGGGTTGTATAATTCCGTAATTATATGGCCAAATAGGAAGCTGCACAGCAGAACTTCTCCTCTGTAGTCAGGTTTCTGGTACAAATAAATGCCATGAGAAGTTGATTGCAAAGGGTCTGGAGGTTCCTAAAGAAGTGATGGATAAACTGGCTCGGGACGAAGCCAAATATGATAAGGAGATCAATGACATGGAGGTCGATGATATTGAACACAATGACCTTTCTGTTTCTCCTCTAGTGAGTAACCTGAATGTCGAGAATCCTGCATTGGATATCAAGAACCAACTGCTGAGAAGCCTTCGACAGTCGTTGGAGATGAGTTCAAAATGAACACTGATGTGATGTCCCTTGATATACTCTGTGTCCTCTGTTTGTCCTAAGTTAAGGACCCTCCAATCGAAGTTCCAACTCAGGATCGAACTTGAGTTGACCAACAGGTGAAAGCGGAGTCGATCCAGGTTAAATATCTTCAAGAGAAGGCTATTGGTGAAGGAGTAGAAGATCCAAAGGAGCAAGTTGATGTCGCATCGACCAAGGCACAAATAATCCTCCTATCAAATTCGACAAGGGTGCTCAGACTTCTCCTACATGATAATTTTTTTCTGATTGATTTTATCCCTCAAATCTATAAGTTAAGGTTGCTTGAGGTTTCCCTCAAACCAGTGGTCTTCGTGCCCATTTTTCGGCAAAAATTAGTTGTTTCGAGATGAGATATAGAAATATTTTGACCATTTATGACTATCTTTAGATTAGAGGTGCCATGGCCATTTAATGCATCATGCTTGCCGTGGCGAGTTTTGTACGAACTTTGGTGGCGTCCAATTGATTAAACTTGGCGTTAGGAATCATTGTTCAAAGATCGACAGATGTTATGTTGCTATCCATGTATGCCGGATTTCTTTTGAGTTTGTCATGTAAATGGTGGACTCGTGAACCTTATTCGGATGACGAGGATGGTTCAACTATGACCATATTGATTCAACAAGAACTTTGTGGTCTTTCCTCGTTGGATCCTCATGGTGCTGGGGTGTGTGTGTGTGTGTGTGTGTGGGGGGGGGGGGGGGGGGGGGGGGGGGCAGTTGCTTCTTGATCTTTGGGACGGTCTATCTGAGATTGGTCATGATAATTTTGTCGTTTTTGTTTCTTCTTTTGCTCGAACTCTATTTGTTCAGAGCAGATTTTTGTTTTGGTGGTTTGAGAGACGCCTTCCCTTTGGTGAATATTGTCATCAGCGCATCCTGAAGTTTCTTGCATTCCTTGGTATGTCTGTTTTCCTTGTGACAATCGTAAAATTTGATCCCATCATTGGTATGAGGATTTGGTCCCTTACCAGTTTGTCCCAAATGTTCCACGGCATGTGAGGTGCTTTTGCATCTGAGTCAACTTGCTCATTCTTGGCGACAGAATAGACAATTATATTTTTCTTATCATGTTGGTCGTAGCAATTATACTGTCATGGTTCATGCTAAGTGTCCGCCGATTTTACTGCTAGCATCTTCATCCATTATATTTTTATCATAAAAGCATATTTGTCTTCTTCCATGGTGATGAGATTTTTGCAAGATGAAGGACATCCTCCAATGTCATGGTTTTGTTGATATACAGGTTGGCTCAAAAGGAGGACATGTCATCTGGAACGTGCACTTTGGAGACAATTTTTTTTTAATTTCTCCATAAGTTCTCTTTGTCTTTTCTATTGACCCTGGGACATCTTCCATTGGCCGGTTTCTCAAGCTCCATCTCGAATGAACATTTATTAATGTTTGAGAAATTTTTTAAATATGTTGCAGAAGTTATCGATGGAGTCCTTAGACATTCTGGAGAACCAGGTCATAGCCGGTCTGTTGAGACTACAAACAGTTGACAGTATCTGGCATCCTTCTCCTCGTCTGCAAAGTGTGCTCGTTCCATGGCTATATTGAACGTATTCAAATGATCTCCTAAGACGAATGGGATCCTTTGCTTGTTCGTATGATGGATCTTAATGTCGGTGATTTCCTTTGCGAATGAAGTTTTTATGGTTACAGCAAGGACATGCATGAAGGTGCCAAACTTGTTACTCTATGGATATTTGAAGTGATATCATGCATCGTGGTTCGAAGAACGGGGATCTAGTGGTTTGTTGCATGATTTGGTCCCTGATTGGTGAGAAAGAGCTGTCTTCTTGCTGTCACATTATCAGCGTCCTCGCGGTTGGTGGTTCATTGACACTAAGGTGCTCGTTTGTCGCTTTGTTTACGCGTCTTGTTGAGGAAGACACTCCATCGTGGTTTCATCATCTCCATCATGGTGGCGATATATGTAGTCAGCATGGTTCTCCCTATGCCGGTAAGATCGTCTCCACTCATGTTTGATCTTTATTGGCATTGGTTTTTAATTCTCCACCCAGCACCAATCGTTTAATCTGAATTGGGATGTACTAGATGTGTATACGAATTTGATGTTGGATTATTTCAAAAATGTTTATTGATTGATCAAGAGACGAATTACAAGAGAAAAGACTGAGTTTATATGAAAAGATGATCAATTCGGCAATAACAATGATAATAGTGAAAACTCTAGCTTTTGTGCCGTGAAGAGTAAGTTTGTGAAAGCTTTTCCTCGTCTTCGGTCTCTTTTTATTCTTATATATAATCGGGAACTCTATTTTTGTCTTTAAGCTGGCTTATCGTATGATTGCTTTCTAACTAAACGGGCCGAGTTCAATTATTGGAAGGGCCTTGTTCGAGGGATGTACTCTATTTCCGAAATTATACAATATGTTTATGTAATAACAAAATATTGCAGCTAATTTGGATTTTAAACGATATTTTGGTTCCGAATGGTGACGGCGGATTTGTAATAAAGGCGGTGCAGAATTAAAGTGCGGGACGGTGCAACTGCGGTTCGTGCGGAATTAAAGTGCGGTACGGGACAATTGCGGTTTTAAGTAAAAACCAGTGCGGAATGTTGTTTGATTGGTGACAATATATATTTGCGGTATTAAATGATTATTTAATAAATAAAATAATAATGGTAAGAAAATAAAATATAAAATATATTGGAAAATATAAATAATGTATTAATATAATAAATGTATTTCAAAATAAAAAAAATTCTTAAAGTAAAATGTGTTTAAAGTAAAAAATATTTTGTGGTTTTGCTAGATAAATATTAAAAATAATGTAAAATATAAAATTTGGTTCTGATTGTTTTGGGTTTTAGAAATATAAGATTTGTTCTGATAATTGGTAGGATCCAAACCTGAATCGAACCGAGAAAAATAGCTTGGTTCAGTTCAGTTTTCTGGTCTCGAAGAGAATAAGTAATATAGAAAATAGGAATTAATATTTTGTGTTAAAATCAGAATTCAAGAAAAACGTTAATTAGTGCACGTACTTGAAAAATAAATACATATTGTAATAAAATATATTCTCAGAACATATTAAATCTAAAAATTTATTAGCTTTATTAGATCTACGTTTATAGTTTCCTTTTAACTTATAGATAAAAGGTAAATAACTTTGTAAAGTTTTGATCAAAAAAAAAACTTTATAAAGTAAAATGAATAGTTTAACTAAAATAATACTTTATGAAAAAACGCATACAAAACCGCACCATATTTGAAGATGTATTTGACCAAGTGCGTTATTTGTCATAATCAGAACAAACAAAAAAAAATTAGACAAAAAAAACATGTTGAGTGCGTTATTTGAAGAAAACGTCCCGCATAATAAATTTTCTTACGATTGGTAACATCTGCGTAATTGCACTCAAAACAGTGTAATTACGTCCCGCACCGCGGTCGTCAATCACAACCTTTATGTCAGGCCATTGCCATTGTCAATACCTGAAATGTCGGTGACTGATTTCTACGGTCTATATTTAATCAGTCTGAAAACATTTGTTAGTGCTGCCACAAGAAAGCCCTTTAATTATTCGTTTTTGTATCGACGATTGATCAAAGATGGAGGTGGAATTTAACATGATTACCAAAAAAAAAAAAAAAAGATGGAGATGGACCAAGATTAGTCAAGATCAAATAAAAAAATTATTCCAAAAATAAATATCCCTCACGTTATTTGGTGGAGACCACACACAAACTAATCCTAGAACTTAAACATGGATAAGACACCCTAATATAGGTTCCCCCCCACAAAAATAGATACACCATGAAAGTGTGAACACAATTTCATTATAAATGAATAATAATATAACATTTGTGAGTACCGTCACCTGAGTTCGAATCCTGGCCACTGGAGAATTAACATTTCGGCATCACCAGGGACAGAGGACCGATACGTGGCAACACGTGACTAGTCTGGATCACTTATGTGAGGCCAGAATACCTCTGTATAATTCAAAAAAAAAAAAAGAATAATAATATAACAGCAATTTTTCTTTATAGATTTTATGAATGAACAAATTATATACACAAAAACAAAATAATAATATACAACATACGATAGAGAATGTCTAAGCTTTTATATATTCACGGAGTATGAAAACTCGTCATGATCTTTACGTTCTTGATCTTCCATACGAATCACAACTTCTGTCACTTCGTAGATCAAGGCAAGACACTAATGATAGAACAAGAGGAACAAAGAGAAAGAAAAAACATAAGAGGAGAATACATTAATTACAGAAAGCCTACGAGAGGAATGGGAACGGTGGAGTAATGACCCCGCCGACCGTTCACCCCCGCTGAATATGGAACCTGCGGCGGAGGACGGTGACGGAAAGCTACTTCGATTGATTCTGCCATGGCGGCAACGAGATCAACGGTTAGTTTCACAAACTCGATGCAAATCTCAAGCTTTAGAGTCACCATTGTAGACTAAACCCAAGAACTTTTGTTTCTTTTAATATGCTTTCTGATTATTCTCTCTATTTTCCGCGTCTCCGGATATCTTGCTCGTCTTTGCCAAGTCTTACATGCAAAACATGAGTTATATACCAATATCCATATTATTATTTTATTTGAATGGATTATGACAATTGGTCGCTTAAAATACTACGTGGCATTAAACTTGCAAGCCATTATTAGCAAGTTTTTTTTTTCTTTTCTCTGGAAGATGCTTCGTTGGCCTTTGGTTTATACGAAGAGCCAATAACTCGAACTCGAAGGGGGCGTTTTTTTATATATAAGATTGTATATATAATATATACGTGTGTGTGTATAGAGAGAAGCAAAGATTCTTGAATACCAAATAAATCCACCCAACGTACAACTAAATCACGTAAATACTCCTAAACAATTAATTAAATCATGCCGGATCTGTCAATTGAAATTGTTTTCTTAATCAATGTAATTATGTCTTATAAACCAGAGGTTTAGAATTCATCATTTATATCACACGTATGCAATTCATATTGATAAACTGCATATGTGTCTTTTTTGTAACGGGAATTTTTTATTTTTTTTATAAACCACGGCCTGTATTAATTTTTGGAAGTCATTGAATAAACAGGATATCATTGCCATTTGAAAGTATATTGTAGTCCTGGTCCATGGGAAATGTCTGACTTTAGGTGAATAGAGAATAATGTATAAAGTTCACTGGAAGATCGGAATATAGTAAATGAAACGTTTTATAAAATATAAATATTACCTAAATCCCCCCTTGATTAATTTAATCAAGATATCACCTAAGAGAAGAATGTTGCTATTCAGCTTTTTCATGTGTGAAAACCACCTCGTGAATATTGTCGTTACTGATCATATTATGCAATGGAAAAGATCTGATTGAAAGTTCATACGCATTGGCGTGATTCTGCTGCTTTATCTGGATGGATCAGAACTAAAAATTACACCATGCGTCACGACACAAGGACAGTGGGACATAGATTTGATCTTTGATTTATTTCCATTTTTAAAATAATATTTTTGATTTCTACAGATATGTTCCATGTGTGGCACTTGTTATTAAAATGTGATATGTTCTCCATCGCAGTGGAAGGCTGACACATGCCCATTTCGTTATAATGAAAAGTATATTGGTTCTCCTTTGTCAGCATAAACAAAATGGAAAATAGTAAAAGAAATGGAAAATCAGAAAGTAACTTGGACAGGGCAAAAAACCCGAGTCCCAAAAACCGAACCAAATCTGATCTAAAAACAGTACCACATTTGAATCGAAATTAATTAAAAACTGAATGAGTCCAAAATTTTGGTATCTAGAGAACTGAAACCGAACTCGGCATGAACCAAAGTATTTTGGGTATCCAAGTGTATCTAAAATAAATTTATATACCTAAATATATTAATTATTTTTAGGTTCAATATAAATATTTAAAACATATAAGATATTTTTATGTTGTCTAAAATACTTAAAATATATACAAATAGTCAAAAGTAAATGTCTAAAATAACTAAACAATACCAAAACACCAAAAAATACTTGAAATATCTATTGATTATCTATCTAAATATTCAAATCAACCCAATTTTATATGTTAAGTTTAGGTATTTTGACATATGTTATTCAAATTTCTATGTAATATGTTATTTTATTTTTAATTTTGAAAAATTTAAAGTACATAATAAATTTTAAATTTTAAAAGTAATTTAAACGGGTTATCCGAACCTGAACGAATCCGCAACGATCCGACCTGAACGTGAACCGAAATTTGTAAATAACTGAATGGGACTGAATATTTAACCCTGAAAATCCGAAATCTGAATAGATCCGAACCGAGTCCCATCCATAGGAAAAATGTTTATAACAATGCCGTTATGAATTTTTTTGTAATTTTTTTTTATTAATTTAATTATTATGAAAATGAAAATGTATAAATACTAAAAGCATAAGTTGGTTAAACTAAAGTCCCAAATTTTTTTAGATAGGAATCCTGAAGAGTTTACGCATAACAGGTTATGACATCAAATATTAGAAGCTTGGGTTACTGTTTATAGCAAAAAAAGATGCAACACATATAAGTTTCACCAGCTACTCAGTTACTCAGTGTTAGTTGAGCTTGAGCTTGAAAGAGAAAATGAAAATGAAAAGTGATTTTATGTTATTGATTATGTTACACTTGGTTACATTTATAGTCTCGGTTTACAATTGTACCGAATACATTTACATAACCAAAATAAACCAACTCTACATATTAATATTCCCTTTCAAGATGGCGAGTAAATGGAACGTAACAACATCTTACTTATGAGAATATTGAACTGAGTTGGATACATAATTTTAGTGAGAACATCATCTATCTGAGTGCATGTCCCAAAATGTGGAGTTATGATCAAATCACTGACAATGCGATCACTAACTTGATGAAAATCCGACTCAACATGTTTTTTCCTTTCATGAAAAATTGGATTGTTATCAATGTGAATAACATCTGCGGAGTCACAGCAACAAACTTTGTTTGAGGCACCTGGAGCTCGCCAAGAAAATTCACAATCCAAATGACAGCAACAGACATTTCCCTGTATTCTGATTCGGTTGAAGAATGAAAGATGACATCTTGTTTCTCTGACTTTCAGGAAATGAGAGAAGATCCAAAAACATACAAAAAATAGAAGTAAAACGCCTTGTATCCAACCAAGAATCCAGTCCGCATCAGTATAAATTTTGAAAACCAAATCAGAAGTTGCAGAGAAGAATAACCCAAGTTCAATCGTTCCTTTCAGGTAATGTAATACCTTATATGGAGCATCAAGGTGAATACTCTGTGGATTAGCTACAAACTGGCAGAGTTTATTGACAATGTAAGTAATGTTTGGACGTATAATCGTCCAACCAGTCTTTTGTATACACTCGGATCGTCTATAAGCGGTAGTTAAGGATCATAGAAGAGTTTAACAGCTGGATCCATTGGTATAGACGATGATTTGAAAGCCATCTTTCTAGTTTCTTCCAATAATCCCAATACATACTTCCGTTGACAAAGTGAAATGACTTTGCTAGACCGCACAATATCAAGACCTAAGAAGTATTTAAATGGATCAAGATCTCTCAGTTTGAACACATTTTGAATATCAAGTTTGAGCTGATCAACTACTTCATCATCATTGCTTGCAACGATAATTTCATCAACGTAAACAAACACTGCAACATATTTTCTGCTTGTGTTCTTGATGAAAATAGTGTGATCATTATGAGATTTGCAGAAGCCCCGAGATAATAACATAGAGATGAACTTGAGAAATCATTGCCTTGAAGCCTGCTTTAAGCCATACAAAGATTTGTAGCCTGCAGACTGCATTAGGTGGCAATGTTTCCCTCTCTAGTGTATAACCCAGAGGCAATGTCATATAAATCTCTTTTTGAAGATCTCCATTCAGAAAAGCATTTGAGATATCAAGTTGTGTAAGACTCCAATTATTTGCAGGTGAGACTGCTAGAAGTGTTTTCACTATTGTCATCTTTGCAACCGTTGAAAAAGTATCAATGAAGTCCACTCCTTCATGCTGAGTGTAGCCTTTAGCTACTAAACATGCTTTATACCGTTCCAGAGTACTATATGCATTCAGTATTATCTTGTAAACCCATTTACATCCAATATCATGCTTTCCAAGAGGTAAGAAACATACAATCCAAGTCTCAGTACTCTTAAGAGCCAAGAGTTCTGTATTCATCACTTCAGCCATTCATAAAAAATTTTGGCGTGATGAAATGAAGTCGGCTCAATGTGTTGAGATAAGGAACATATGTATGACTCATATACTTCAGATACTCTTGCATATGAAATATGAGCAGACAAAGGATAAAGTATGTCTGTGTCAGTCAAATTACAAAGATACTCACCGAGGTACTCCGGAGGTTTGGTAGTTCTTTTAGAATTCTCTCTGGTTGCAGAAACAGTGTCGTCTTTATATGTAGAAACAGTCTCATCCTTGTCTACCAACACTTATTTCGACATAGCAAGAGGACCATTAATATCCATCTAATCAGAGGACAAATAATCATCAGAATAAACTGGTTTATTATGTGCAAAGGGGAATATGTCTTTATGAAAAGCCACATTTATGGATATATGAATTTTATTGGTTTCAAGATCCATTAACTTGTATCTTTTATATCCAGAAGGATAACCTAGAAAGACACAAGCTATGGATCGTGGTTGAAACTTGTTGTTCTTTGTTG
The DNA here is from genome assembly GCF_020379485.1 of Brassica napus. Lineage (NCBI taxonomy): Eukaryota > Viridiplantae > Streptophyta > Magnoliopsida > Brassicales > Brassicaceae > Brassica > Brassica napus. The sequence continues at coordinate 13,047,014 of NC_063438.1, forward strand.
ACGTAGACATATATGCCAAGCAACCAAATACATTTAACCCCGTGTAGTCTGCTTTCTTAGAAGTGACTACTTCAAATGGAGACTTGTTCTTCAACTGAGGAGTAGGTAATCAATTTATCAGAAAAACTGCAATTAAAACACGTTCACCACAATACTCAAGTGGAACTTTGGATTGAAACATCAATGATCTTGCTACATTAAGGATATATTGGTGTTTTCTTTTCACAACTGAATTATGTTCTGGTGTCTTAGGACATGAATGATATGGAACAATCCCTTTCTTCTTCAATAACTCTGTAAATTGAAGTTCTGGTGCATCATCTTCTATGACTCCTTTCACAACTGCTTTATAATGCTATTCAATCATCTGAAGATAGAAAAAATTCATCTTTACACCTGAGTAAATAAAGCCATGTAATTTGTGTGTGGTCATCTACAGTGGTGAGAAAATATTGATATATACCCTTCAATAGCAGGTACATAAAACAGTCCCCATATGTACCATATCAAAAGCAGAACCACATATATTATTGTAAGAATTATACGAAAGATGCTTTTGTTTGGCAAGATGACAAATGACACAATGATGACTTTTATTCTTCTCTTTGAAACCAAGTACATCACTTAAAGGTTCAATTTTGGACATAAAAGGATGTCTTAGTCTATTGTGCCACATAGCAGAATCATCAATAACATAAGAACAAAACTTCAAATCTTCAGTGGTTGATATAGCATGAAGAGATTTCGTGTCTAGTACAACTGGTTTTCAATATCTTCAATATGTCCAGTCATCAGCCCCTTGATATGATCATGTATCATACAAGACAATTCATCAAACATAATCGGGTAGCCCAAGTCTTTTTGTTACCCGACTCACACTCACCAAACTGAGTCAGAATTCCAGAATATAAATAACATTGTTTAGTACCAGATGATTACTCAATCTCACACAACTGACACCTTCAATTTTCACACCAATACCAGTTGGTAAAGTGATTGAAGCATTCAGTGTGACTGAGAAAGATTCAAAACATATTTGATCACATGTTACATAGTGTGTTGCACCACTATCTACTATCAGGAGGTATGATATACCTTGGATTTGACTCATTTTTATCCATGGTATATACGTATTTTACTATATATATATCTATGTTTTCTACTCTTCTATGTATGTTTTCAGGTTCAGGTGCATTTCGGAATAAAACTATGACTTTGGAGCATTTTGGAGCTTAAATGACATTTCACCCGAGCCGACCACGTAGAGGTCGACGAGAGGAAGAATACTCGATCGATGCGCATCAGTGCTGACGATCGATACCAGGAGATGCCTCGACAGATGAAGATTAATATCGATCGATGTACACAAGTACCATCGATCGATGTCGAGACACCAGACACGCGACATTTTAGACTCAGCAGACTTAAAACCCAAGGCCAAGCCAAATTACCAAAATGTCCTGACAAGTTTTTAACCTAGTAGAATATATACTGCCTAAGTGTTTTGACGGCAGAGAGTTTTTTCTAGACCTAGTTTTGTTACAAGTTTCATTGTGGAGAGAATATCACTTGTGATTGGAACTCCTTGTTTTCATTTCTTTTCATCTATACTATGAGTTTCTATTCCTTTATTGTTATGAATTGCTTTGCTATGTCTGAGTAGTTCAATTATTAGATCCAGGGTTCAGATAGGTTTGTGGGATTAGCCTCAAACTATAGATCCCCAAACTATAGATCTTCCTTGTTGTGATATTCATGATAGATTTGTATTCATTGCTTGTTTTAGCCTTGCTAACTAGAACTTGATCATAGGATTGCATACTCAAGCACCCTTGTTATCCCATCCTGACATCTATCTATCATATTAGGACTGCTAGAGAGGGCTAACCGCCAATTTAATATCTTAGTAGGGGATACCATACTCGCGCATAGGCCTGGCTAGAACCCGTCGATCGATGTCCTCAACTGACTATCGATCGACGTTGGCAAAGGTGTATCGGTCGATGTCTTAATAGACCATCGATCGACACTCTCTCGTCGTCAACATACTAACTGTTGAGACACGAGATCTAGTCTGTTAACCAGTGAAACATGCGACAGTTGATCACTGAGTTAAGCGATTGAGCTCTAATATATCATGCATGCAACAGTTAGGCATCTATTGGTATTATAATCTCCAACACCTGAATAGTGGCCATGCATCTAATATCATTTCCAACCAAGTTACATTTATTATTTACTCGCTTGTTACTATTGCTATTTCATTTAAACATTTGCAACCTTTAGAATTAATAAACACTAGATTTAATTGTTCCCTAGCTCCTTGTGGATTCGATCCCTAAGTACTACATCAGAATCTTTTGATGAGAGTAACACTCCTTAGGGTAATTTGAGTGGTATCAAGATAGAACCAAATAACTGCTAGTAGCTTGTAGTATAGCAACAAATGTCACAGTAGAAGATGAGTAAACCATACCAGGCAAACTAGTGATCGTAGCTCCTGAAGAAGACGCCACATGTGGGGTGTTTAAAGGCTGAAGCTTAGAGTTGAAATAAGCTATCACACCTTGAATTTGATCTTTGGTCAAGTTATTAACCATTGTTGAAATTTCTTGTCCAGTGACTTTGTTATCACCAAGAGTTATCTGAGATACAACATGTTTAGTGTATCATGTGTTCTTGACTTGATTGTAGTTTTTCTCAGTCTTATTCTTATTTTTGTGTTTGAAGTCAATGGGATATCCGTGAATCTTGTAACATGTATGTAGTGTGGCCAGTATAACCAGAGTGTGTGCATTTGGCTTTCACTGATTTTGCTGATAGTTAGATAGAGCCGCATAAGCCACTACAGGAGATTGAACACTCGATGCTAATTTAAAGGTTGAAGCATTATGAACCGAGCTGAGATTCCTTTGGTTAAAATCTGGATCAAAAAGATTGTATATCTCAGACACCTCAAGAATATTTTTCTTCATGATTATCTGACTCATGATGATCGTGTAAGATTCATTCAGGCCTGCGAGAAAGTTAACAATCTTAGATTGTCCAACCCTCTTGTTCATAGTTTTACAGCAATCACAAATGTGACAATTATCCACGCAACTCGCACCATCCAACTCATCCCATAAGGTCTTCAAGGTAGTGTAGCATGTAGCTAAATCCATAGAACCTTGTTGTAGAGACCAAATCTGTTGAGAAAGCTTGTATGATCGTGGAAGATTCTGGATATGAAACCTTGTGGCTAGATCTTTCTAGATTTAGAAGCATCATTGAATCTCAGAATGCTTTTGTAAATCTGTTTCGAAACAGAGTTTAATATTCAAGATTTAACATTATAATGCAACGAGGCAATATCATGAAGCTATGATGAGAATCACTTGGTCTAGCTAACGATCCATCGATAAATGCATCTAACGCTATGGTCATAGCATATACCAATCATCATAATTCGTACCATCTAGAACGTCAAAGATGATCGAGAGACCTAGATTATTGCCATTTGTGAGGTATAACGGAGAATGAATGCTGTCGATTGATTCTGATGGAGAGATCGGCGAATCTGGTGGTGAAACTTTGGAATTCGAAGTTCTTCTCGCCGATGAAGTCGCTCTTCCCGTACGATGCGTAACTCTTCTTCCGATCACCATTGCTAAGGTTGAAGGCGAAGCAAAAACTCAAATCGAGTGAGGTTTGAGCCTACCGCTCTGATACTATATTAGTTGAGCTTGAGCTCGAGAGAGAAAATGAAAGTGGAAAGTGATTTTCTGTTATTAATTCTGTTACACTCGGTTACATTTATAGTCTCGGTATACAATTATACCGAATACATTTATATAACCGAAATAAAGCAACTCTACACATTAATACTCAGCTACTCAGTTTGTGAACCTGTGATTGATGAAGTGATCATAAATCCGCTTGGTGGAACAACCTCAGTGAAACCCACATGGCTCCTACTTAGTTTTGCTTTGTTGTATGTTGCAGTTCTCTGATTGAACCTGTTTCAGAAAGAGATATAAAAATGTGTACTTTATATTATATGACTATTTTAGTTTATAGTTTGTTTTTTTGTTGGTTGAATTGTGGTTAAATAAATAACTAATGATGTTTTGTTTTTAAAATATATAAGAATAATTTCTTTTTTAATATGTCTACATGGTTTATACATGTCATTTCATAAACAAAGTGGGAAGATAAATTTTATAGTGTGCGTATTGTTAGAAATCTTCTGTACTGTGATAGTAGTGGAAAATTCACCGGGAGCAGAACATGAAAACACGTATAGTAAAAACACATTTAAAGAGATATTCTCTGCCTAGTAAAAACACGTATTTACAGTTTTTAAAGTAGTTATTGCATAAAAAAGCTACTTTTTCCGTTTTAAAAAAATACAAATTTTATAAAAAAAAATTAAAATTTTTATTTTATTTTTCTTATGCATGTTCATCAAATAATAATGAGTAATTCTAAAAACTTAATTGCATTTACTGAATTCCTATTGACTTAGAATTATGGAAAATAAATAATTACAAAATTTTATGCATTTAATTAAAAATAATATAATTTATAAATACTGTAAAAACTCTATAACATACATTATTTTGAATCATAGACAATATTAATGAATACAAATATTTATTTGAGCTTTAAGTCTTTATATTTACTACAAAAAAAAAACGAAAACCAAAAAAAAATCATCCAGAGCAAACCGTCTAAGCTACTAAAGCACCTCCCACAAGATCCACTTATGGAGAGCGGATCCTAGGTTTTAGATGGCCGGAAGAAAAAAATAATGTGGTCAAAAAATAAAAATAAAACAACACATGTGATACCCCACTTTCGGATCCATATTGCCCAATCAAATACTATCTTATGCATCTTATACCACTAGATTAAAGCAGTATTTAACAAAAATATGTGTCCGAAATATCCTGTTAAAAATATTGGTCGGAAGGATGGGCTTCACTGGCTTGGCGACTTAAGCTGTCATGTAGTTTGTATATATTTTCTATACAGATTATTTCATTTTGATAGAGATATGATACTTTCTATATTAATCGAGGAGCATTACAACATTTGAGTGTAGTCACGTGTGTAGGATGGTTGTCAGAATCATTAGAAAAAGAGGTTGGTTCATCTAAATTTATATTATACTTTTTTATTAAATTAAATATCAAATTGATTAGAAGTGCATAAAAGAATATTCTCAATTCTTTTCTTAAATAAAAGCTACCGAATTACCTAATATGATTAACATATATACGGAATTAATGATTTTGAATAATAAAGATTTTATAATAGCTTTTGTATCCTCCATCATTTTTTCTTAATTTATATTATTAAAAATTAAACAATCACATTAATCATATAATAAAAAAATATAAATTTGTTTTCTTATATATTATATTTTGATTTTTTTAAACGACTATAAATTAATAAAATTGTTGAAAGTCTTACAATGAAAATTTTGTGAACAATGGTTTTACCTTTTTTTTGTTATAAAAATATACAAATGATCATAAAATCATATGAATATGAATGATCATTTAGTAGATATCCAGACCAAATTTATATATATATATAATTTAAATTAAACTATATACCATATAAAATGCATAAATATATTAATTTTGAAATTTGCATTGAAAAGTATTGAGACCTAAATATTTTAATTTTGAAATTTGGATTGAATTTCTTAAAACGATTATAAATTTCTAAAACTATTTAAAATCTCACATTGAAATTTTTGTGATTAAAAGTTTAATTTTTTTTTGTTACAGCAAATATACAAACATTAATAAAATCATATGCACAGAAGCTAGGAAACTTCAATAAAAAATTCAAATTAAAATATACTAAATATTTGGAAGTAAATATTTTTGACCGGATTTTGGAAATGTTTTTAATAGGATTTAGGAAATATAATATTAGAGATTAAGTAAATCTAATTGGTTCTTTGAGAATCTTTAGTTAGTAAAATATGGATGTTCGTATTATTTCAAAAAAACATAAATGCATATATTTGTAGCTCTAGTTAGGCTATATTTAAACGTTAGTAGTTAGTAATAGAATATGTTAAGAGAAATATATAAAGTATAGTTTTTTTTTTAATATTCTACCTGGAATCAAGTTGGATCCAACTTTATGATTTTATTTTAATAGATTGTACATATAAAGATATATGTGATATAAACAAGATAAACCAAAACCTTTTTAAACAGATAAATGGTAAAAACATCTTTTTTTTGGAAAGACAGTGAACACACATTCCCATTTTATATCACATTAAAAAAATAGCACATTTTTAGTTTGAATATTTTTATAAAATTAATAAATCGAACAACTGAAAGACAAACATAATATACATAATCTGCTAGGAGTGGGCCAAAAAAACTGAACCGAACCAACCGAACTGAAACCGATCCAAACCAAACCAAAGCTCTATTATCAAATAGTTCAGTTTAGTATTTTCCCAACCCGAACCAACCAAACCAAAACTGTTCCAAACCGAATCGAGTTAAACCGAACCAAACTGAGAAACCAATGTGTTTAATTATTATTTGAATTAAACATGCTAGCAATACAATACACTAACATCCTAAGACTAACACCTCTATTAACTTTATTAACGATCTTGGCTTTCTTTTATAATTTTCTATTTGCTTTAGTTATTTTTGGTTTGATTGTGGTCTTATAAACTTTATTGTGGCTTTTAATTGTTTTTGTTTCAGTTTTATATTGGATTTAGTTTACATTGTTTATTTTTAATAGGCACTGTTAACGAGGTTTTTTTAAAATTTTATTTACTTTAGTAAACTTTGATTTAAAAATTTTACGCTTTTAAATTTTTTTTATTTCAGTTTTGTATTGGATTCAGTTTACATAGTTTAGGTTTTCATAGTCAGCAACATGATGATTTCATGACTATGCGTTTTTGTTTTAAAACATGATTTCTCTTTAAATAACTAAACTAAGGGAACACGATTAAACCGAACCAGAGCACAAACTAAACCGAACCGAAACCAATCAAAACCAAAGTAATTATGGTTTACTTTGGTTAAAAAAATTCTAGAACCTAATTAACCAAACTGAACTGATGAAATACCAAAGTGCCCATCCCTATAATATGCCATTCAAGATTTATACAAGATTTAAGCAATAAAAAAGATTTACACAAACAATCTTTATACTTTTGAAAAAAAGTAACTATTGTAATTGTATAAATTTAAGTTTCATTCCGCGCATGACGCATATTATAGGACGCGGATTATCTGAGTAATGGACATTATTTAACATAAAAAGAAAGTAATTGATTCTTCTTAAATGATTTCACATAATAGTCCATGTTAACTAATGAAAGGAGAATCTTAATTAAATATCCTCTCTTCAGTTTGAATTAAAGACACCTCGATTAAACCTTAAACAAAGCACCGTACTAATGATATTGGTCCAGTGGTCCACAAAGTAATTAACTACAAAAAGATTTATTCTTAAAAAAAATTCAGAAGCATCCGTAATTATTTTATTTTTGTTGATATCATAAAGGATCATTAACTAAAGCCTTAAGCAAAGCATCAAAATTAATGTACCATAGTAGTCTATTAATAAGAAAGTCAGTGTACTATATAAATCGAATCAAATCAAAAGACTACAACATCTGATTCGACTTTGAAGGGAGATATATCTTTTGTCGGAATCTTTATTTGGTTGCCAGTTCGTTGTACGTGTAACGTGTCTGATGACTAAAGCCTCGAGCGAAGCAACAAAATTAATTAGCGCATTGTACTACTTTATTAATATATATAAGATAGCCACTTCACTGTATAGATCGAATCACACAGAATCCAGAGTTCATATGATTCGAATCCGAGGGGGAACTATGTTTTGTCGGAGACATTGTTTTTTTGTTTGAAACTAAACATTTTTTGCTGGTGATTTAGTTAGATGATTTTGAAATAATAATATTAGTACTAACGAAAGTATATACGATTATTGTATGCCACACGCTTTTGTTTTCTTTTAATGTTAAATTAATTTGAAAATATGATCTGAATTTTTATACCTTTGAGTATTTACTCAAAATATAGAAAAGCTTACATTTAAAAAAGTTAAAGCATATAAGAACAAATGGAAACTGGAATTGTACCTTGTTTCGTTTCGATAATTTTCATCCTACTAGATTGATGCAGTTGATTTTTCATTTTTTTTCGTCAATCGAGTTGACAATGTCTGATGAGATTTGGTTGTTCATCATGCCTTTGGGCATTTCGCTGTTCCACTACCTATGAATCATTACTTATAACACATACTACACTATAAATCCTTCTACTCTACTCAACAAAGAATTTGAGACAATGTAAATTATATCTCACCAAATAGTGGTGGACTGGATGCAAGTGTGCCTTGAGCAAGACATGTACAAATCTGTTTGGAGTAGCTGCATGAGAAAAATAAGTGATCCCTTGTTTCCTCTGCTGCATTACATAGAACACATGATCTATTGTTATCGGTATTCCAGTTTGCTACTCGATCACATGTAGAAAGTTTATCCTAAGTCGCAAGCCACATTAGCATACATTATTTTGGTGTAGAGTGATGAAATCATACTATCTTTGAGCCTTTGACTCCTCTTTTTGTAGGAGATTCCAGATACCTTTTGTCTGACACACTTCACACCATATTTTGTTGTATGTTATTTGTAAATCTTTTCACTTGTTCTAGAAATCCCCCACCCACCACCAAAAAAACAACTAATGACAAATGTGGTACCTATTGCTTCTTTTTCGTCTACTTCAGTAGAACAGACCAGCTGACATAATTAAGTTAGAGATGTCAACTAAGTTACCTGAATTCAAATGGTCTGACTAGTTGGGGGAAGTGATTTTTATATGGACCATGTGAGCTAGCCTGCCATGAAAAATAGTCAAGATTATGCTGTTAGTTGACATATAAACCTTATCAAAAGCGTTACACAATGACCAACTATGCAAATCTATCAATGCAAACTTGTATACAGACTCTCAGTTCATGATACCTCAAAATGATCAAAACTCTCTTTATCTTTGCTTCCACCAGTCTCCACATAGAGAAACTTGCAGCTAATTCGATAGTTTTTGGTGATAACTCTCCAGTACATTCAAACAAGATAGAATCATTTTAGAAAGATAGTTTCAAAGATCTACCATTTCTCACCATTATAAGACCATCTCCAATAAACATCTTCATTTCGAGAAAACAAAAACAATATTAAATGGTTGAATATGTGTTGTTCCAACGGTCTGTTTTTGTTTTCTCAAAATGAGGATGTTTGTAGGAGATGGTCTTAACAAACTCATCTAAGATTCTGTGAACCAAACTAGAAACTCGATGTCTATATGAAGAACGGGAGACGGCTGATTCCGAGCACTACGTGCAAGACTATCTGCCTTGTATTCTGCGTTTGGAGTACATGAATGATCTCAGAGTGAGTGAAACTCTCCTTGAGGAGCTGTATATCTTCCAAGTATGAAGCACAAGTAGACAATTCTTCTGATTCCTAAACCATCTTCAACAATTGAAAACAGTCCATCACAAATGTTACATGAAACTGTCATAAATTCCTCATATTTGTCATTGCCCAGATGAGAGCTTCTATTTCAGAGTGAAGGGGTGACATGCTGGCTCTCGTATTTCTTGCCCCCATCATCCCAGAAAAACCTTCTAATGTACTATACCAACCTTGTCCAAAGTAAATATTATTATCCTTCTATGAACCATTAGTGAAACATCATCGCCCCGAGGTTTGAGGAAAGATTGCCAACTCCTCTCTAGATTGGGTAACCCATTGTGTTAGTGTTGTATGAACCTCAATCCAGAGTGTGGACTTTATGTGTGCTAACTGAAGAGTATCTCTTGGATCAGTATCTATGTTGCTGAAGACCATATCATTCCAACCTTTCCAGATATACCAAAGGATCCATGCAAACTGATGATTATCTACATGTGATGTAGTCCTTCAAAACAAGTTGTCCATATTTTCAAAAATTTATTGCAAAGGAAAGTTCTATGGATTCGATAAATCTTTGATAGGGCCCATGTTTGAATGATTGGGGGACATTCAAATAAACATGATTTATGGATTTCTCCTTTGCTCCACATCTCGCACATTGAGAATCACATTGAATACCTCTTGCCCAAAGGTTTTTCTTAACTGATAGACAGCCTGAAACTAATTGCCATAGAAAATGCTTGATCTTAGGAGAGCACCAAATTTTCCAAAAGTAAGCCTTTAAAGTAGTAATATGCAGCCCATAAATAGGAGGCGCCTTCCCCGAGTCGGGATACTCCCTTTCTACTTGATAACCAGATTTGACAGTGTATTTCTCGTTTTTAGTAAAGTGTCATCCATCCTTGTCGAACATCTGGGTTCGACTCAGTGGGATACTTCCTAAATTTTTCGTCATCCGGACCAAATATCTACTTTCTTGAAAAATCCATGTTCGTGATGTTGTATAGTTCAGAGAATCCACTGTAAGGTCAGGGTAAAGATTATGTTGATTTTTGTTTGCTAGTCTTGGGCAAGTGGTTGGAGCCAAGGATCATTCCAGACTGAAATGGATGACCCTACTCTCATCCTTTTGATTAGTCATTTGCTACCCAGAGATCTAGTTGAGACAATACTCCGCCATCCATATGATGGTGAGTACGATCTGATCGGTTCCAAGGGTGATACATTACTAAAATACATACTTTCATAACTCGAGAAAATAATGTGTTGGGCTTCTCAATCAATCACCAAATTTGTTTCCCTAGCATGGTCATATTAAAATCCATAAGTTCTTTGAATCCTAGTCCTCTTTTGTCCTTGTGTTGGCACAATATATCCTAAGATTGCCAATACATACCTCTAACATTTCTCGACTAGCTCCAACAAAACTAGGCAGCTGCACTCGTCAAATTCTTTGTCACTGTCTCTGGTATTATAAAACATGTCATTACATGGTTTGGTAATGCAGTAACCACTGACTTAATGATCACTTCTTTTCCTCCCTTTGTGAAGAACTTAAAAGTCCATCCATTCACTCTATTGTTTAGCCTTTCATGAATGAAACCAAATACTTGGATCTTTGACCTGTCCAAACTCTCTGGAATCTCCAAATATGATCTCATACCACCAATTTTGAATTCATAAAGTATCCCAAAATTCTTTCCTCGTTGATTCCTCAACCACATGCCCAAATTGAAAAGACATTTTTGGAAGATAATCTGCTGTCTGGAAACTGCCTCATAGTCTTTCAATATCCTTAAAATGGTTTGACATTCTTCTTTTTGTACCTTGCATAAAAATAGGCTATCGTCCGCAAAGAGGAGATAGGATATCGATGGACATGCTCTTGCCACCTTCAAACATGTCAACTGCTTCTCTCTCTGCCTTTTTGATGTTAGCAAATTAAGCTTCCGTGCACATAATGAATAAATAAGGCGACAATGGATCTCCCTGTCGTAATCCTCTTTCTGGGATAATGTACCCCCATGTCTGTACATTCAATAAAATTGTGTATTGTACGGAAGTGATGCATTCCATCATCAATTGTATCCATTGAGGATCAAAGACCATTCTGTAAAGCAATGTCTGAATAAATGCTCATTCCACCATATCATACGCTTCACTCATATTTGTTGCCATAAAATTAATTTGGAAAGAATTATTGGTTCGAAGACCATGAAATATTTCCTGAGCAATGAGTATGTTATCTGAGGTAGAACGGCTTGCCACAAAAGCCGATTGTGTTTTCAAAATAAGTGTCGGGAGACAACACTTTAACATTTGAAACAATACCTTTGAGATGATCTTGTACCCGACATTAGATAGACTTATCGGTTGCAGTTCCGTCATCTTTGTAGGCCTTTCTATTTTTGGAATCAAACATATGTTTGTAATGTTCATCCTGGCGTCCAGTTTTCTTGTTCTCATAAAATTATTCACCAGATTAAGAAGGTCCTTCTTTATTATGGGTCATTAGTCATAAAAGAAAATGCAGTCATGCCATATAGACCAGGTGCTTTCTCTGGATGCATCATGAATAAAGATGTCCTAACTTCATCCTCTGATGTAGGCCTATTCAACCTTTGATTCATCTAATGAGTAATCCTTAGTGGGACCTCTTGTAAAATCCTTCAAACTCAGTAGGTCACGTGGAACTAAGTAAATCCTCAAAATATCCCACTGGTACTTTTCAACACTTTTATGTTATGTTATCCATTGTCCACGGTCATCGTGTAGAACCACAATTCTATTCCTAGCCCGACGTTGTTTCGTTAAAGCGTAATAAAATTTGGTGTTAAGATCCCTTAATGTGTACTATATGTTCCGACTCTTCTATTACCAGTATTCTTCCTCATCTTTGTACGCTTCTTTGAGTTTCATTGAAACATCCACAATTTCATCTTGAGTTGTATTATTATTAGTTTGGAATTCCTCCAAAGCCCTTTGAAGTTCATTGACCATCTCCTTCCTATAAGAAGGATTGATGGATATCCAGACAACTCAGCAGTTCTATATTTTGGGCTAATCTCTCATGACTATCTGAACCCTAAACCTAACTGGTGGATCTATTCAGACATGATAGTTGTCACAGAAAATCATAGAAAGAATAGATGAAATATCAATAGATAAAAAAAAAGAATTCAGGAGGATTCTGAAGGAATTCCTCCCATATTTCCTAACTTACGAGAAACAATAGAATAAATCTTAGTCGGCCACAATGACTTAGAAAATAAATAAATAGGGTTTTAGATCGTCCATGTATATTTTCGTAATTTTTGGTTGCTTCTGGGCTTAAGTCGGTCTTGAAATATACTCGGCGTTCCTTCATCTCTTTAACAGCACTCTCTCGCGAGATAGACTGACCACTATTTAGTAAAACACATATAACTTCTGAGTTAACCGTTGGATTGACCTCAAACTGGTGGAATTGGAAAGCTAACTCAAAACTTTATCTGGTGTCAAAATATGGGCTCAATCTCACCGTGGGAAGGTCTCCATACATATCTCAACATCCGATACGCCTATGCAGTTCTGCACTCAAAAGGCTCCAAAAGGCCCCAAAATACCAAAATTCTCCAAAACGTACCTGAACCTAAAAACACTCTATAACATACACCAAACCCATATAATATACTCTAAAACACTCATATACCATAGCTAAAAGTAGGTAAAATCCATGGTATATCACTTGTCCAATCCATTTCTTATCAAACTGAAATTGTCCTCTTCTTCTTGGTACATTTTAGTCTTCAATATTATTTATTAGTTAAATCTAATCACTACAGTTCTATAAATATATAACATATGATATCAGAATGAGAAAAGTGTAATTACAAATAACATAATAACTGTCAATAAATTATTTTTTAATTGAAATAATTATTATAAAATATAATTTTAAGTACTAAAATATGATAAATTTTTTATTCATATAAAGTGAAACATATATAATTATAGGACTAAATAAAAATCCCTAAATTTAAGAGATAATGAGCTACAAGCATTCTCATTTTGATGGGGAAAGCCTTTAAAGTAAGAGGTTGAGGGTGTGTTCTTCCAGTGGTATCTCTTAAGGTTTAAGCTCCTCTAGTTTTGCATTTTTGTCCATGGGTATGTATATCACATGAAAAATTGAAATACAATCAAAATTCACAAGCAAAGTAAGTACGATTACGGTTATCCGATTGGTTAGAAGATAAATATCATTTTTCCTTCGTTGGTTACGTACTGTTATACTTTTAAATCTTAGAATATATATATATATATTTAAATATGCAATGTCAGTTTTGCCAATAAACATGTTCAATTTAGCTTTAGACTATTTACAATAAAAGTGTTGAATTTTTATTTAAATGATTGAACATTTACATTAAACCTATTGAAAAATTATTATACGACGTGTATTATTTTTTGTTGAATTTCAACGGGATGAAAACTAAAAGACTAAGATCCACAATATTGATGGTTAACCCTTATATATTAAAGGAGAAGCATTGTAATAAATACGTTTATACTAAACTGGACACATGTCACGTGTAGAAGCATTGTAATAAATGTGGTTACACTAAAATGGACACATGTCACATGTAGAGAGTTTCTCAGCCAAATTCTACGTAAATATGTTCACACTATGTACTTTACGTTTTTTAATATAAAACTCACATGCATGGTTCTTCTTTACGTTATTTTTACTGTTTACGAATAGAGCTGGACAAATTATTAATAAATTTTGATTCGATTTGTTATCCGTTTTGATTCGAACCAAAAAATCCAGAAATCCGTTACTCTACGAAGAAAATCAAATAATAAAATGCAATATCCGTAAAAAAAAAAGCAAATCACAAATATCAATATTTATAGAAACGAATATCCAATTTGATTTGTTATATGCATATATATACACATATATTTAAAGAATTATATATAAGTTATATATTATAGTTATATAAATTTTACAATATTTTTGTTTTAAATAATTTCATTTTAAGAATTTTATTCTTCATGGATTATTTTGAAAACAATTGTAATTTTATATTAATTAACATTATCTTTATATAATTATCAATTATCTTTATATACTTTTACATACACATACATGTGTACATTGAGGTGAGCACCTTATAACTAAGTATTTACCACAACTGAAATATCTAATTTTTTGGAAGTTAAAATATTCTTTTTTAATGCTTCTTTCACTATCGACCAAATTGTAGTAAAATGATTTGTCTTAATAATTTTCTGTTCTTTTTTTCACCATTATCCGTTTAGAAACTATAATATGAAACCACTGATTCGACATAACGAATATCTAAGATTCATAACATGAAAACAAACAAATAATAGTAATTTCTGATTATCATAAGAAAAAGAAAACCAAAAACATCAAACATTTTAACCGAACAAACCAAATAAATATTGATTTAAAATGATAGTTATATTTTAGGAGATTAAAAACCAAAAAATAACCTAAAACCGAACAGATATCCAGATTAAATAGATTAATGTCTCCTTATTAAAAAATAATGAAATTAATAATCACATTTCGCGCAAGGCGCCTGTTATTACCTAGTTTGGTTATTATTGTTGATATTAATGGGATTATTATTCACCTTAATTATTTTATATAATTTATTTACATTAGATTACCTATCCCTTATATATTAAAGAAGAATCATTATAATAAATGCATTCACACTATAATAGACACGTAGCAGCCTAACAATGATTTGATAATAAATATGCTAACGTGTTCACACTATATTCATAAATGTGTTCACAATATATACTTTATATTTTTTAATATAAAACACATATGCATGGTTCCAATAAAACTTTAGATTTTTCGGTTCGAATCAAAAGAAATAACGAATCAAAAAATAAACAATATATATATATATTATTTTTATTGTTCACGGATAAAGTTGGAAAAAATATTTATAAATTTTGATTCGATTCGTTTTCCGTTTTGATTTGAACTCAAAAATTATGGATATTTGTAACTCTACAAAGCAAATCAATTACTAAAATACAATATAAAGAAAGGCAAATCACAAATATCAATATTTTTAGGAACGAATATCAAATCTGATCTGTTATATGCATATATATACATATATATACATAATTATATATATATATATATATATATATATATATTATAGTTTATATAATTTTTACAATATTT
Source organism: Brassica napus (assembly GCF_020379485.1). Lineage (NCBI taxonomy): Eukaryota > Viridiplantae > Streptophyta > Magnoliopsida > Brassicales > Brassicaceae > Brassica > Brassica napus. The sequence continues at coordinate 13,062,724 of NC_063438.1, forward strand.
TTATGAATTGGATTTATTATATTAGGTATGAAAATTAAAAAAGTTAAATAATATTTTTTTTGTAGTAAAATATTATTATTAAATTTTATTTTATTTACGGATCAAATCGGATATTTTTTAAAATTTTAAATTATTTCGGATATCAGAGTCACCGATTATTTAGGTGGCTAAAGATTGAATCGACATGAATGCCTCAAAATATCCAGATATTCGATCTGTGTTCACCTCTATTTTCAGATACAATTGATTTTTCTTTATATGAAAAAAATTCACTAATGTCAAGGCCTTTTTATTTTTTAATTAATTTTAATTTTATCTTTCATTTATTATTTAGAACAAAAATGTTATTTAATATTAATTAACAATATCTTTATATATTTGTCAACTATTTTTATATACTTTTACATATACATACATATGCACCTTGATGTGAGCATCTTGTAACTAAGTATTTACCACCACTAAAGTTTCTATTTTTTTTGGAAGTCGAAATATTTTTTTCTTAATGCTTCTTTCACTACCGACCAAATTGTAGTGAAATGATTTGTCTTAATAATTATTTCTTTTTCTTGAACTGCTATCCGCTTACAAACTATGATATGAAACCATTGGTTCGACATGATGATTATCTAAAATTCGTAACATGAAAATAAACAAATAATAGTAATTTTTGGTTTTTCCTAAAAAAAACTAAAAAATCAAACATTCTAACCGAATAAACCAAAATAAATATTAATTTAAAATAATATTTATATTTTAGGAGATTAAAAACCAAAAATTAACTCAAAACCGAACCGATATCCATATTAAACAGATTTAATGTGTTTTTTTATTAAAAATAACAAAACTAATAATCACATCCTGCACAAGGCGCGTATTATTACCTAGTTTTTATTATTTTACATAAAATCATTATTTTGTGTTCAAATAACAGAGACTAATATCTTATGATTTGGATGCATACACAAAAATTTTCTTTTATTATAATTTTTTTAATAATGTTCAATAATTTTTTGTTTTTATCTGTAAATACTTTTATAAATATATCATAAATTTCAATTTCCATTGTAATTATTTTTATTTAAATTGATAATTTTATATATATATATTTTACTATTATTACTTAATTTAAAAACAAAAACAAAAAAATATTTTTTATGAAATAAAAAAATAATAGATATTAAATTTCTCGAAACAATACCTTTGTAGTCTATAAATTTAAATGTATGTTTAATTATTATATAAAAGAAAGAGAAGATGATGTGGAGTGCTAAAAATGAAAAAGAAAAGATGTTGTGAAAAATAAAGAAATTACTTAGAGTGACTCTAAGAATTCTAAGAATCACTAGACTAACTCATATTAAATTGTAATTACTAGATTAAAACCTGAAACAAGCAATTTTACTAAAACCCATCCTTTACTTGATTAACCACAAGTTTGCCACTAAAATTAACAAAAAAAAAATCTTAATATCATAAGAGGGAATAATTAGAAAAAGGGAAGCCTTGTTTGTCGGGTTTTCTTCTCTTACAACTTCGAGGAAACCGAAGTCAGAGTCATCTATTCTCGAGAGTCTTCTTCATTATTCATATTCGACAACATCTCATCCGTCACAGCCGCCTTCCATTTCATCATGTCCTCCTCAAGTCGCCATCGTCCATGTCGTACACGAAAACCCAAGCTTTGATTTGGGTTCATATTTAAATCGACGAGAATTGAAACTGTAAGGGCTAAATTGATGCAAATCTAATTTTTTCTTACACGTTTAACATATTATATATATATATATTGTTTGATTGATTATTAAATTTCGAAAACCCTAATTCCCAGTTTCATCATTCTTTGATTATTATTTTCGTAAGTTTGGTTATGATTTATTGTTTGATTATTTTTTGACTGAATGTTTATGTTTGTAAACTTTAATTCCCAATTCTTTTAGCACCTTGACATTAAATTCAAGTTTAAGTTTAATTTGGTTCTGCTTTTCCCCATAACTCTGGTTACGCTTTTTACTAAGTATGTTTACTTTGTAGAAACGAAAGTAACTTTTGAAATGGTATAAACAAAAATAAGTTATCTTATGTAAATGAAACTGTGTGTTGCCGATTGTGCTTTAATTTTCAGGTATGGCTTCTTCTTCGGGTTTGAGAAAGTATCCTCATTGTCTGTATGAGGTTAGAAAAACTCCAATTCAGAATAGGAGCATGAACCATCAAATGGTGGAAGAAACTGCTGGGAAAGACGTTTGGTCTGAGATGAAGGAATCAACTATTAGAGTGATTGTGAAGCTGAAATAGTTGGATTATATTTGGTCAGCAAAATCAGTGCACTATTTTCTTGCTAATCAATTGGGAATCAATTGAGAGCAGTCATGAGATTTGGTCGTTGATAGGACTGAATTGTATGAGTTAGTATGATTATGCCAATACGGTTCTCTTTGTATGAGTTTGGAGATTACGGGACTGAATTGTGATGCTTTCGACAAGCAAGATGTTTGGGATGTGGATCAAGAAATATTTTGGCTAGAGATGAATGTTCCAATTTCAGAAGGACCTAAATTGAAAGAATTGCATGCCATTTTTCAAAAATGCATAAACTCGTCTCAAGAAAAGTGAATAATGGTTGTTTTGTTGGGTTTACTATCCATTGGGATAATTGATATTTCAAGCAATAGTAGAAACTTAGTTGCATTGTGTTAAAAGGGTGATGGACTGTAATAACCCTCTTTAAAGAGTAAAACGCAGACAAGAAAACATCATGTAACAGGCGAGAAAATTACTCAAGTAAGTGGAAGTCGGATTGATCTTTTCCTGTGGAGGGTTGTGGATCCCAAGATACATAAGAAAAATTTAGAAAGTCTTAGAATAGTTTTCCATCTGAAAAAAAAAAATTCTTCAGGAAATTTAGTGAATTGAAAATGCTCGCGGTTCGGCCTAGAACGTCCTAGTCAGACTAGAAAATTAATTGATAATTTATTATAGGGCCTTAAGATAGGAATGACCTTATAATTTTTTTTAGAAATGTTTTGGTCTAAGAAATCTAGCTTTTTGTCAAGGAGAAACATTCTCGCCAGCTCGGATCAGCTTATAACATGTTTGGGATTTAAATACTGCCCATTCGAGCCCATTAACGATGTGTTAAGCATGTTTGAAAGCTTCCGGAAGATGCAGCTTCTTACTTACCTCCTTCAAGCAGCTGGAAATGTGCTCTCCTTGACTAGACCACATCTAAGCAGTTATTGTCTCATTTCAATTGGATGCTTTGGTGGCTGGACACAAAGCTTGGTTTTATTGGCCAAAATTGTGGCTAAGACACCAAGCTGTCTCCTATTGGTTGGTTTGGGAGGCAGAGACACCTCCTGCTTGCCATGCACGACCAAAACCCTCCCATTAGCTCATTCTCCAGCTTATAAATAGCAGACTACCCCTTTAGTTCATTCTCCACTTTTAAAACCCGACCTAGGCACCCGAGAACACCCGAGAACACGTGAGCCTTAAGGTAACGTTTTGGTCTTTAGCTATCCTTTTTTTTAATTAGCTTTCTTTTCTTTCTTTTCCTTTCATATCCCACCCTCCCTGTGTCTAGATTTCTAAAGTTCTAGAGTTTTCCCGATAAAAGTTCAAAGTAAAGCCGACTGCGAGAGAGGAGCGTTTGCAGTCTGAAACATTCATCTAAGTGTTGAGGTGAGCTCGGTTATGGGTTATGATTGTTATGTGTGCGGTTAGCGCCTGCAAAATAAGAGTATTGGTTGATGCATTGATGTTTGTGAAAGATATTGAGTTATATTGTCGGGCCCTCGGCTCGAGAGGTATAACATGTGTGTGATACCTTGATGTTTTTTTTGCAAATACTTGTGTCACTGCATTATATTGTTTGGGCCTCGGCTCAGATAATATAACATGAATGATCATGTCTTAACGGGGAAACCCGTAAATCCGCAGACTTGATCCGTGAGGGTCTGACACTCGGGTGGAGTGTCGTGAGAGTCATTGGTCTCCACTCGAGGCCGTGCCTTGTCCGGGGCCTTCCCAAATTAGTTTCGGGCAGGATGCGAAGACACGTGTGATAGGGCTAGCTACCCTCGACCGTGTAGCTGCATGACAATGCGTCAAGTGTGTTATCCGGGCCATCGGCTTTTTAGAATTTGTGTTTAGAGTCAATGGGTGCAAGAAGGAATGTGTTATGGACTTCGTAGCGAGATAGGAACCAATAGTGAGAGGCAGTCCTTGACGATCGATAATGATCTAACCACTCGTGAAGAGTGGATGCTTGTTTACATGATTGCTTTATTTTTGCATTGCATATTTCTTAATATAATTGATCTTTGTTGCTAGATGTTTGATGCATAATGGTGGGATAAATAATTGTTAGGAAACCCGACTCACTGAGGAAAATAATTGCTCATTAGACTCTTTGTTTTGCAGGTAACCCGTAGTAGGTTCCATTTGGGATTAGAGGAGCACAAAGATGTTGGTGTAGATTTGCTACCTTTTGCAAACATGTACGTTTTGTAATATGTAAGATATGGTTTTCAATATCGGCTGAGCATGTATAAAGTTTTGATGTGGTTGAACTTAAAAGATATATGAATAAGAAAAAGTTGTGAAATGTTTGGATTCAATATGATACTAGTCCTAGTCCGGGACGAATTAACTAACAGTTTCAAACTCGGGTTGCAAAGCCTTAACTTGGAATCACTAGGAAACCCGTTCTTGGACATATGATCTTGGGATTTCGGATCTGATCCGGGAACCTCGGGTCAAATGTTTGGCCACGTGGTAGTAGTATCTTCGATCTGGTTAGAGTTCTTTAGTTCTTCGTGCATGTTCTTGTTTGATTGGTGCATGGCAAACTAATTAACTTTTACTTATTCCAGATCGGGAGTGTTACATGGACCCAGAAGTTTTCCAGCTATATTTGTGGGGTAATGTTGGATTTAGCAGCCTTGTTCAGTCCATTAAATTGAAATCATGTATGAAGGGAATAACAGTTACACACTTCGTGGTTGTGTTCATGTGATCTTAATATGGATTTATGAGTCCATCCCTGGTTTAAAAGAGAAATATGGGAATAATATAGAAGGAGGTGATGTTCCTCTTTTGTCATGGCCGTGATCTTGTACTCATATAAATTTCTCAGACTTATGTGCACAAGAAAAGAAAAAGTATTAGAAGGTATGATCTTAACTAGTGTATGATTTTACAACTCAATGTCTGATTTTTTTTTTAACTATTTTTGTACATTACAATGCAGGTTCGTGTATGACATATGATTGTAAAGCCATTGGAAGATATATATCCGAAATGGGTCGAGGTTGAACCATATACTGATTTTGATAACATGATAGTTGACATCCTCAATGATCAGCTAAATGATAAGTTTTGGGATGTAGTGCCACGTACAAAGTGCAAGAAGAGAAAAACTCATGTCAGCACATAGAATGTTTCCAATACAATGGATGCGAGCCTCTCCACCAAATGAAAGAAAGAGAAAGAAACTGCTCTATAAATAGTATGTAGCAAGCCTTATTAAACATGATGTTCCTTTTGTTAGTGGTTAAATTGTTTTGGTGTGTTAATACTGAAGGAACACATCATGATTATAAGCTACTGTGGGGATTGGCGTTAAATGTTTGTCTCAGTTTTGCAATTCCTAGTAGCAAATGCGTAGTAATTTTTTATACATACAATTTTCTGTAATCGATATGCAACTACTTGAATGATTGTAGTCGCCATATAGTTACAAATACTATTTAAATTTATATGAATTTAATTGTTCATATGCACTTAATAAAATAATAAACCAAAAAAAAAACAGCTATAGCTTGAATCAATTTGAGTAGCACTATTTTATTTTGTAGTATCTCGTGTTTTAGTAATTAAGTTACTTCTATTACATGGTTGTTTAAGGAATATATTAGGGGTGTTTGGGGTTAGGTGGCTACTATTTTGACACTAATTTGTCACAGAAATAGCGATAATGTAGTTGCCATATAGTTTCAATGTATTTGCTATTGTATAATATCACTTTTTCAAATGTACTATTGTTTAATATCACTACTAGTAAGTTAATGAACAAAATAAAATCTATATTGTAAATACGTTTGAGACATTTTAAAAAACAGTTACATATCAACACCTGACATTACTAATTTCAGAATAATATAGAAGCGAATATTATGACTATTTTAACCATGTAGGATTATATAGCACGGCGATATATGGTGACTCCTATATAAAAGTTTTTTTTTCTTAGTCGTCCTTAATCAACCCAATCTCGAATAAGATTATCTTTACACATTATGACATATGTTTATCTTTTATATAATAAAAATTGCAAATTAATAGGTATGTTATTAACCATAATTAAGTAGCAAATTTTCAAATTAATATGATATTTATTATAATTTGTAACCAATTTGCAACCATATATTGGAAATAGTTGCTTTATAGTCTCATAATCGGGCTCCAAAAAATTTACCCCTAAATTTTGTCTAATTTTCACATTAACCCGCCTAATGTTTCAGAACAAACAATTTACCCACCCTAATACGACCACATTACACATTTATATTAAAAAGCCCTTAAGCATCATTCCTTTCTTCTTGACCTAATCTCACTCCTCACAGAGATAAATTGATGTTTGTTTTCGGTAGATCACTAAAAGTTCGCGCAGGTGGTTGTGGCACGAGTCACGGTAGTGGTCGCGTTGGGAGTCAATCTGGTGGCGTTAATAGCTCTTACGGAAGAAGTTACTCTGCCTCGAACCCAAGCACTTCTAATTCAAGAGATTTAGTGTCTCTCCCTGTACAATACGCACATACTCAAACTTCTATCCTAGAGAATTCACCGACGTCGGAGCCTCAGCGTCATCCACCGCACTTCCCTGGTTCCTCACCGACCAGTGATGATTCTTCTTTTTCAACGGAACACAATCCTCATCAAATGCCGAATCAAAACCTACGTCTTCCACCACCTCAGAATCCAGTGACTTTTGATGATTTGCTGGCAATTCCTAGACGTGAGACTATCTTCCAGTCTTATCACCGGTTACAAAAGACGAGTACTACTTGGTAAAGAAGTTCACTTTATTTATATTGAGTTTGGATTGTGTTTGGTTAATTTTATCGGCTTTAGAACACTATACTTGATTGTGGATATATATGTTTTGTCTCAGTTTGGTGTTTTCTATTCTCTCATAAAGTTTTTTCATTTCATTTTGTTGTACTATATAACTTGTAAACTTTGCCTAAGTCCGCCATAGCTAGTTCTTCTATCAGTTTATGGTTTATTTGCTTCATAACTGTTAGATTTTTGTGCTATCTTGTTTATATTTGCATTCTTGTCTAACTTTATTTCAATGGGTTGAATGTGTAACAACTTTAATTTTTCATCTTCTAGGTTTGATCGTTATGGTGGGAAGCTGGCTTGAAAGATATCAAAGCTCTTGAAACCAAAATTTAACTCTCCTTATTACTGCTGGTCAGAAACGCCCCCTAAATTTGAATGTCGATATTTTGAAGACTTTGCGGTAAAAAAAAAATCCTTATTTTAACTAACATACTTTTTTGTTTCAAACTTGCTTAGTTAGTTACATACAATTTTTTTATGTGTAGCAAGGACATCATTGGGATAGCTCGATCACTACACTTGTACAAGATGAGGTTGATATCATCTGTTTAAATCGGATGAAAGGAATTGTGTGTCAAGAAAAAGAGGAAAGGCATACGACCACTTTGGATTAGAGATACATTATGGAAAAAAATGTGCTCCTACTAGGCCACTGATGCTGCCAATAAAAAGAGTAAAACTGCATCAAAATGTCGGAACTCTGACCGTAGTGGACTTGTTCCTTTCAAGAACTTTGCAAAACAAATGTCCTTTTTATGGGTTCAACAAAATATGGTAACATACATCCAAAAGTAACTTAGCCAATTATAAGGTTTCATATTTATCTATCTGACGTTTATTTTATGATTTTAGTAGGAAGAATTGGGAAGACATGTGAGTATTGGAGAAGTGTTTATAACGACACATACAAAGGCTGACGGTACATGTAGTGATCTAAAGGCTCAGCAGATCGCCCAAGCTTATAAAAAACTAGACAGGAAGTTGTCCCAGGTTGAACAACGCTTTTTTGAGAATTGTGTTGGTAGTTCTTATATTGCCGAGCTTGCCCAAATGAAATGAACTAGATATTTCTTGAGGTAAACCATTTCACAATTTTAAAGGTATAAGAGTCATTTGCCTCTTAATAAAGAAGGTATTTTAAAAAATGTCTTTTTAGTGATGGTAAACATGAATAATGACACCAACAAAGCGGTAAATACGAAAATTCCCCAGTAATTATAGTGATGGCATTTTTATGTAAAACATTTACATTGTGAGGCATATCATGCATGTCAGATATTTCTTCTGGTAAAAATCTCAAATTATCTTTTGACCACAGAAATCAAAAACTCATATGAGTAACATATTCGGTTTACACTAAATTTTTCAATTTTATCTCATTATCCCAGTCTCAAATAACATCATCTAGTTCGAGTCTAACTTTTTCATTTATTTTTACTCTTAAAACCTTCAAACTTTTTAAGCATTTGGAAAAAAAAAATCACAATTAATCCATCAACAATGCTTTACCTTCCTCACTCTGCTGCTGGTGATTTGACTATTTCAGACTTTTTAACTAAAATCCTAACCTTATTTACTCAGTTGCCGGTGATTCTTTAACTCTAGTGATTCTTTAACTTTGGAGCTTGTTCTATATCATATATTCAACATGGAATATTTGATTAATTCATTTTGTTCCCTTCTTCTCATTTTATACATTTTCAATAAAAATCCTTAGATTTGAATCAATAATTTTTCTCTGTCATTAGAATCATGCATACATTTTTATCATTTTGTAGCTACTCCCCTTATCCACACTTCTCCGTCCATTCTTTTTCCGTCAACCCTTTCACTAATTGATGAAACAATTTTAAAAATATGGAAGAATAAACAAAATATATATAAAGGGTTTGACAAAATAAACGAGAAAAATATATGTTGACAATTCATCCGCCAAAAATTGGCTCATCCACAACTTTCCGTCCGCAACTCTTTCGTCCATATCCACACACTAGTATATAACACAATATTCACACATTGACTGTATTGCATGTATGATATTCATGATATTGTATCAATATTACGATATATATAAAGCTTATTGATTATATTTAAGATATGATGTGGATGTTGTATCCATATTATGTTTATATACAAAGTTTATGTCTATTTTTATATTATGATGCTATTCAGGTTATTAGTTCAAATTTTAAAATTAGACCAAACTTATATTTCGAGTTATGTATAAGAGATTGTTTTATAACCCATTAATCTCAAATATTTTCTTAATATTTCTTCTTCTATGAAGATATCTATGTTCTTGCAATGATGGAAGCTAAACTCATACGAAGCGGTTGACCAAATAAAGCCCACATGGACACTTTATAAGGTGTGTGACATTGACTCATTTCTAATGCACATGGTACAATACAAGAAAACATTGATTTTGCAACTACAATATTAGTCACTAAATGGTTATAGATATGGATTTTGTAACTCATTTGCGACTACGTTATATGAATAGAAAAGCTTTGTCGCAGAATAAAGTGGTTGCAAATCTGTTGATAGTTTGCAACTAAATTGTAACCACATAATTAGTGGTACACTAGCCTCTATACGACAACTCAAATAAAGGTTGCAAATATCTATATTGTCATGACTAATTAGAAACTTTCTTACTTCACAAAATGTTTGTCAATAATTTGCTTCTACTTTAGTCTATGCAGTCCTAATGTAGTCAAAAATGTTAGTGAAATATAAGCAACTATATTACTTTATATAGTCTCAAATAAGTCACAAAGTATAGTGACTGCTTTGCAACTACATTATTTTACGTAGTCTCAATTAAATTACAAAGTATAGTGACTACTTTCTACTAAAATATTTATATGTAGACACAATATAATTAAAAAAAATACAGGGACTGATTTGTGACTACAGAATTTGTTGAGAGTTCCAATATCGTCACAACACATAATGACTAAGTCGCAACTTCCTTTTTGTGTAGTTGCAGTTACACATAATAGAGTGACTACTTAACAACTATGTTATTCGTATGTTGTGGCAATGTAGTTAGTGTCATAATAACTAATTTGTAACAACATTATTTGTATGTTTAGTTGCTAAAATTATAATCTGAAACTAGAAAATTAATAAAATCCAAGTCTTATATTAATTTTGGAACATCTATTGAATTCCTTAAAGCTTACAATACAAAATACAAAATATTTAGATTTTCCTTTTATACAAAAAACAACTATAAGTTATGAACTACTTATGGCATATAAGTAGTTGCTGTGGATAGATATGATGCGGTCATAAAATCCGAGAATTTTGGGTCTTTACCTTGCATATAGGTGACCAGCATCTTCAAAATATTTATTTGGATTTGTTGCTTAGCAGCTCTAGTTGTGGTTTCAGCATCACGTATAGCATTAGCTGGTGCGGTTTCAGCATCACATCGAGCATTAGCAGCTGCTTGCTCTTCAATTAGACATTGAGAATCTCGAAGTTGAACATCTTGGACCTCATTTTCTATTTTTGTTTACGTTTACACCACTTTTTTATGTTTTAGAATTGTATTTTTTCAAATTCGAACTGTTTTATAATTTTTTTTAGTAAACTTTTTTCTAATTTTTTTTTAAAAAAAAAATCTTTTTGAAATTCGATTGAAACTATTTATTTAAATTTTTTTAAAAAATTTTAAAATGTTTATTTATATTTTTATTAGAACCCTAAACTCCACATTCCAAAAACCGTACCCCACCCCTCAACTCTAAACCCTAAGTCTATATTAGTTAACCCTAGGGTTATATATGGCTCTTTACCTCTTTAAAAAAGAGGGTAAAAGTGGTGAAGGTAAATATGAAAAATGGTAATATGAATGTGGTATTTTGGCAATTTCTCAAAATTATTTCTATAATTGTAGCTTAATAGGTCTGTAATTTATTTTATTCTCAGGCATAAAGTATGAAAACTAATACAAAGATCAAGAAAAACTGCAATAACACCAAACAATAATGCACCAAAAAATTTGCTATCTTTTCGTGAAAAAATAAGTGTGTGGAATCTACTATCACTATGCATACACAGTAACTTTTTCTTTTCATTTCTATATAAATGAACTATTGTGTATGATGTAATAATACACCATTCTTTTTTTCAAAAAAAAAAAATTATGTTTCCCTTCTTCTTCTATTCATGTATCCTCTTCTTTTTGTGGTATAAATTTTTTGTTTTTATTTGTAAATATGATAAATTTTAGGTATTATTATAACATGTTATCAGCATGATCACTCTTTGATACGATAAATATTATATATATATATATAATATCATAATTTAATGGCCGGTATACTATATATATATATATATATATTATTTTGTAGTGGTTATTTTAAGCACCATTATTCGCTTAAATGTGGGCTGTTTGTCAACTTGTTATTATATTTGGTTTCTAGATACCCATATCATTTTTTTTTCAATAAATTTTGGTCGGCTGACTCGCGCATAATTTACTTAATAGTTAACATGAAATTTTTTATCACCATAATAATATTATTGGCCACCTGTATATAAATCTTATGAAATTGACTAGATTTGATTGACTACTTATTATAATATTTTGAAACAGATTTTTGGTTCAAGCTCTTTAATGGAAATGATCACAAGGAAAGTCTTTTAAAACTTTCATATTTTCCAAACAGAAGTGAGCATTAATTTTCATCTATAAATACACTAATTTTTCAGTCATTCATTTCATTCAAACATTTCATCTTATCTCAAATAGTTTTCAAATCATTTTTGTTCGATTTTTTTCTTGCAAGAAAGATGATTCGTTTTTTTAATGTGTGGTTGTACTTTTTCCTTGTACGTATTGTCTCTTTGTCAGAAAATTTGCTCATGAATAGTTCACCAGAAATGTAAATTTACTTTTCTATGTGTTATTTTTCTTGTAACTACTTCTATTATTCATGTAAAAGGTTCTTTTTAAATTATAGTATTAGTACGTTACTAACAAAGTTTTATGACTGTATAGAAAACCAAATGGCAAATATCAAGAAGCTTAAGTTTCCGTATAGCATACTACATTACATCAATCACATATGTGGGTACATAATATTTTCTCAATTGATTGTTACATTCATGTTAGCTGAGAAAAATAATGATCTCCTTAACAAAAACCATAATTCCCGATGTACAAAAGCCAAGACATTCCATGAATAAATGATATGGTGCTAAAAAATCCAGAAAGGAAAAGTCAAACTTATTGGGGTTGTGGTCGTCGCTTCAATAATAGAAATGAGAAAACTTATAATCCCAAATGGAGGAGATCTAAAAATGAGTTAGATCTGAATAACATATCAAAGATAGAACCCAAGTGGATATCAACAAGATGTGCGAGACTGTATGTTACATATATGGATCTAAAGGACATTGGTCATGTGCATGTTGTAGTCCCTTATATCTATATAAGTTATGTCCAGATTTCACAAAATTCAACATGGAAAAAATAATTTCATGGAGAATCTTGAAGGGAAATCATACTTTGAATTCCCCGATTTCACAAAAGAACTCGACTAGACCACTTCTAAAGCGAACTAGAATAATTTTGTTTTTAACATCACATTAATGTATAGTTACTGTCATTTCAGTTTTAGACTAATAATTTGTTTTAATGAATTTTCACGTTTTTCTTTGTTGACGTTTGTAATAATTACATAAATGGATCACAATGCTAGTGGAACAAAATCCAATAACAGATTCGAGAAATTTTTATAAAAGATAATGGAACAACTCAAACTATTATGAGACAAAGATATATTTTCTAATACAAAACAGACAAAAATTATTTTCAATGCAATATGAGGTCCTGCAGACTTGATTGAAGGAACATGTAATACTTTATGTCGCCAAATGGAAAAAAAATTTCTTCATAAAAAATTGTTTGTATTCTCTGAATTCAAAAAATAATTTGTTGAGTTTCAAAGACATACATCTTCACATATATGATACTCAGTGTGAAACTGATGATGGAAAAGGTACATGTATTTAAATTTTGATAAATATTTCTAAAGGAATATATTGGAAATTTTTTACATTACTTCCTTCGAGATTGCATAATGATTGCATCATATTGATATTGATTTAACTGAATCAAATCTTTTAAAATGAAATATAGTATATTTCAGATTTTGGCATGATCAACTCGGTCAATCGGATACCATAATGATGTGTAAAATCATAGATATTTCACATGGTATTTCACTGAAATTCCAAGAGATTGTTGTATGTTTAAATGTAGAAAAAAATATCAAATGGAGTATACCATCTTGATCCTCCTACTAAAGAGTCAAAACTAGAAGCTTGGAGAATTATGCATTTGCAAAGTATATAGCAAATAATACCTATCTGATAATTTCGGATGCCAATATGGTAAGTAAATCTCATATATCAGCTACAAACGCTTCTGTTTGTATTATAATATCAAATGAGCAAGGAAATGAGATGATACACATAAGTCTAAAACATGTTTGAAGCGTGCTAGATCAGTTGGCTCTAATAACTAAAATCCTAGAAAACAAAAGTAAGCTGAGAGACATAATACAACCAAAATATCATAAATTATTTTGGATAAACTTATAGCTCAGGAGATTACTTAACACCCCGATGATCAGCAGATTACTTATAGCTCAAACATAGATAAATCAACTCCTCTTAACACCCCGATGATCAGCAGATTACTTATAGCTCAAAATAATCTATTTCGAAAATCTTCAGAAATGAAGAGATATTTGGTTCTGAAATACTATATCTAAGTGCAGTTTGAACTTTAGTGTACCTTGGAAAATGTATACGGCCTGATATGGGATTTGTTGTTATTATTTTAGCAAGATTTAGCTCACCTCCCACGTGAAGATATTGAAATGAAATTAAACATGTTTTTCGTTGATTTAGGTTTATTTTATCCTAATCTTCAAAAATTAAAATGAATGCTTTACATGTGCATGATATATATCAGATCCAATTCCAATTGTAAACATGATTCATATTCAAGATCGGAGGCATAATTATATTTTTGGCGTTCTCAGAAATAGACGCTTGTGTCCACCTCTTTGAATCATGAGAAGATTATCGCATTACATGTAGCAAGTAGATAAAGTGTGGCTAAATTCAATAAATCAACGCATTCTTTCAAACATTAGGATTGACGAGACTATATTATATGAACATAGGACAACATATGTTGCCCAAGCCAAGGAAAGATAAAAAAATTGGTCAACTAGAAAGATATAATAAAGTGACAAAACTAACATATACATACGAAGTCTTCTTATATATTCAATAGATCAAGAAGAACAAAGCAAAAAAAAAAATCTGATCATGCAACAATGCAGCCGACCTCTTCAGGAAATCACTTACCACCTTGGTACTCGGAAAACATGTCCATAACATTAAAATGTCTCATCAAAGATATTTATGATATGACATAATGTTCATTCGAGGAAAAACTTGTATGGTTGTACACTTTTTAATATACTATGATTTTTCTACTTAATTTTTCTAGAAGATTTTTAACAAAGCTACAAAAACACAATATCAAAACAACATTAGTGATGGTTTTCAAGGAGAATGTTACAAACAGGGGTGGACCTAAAAATTAAAATAGACTGTGGCACATAATTACTTATTATAATAAATAAAATAATTAGTAATAAATAAAATAATAAATAAAACAATAAATAAAACAATAGATAAAACGTATTTGTTAAATGTGTGATATATACCTTGAAAATTAAAATCAAACTGAAATAGTAAGTAAAAACAAAAAAACTCTAATATAATAAAAATTAATGCAAAAATCTCATAAAGTCATTCTTCGCTCTCCCATATCTTGAAATCTTTTTATCACTGCTTCATTTGTCACTTTGTCAAAATGATCCTTTTCAGTATAACAAACCATACAAGCATTCAAAAATTCTTCACCCATTCGGTTGCGTAAGGTAGTCTTCAAAATTTTCATCGCAGAGAAAGATCTCTTGACAGTATGTGGCAACATGCAAAGTCAAAACTAGCTTCAAAAGTCGATAAACAAGAGGATGTGAAAGATGTTTTTTTGGTTTCCACCATCACACGTGCAATATCTCCAAGACCCTCCAAATTGGCAAACCTTTGATTTTCAGAGATATTATCGATGTAAATACCAAGTTGATGCTCAAGAGATATCCATTCCACGGAGCTAAAATATTCAGGATAAAACTTTGATAATCTTACAAGTTTTGACTGATGAAACTGGTGGAATGAATCAATGGGGCTCAAAGATGCAGTGCAACCAAGCAGCTCAGTGTTTATCTCGTCAAAACGATCATTAAACTCTTGAATTTGCATATCCAATACTGTATAAAAACATTCAACTTGGTAATGATGCAAGTTTGTTATGTTGCTTCTTTGTCTTGGCTTCTTTGGATTAACAAACTCTTCTTCCATAATGAGTAACTCTGTTTTATTTTTCTCGCAAAAGGAGTTCACCTTTCCAATGATTGAATCCCATCCATTATCCCTGAGCCTGTACAATAGTTGCTTGGTAGATTTCACTAAAGACATCGCATTCAAAATATCCTGATCTTTCCTTTGTAAATCCTTTGATAGATTATTTGTAAGACCAAGAAAAAGCAACATGAACTGTAAGTAGAACACAAAGTCAAACGTGTGAAAGTATCTGAGGAGACCATTAGCTTGACATCTTTTGATACCATCTGACCCATCTCTTTCGACATGCTCAAGCACTTTAATGATGGAAGTGAATAAATCAGCCAATCTCAACAAAGTTTTGTAGTGAGAACCCCAACGAGTAGTACCAGGCCTTTGAATTGAATGCTCCTGATTTAATCATTTTCCTGTCTTAATTTCACCATGGCTAACTCCTTCCTCGATTATCTTACGTTGGTCTTCTCGAATCATATCTTGTCTCTTACAAGAAGCTCCAACCACATTTTACAAGACAGAAATCTTATCAAAAAAATCACTAACTTCAAAATGTTTTTTAGCAACTGCAACGACAACCAACTGAAGCTGATGAGCAAAGCAGTGGACATAATATACATAACTGTTTTCTCTTAAAATTAGAGATCTCAACCAGTTGAACTCACCCTTCATATTACTAGCTCCATCATAACCTTGTCCTCTTAACTTTTTTCATGCTTAATCCACGTTTTGCAAACAGTGAATCAATAGCACTTTTTAGAGATGCAGAAGAAGTTTCTTGGACATGAATAAGACCAACAAATCTTTCTTTGACTATACCCTTCTTGTCTACAAAATGAAAAACCACTGCCACTTGTTATTTAGTAGAAACATCAGCAGACTCATCCACCATCAAGCAAAATACGTCATGATCAAGCTCTTGGATAATAGATTGAATAACTTCCTCTGCAAAGCAATGTGCTAGTTCTTTCTGAATTTTATGAGACACCATCTGATTGTTCTTAGGAGCATTCTCCAACACAACCTTACTTACAAGCTCATTCTGAGTTGCAGTATATTTCAAAATCTCAACAAAGTTTCCCTTATTGGCTGATTCCATCGACTCATCATGTCCTCGAAAAGGTAGTCCTTGTCGCAATAAATATCTACAAACATCAATTGAAGCATTCAATCTGATCTTGTATTCATTTTTTGCTGCTTCGTTCTGCTTATAAAAAGCACGAGTGATTGACTCATCTTGATTTATTAGATTATCAGCCATCTTCATAGCATTGTTGTGAAAACTATTCACTTGTCCCACATGGTCTCCCAACCTCTTTGGATTTTTC
Source organism: Brassica napus (assembly GCF_020379485.1). Taxonomy (NCBI): domain Eukaryota; kingdom Viridiplantae; phylum Streptophyta; class Magnoliopsida; order Brassicales; family Brassicaceae; genus Brassica; species Brassica napus. The sequence continues at coordinate 13,079,646 of NC_063438.1, forward strand.
CTAGTATCAAAGCCTTTTGTCACAAATTCATCACTTCCACCTTTATTTTCAGTGTAGTCTCTAAACAAGTAGCAAAACAAACAATATGCTTTGTTTGTTTTTACACTATATTCTAACCACCTACCGTAGAGATCAAACCAAGCTGGATTAAATCTTCTATATTTATTCTCTACTAGTGTCTTAGGAAAATCATGACCACGAGGTTGACAAGGACCTTTAGTAAGATATTTGCGTCTTACCTCATCTCTTTTGTTATGATGATATTCTGATATTATTTTTCTATCTGCAGGATCTGAAGGCAAATCTTCCAAATTGGAGTTTGAAGCTGAAGGCAAATCCTTATTGATTTTTGATGTCGAAGCTGGATCCTTCACATTAGTTTTTGATGCTGATAATAAAGGATTTGAAGTCAAATTCTCCGAACTAGTGTCCGACTTCGAGACACATTGTTTTTTAAAATATCTCTCCATAGTACCTGGTAAAAAATATATTAGTATTCAAAACGATAATACACACTATGAAAAAAAAACCTAAAAATCAAATAAATATATAGCAGATTGTTACATATAGTATATATGCTTACTTTGAAGAGATACCAAAAAGAGCTCTTATGGTCGATAATGGTTAAAAAGTCAAAGTAAAAGATGAGCACAGAGCACGTAAATTTTGTTAAATGTGAAAAGAAATAAAAAAAAAATTCTGCAGATTTTTTCTAAAGAGAGAACGTAACAGGTGACTAGGGTTTTAAAATATTTGGGCTAATTAATTTATGGGATAGATCTAGTTAAGTTGTTTTATTTGTAGTGGGCTATGGTACGTTGATATTATTGTTTATTGGGCTGGAACATTCTATTTTATTTTAATGGGTTAATAAAGTTAATTATAGTTTCTGTTGGGTGAGATATGTTATTTTTTCCGTGGTGTAAACTAGAATTTTTTTTTTAATTACTAAAAGGAAAAAATAAAACAGAGCACGAGTCAAGTGCCACACCCATTATAGTGGTGGGTCAGCCCCTGGTTACAAAGTGAAATAAACAAATATATAATAACATCAAACACAACTGTGCCAACAATCTCGACATTTTTCGTGTGAAAATAAATGCATAAAACCAACTATTACGGTGCACACAATAAATTTCTCTTTTTTACTTTAATATAAACGAACCATCACGTTTAATAGAATAGCAAACTATTCTTTTTTTCCAATAAAATATTCCTTTTCGCTTTTTCTATTCTAGCATTTTTTTTTACAGATACAAAGTGTTGATTTTATTTTTATTTTTTGATATGATAAATTATAACTATACTTATTATTACAAAAAAAAAATTGGTTGAACTTATTATAACTAAAACTAAGTTAAAAAAAAATTCATGATTCAGTTGGGTTGTCAACATAGCCGGCATGTGGATTTCACGTGATCTTACGCTGGTCCTTGTCGCAGGTGATCCAGCTTCCTCCACGCACTAGGGTTTGAATTCTAGGTTCTGTTCTTATCCTCTCCTCTCCTCTCTCTCTGTGAGAAAGACACAAACCAAAGCAACAGGTTTGAAGATAAAATGGCCATGTCTCATCTCTTCCTTTCTTCTCCTCGACCTTCATTGGCTCCGCGACTCCACTCACCGACCCAGGTAACGAAAACCTCTCTTCTCTTCTCTTTTATCGAATCTCAATTCCACATATAAAAAGAAAAGGTTGCTCCTTTTCATTATCTAAGTGATATTTGTACCTAGATATAGCGTTTCTGAGATTTAAGTAGATCAATTCACCACAAGAAACAGTGATTTAGATGTTAGAATCATTACATAAGCTCTGTTTTAAACAGAACAGCTGTTCATATGTGAATGGCGTTCCTGAGGTTTACCTTGATGAGTTTGTTGCTTCCCTTGTTGTGTCGTGTTTGCAGTTGTACTCTAACATGAGTAAAGATTTAAAGGGTGCAAATGAAGCTAAAGCATCAAAGAGATTCCTCTGCCGCTCGATTCATATGGAATCTGATCATTCAGGGGACTCAGAGAGGCTTACTTTCGATACCCTTTTGAGAAAAACAAAAGATGTTTGGAATGATTCTCCACAGCCGGTCAAGGACTTCCCTTGGAACAGAGCGTTCGAGAACTTCGTGCAGCTGGTTCTTGATCTCGCCATATCAGTCGTTAAGTTCTTGTTTGTTCCCGTGTTGGCGGTTTCTTCTGTTAGTGAGATGTCTTATTGTGCACATGAGAGGAAGCTTGCTTTAGTCCCTTTCCCTTTAGTTATTGGTATTGTTGTTGGAGGCATTCTGCAAGGGACCGCTTTGAACATCTCTCCTCGTCTTAAGGTCTGTGCATCATCAGTTGTTGTAACAAATTTCAAAATCCTTCCTTCTGGTCTTAGAGATAAGAGTTTTTTGTTTTTGTAGGAAGCGGAAGTACCGTGGCATTTGATAGCTATGATGATGTTCTTCACTCTGATTAAGCTTCCTGGACCGTACTATCCGTACTGGGGGCGTTTGTTTGTTCCGCATTTTGCCAATGGAGTATTGTTTAGAGCACTTTGGTCCATGTTCTTTTGGTATAAGAAGACTAGAAACACATCAGCAACTCCTCACAGTTCGGAAACAAAATGAGCATCTTCATTCTATAGGTATATATGTAAACATATGGACATGTTTAGATATGACTCTAGTTTCTAAGTTTGATGTATCTCTTTAGTTGTAGGTGGGAACTGGCAAGTGGGTCACTTGGATTGGTTATTATGGGGATTATGTGAGACCTCGCGGCTTAGTGTGTTGGGGCATAGAAAGGAGCTTTCTTCTTCCTTACCTCTTCAATCTCAGAGATGTTGAGGTATATGATAATATGAGGTTAATATTATATTGTAGCCCCTAGAGTTGATTAGTTATGTTTTCTTCTCTTTAGTTTTTTATTGACAATGTTTCATGTGAAAATTGTACTCTTCTTTGGGAATGTATTTGTATCTTTGAGATGGAAACAGGGAAAAGGAGAGTGATTCATGTTTTGTTCAGACATAATGTTTTTGGGTTAATACAGAGTAACACAAGAAAGAATGAGATTTACAATTTGAATAAATAGTACAGTGATGCTATAAAGAACGAAACTATTGGTCACGAGGTGTTTTAAGTTCTCACTCAAATATCATCTCCACGAGAAGTTAACCATAGCAACCTCCCGTTAGTATCATGAGTTCTCGGTTGTTCTCCACGCTAACCGTTTCATTGGCCATAGCTGATGTTGTTGTCGCACCTTCCTCTGGTTCTCTAATCTTTTATGTTCCACAGCTGTCTGTCCAGCTTTTTTTGCATCCCATTTACCAAGCACGTGCTCTTCTCCTTGTGGCGGCGGTGGCGCTTCTGGTCATGGAAATAATCTGTTTGATTTGAGCCATTCTCAGTGGACTAGATCTTCAGAGTCGTGTCCATAAGAGTACTTGTGTCACTCTCAAGCTGTGAGATTGTAATGGCTTCCATGTGCCAACCTCCCATGGAGGGCCTAGAGATGTGAAAGTAGGAAGATGACTATGAGACAGCAACCGAGCGAGATGAGAAAAACAGAACAAATGTCGGAAGAGCTTAGGGTAACAGCCGGAAAACGGACGTATCCAAAGGTAATGGGTGTGGACAAGAGAATATGAAGAGGGCTTGACTCAGACAAGTTTGTTCCTTTGGTGTGTTTCTCGCTGATTACATTCTCAACAGACAACACTGACCAGTGCTCGAGACAACTTAAGAAAGCTTTTTTTTTTCTCTTTTTATCAACCAGACAACTTGATGCAATGAAAACGTTTTGATTTGATGACATGTTTCAACTTGGGCACCAAAATTTTACATAACCAGTACAGTGGCTATAGCTTATAGGGAAAGAGAGTTCTGGTTACTCTCGGTTGGTCTCCATGTTTAACGGGTTCACGGGATAGACATGATACATGCACAGTTCGAGCCTCAGAGCAAGACATGGTGTTACTGTTGTAGCTTCCTCTGTTTCTTTGATCTTTATTTTCCACAACTCTAACTCCACCCTCCATCCCAAATGCTATGCACCCTGCTCTTCTCCTTGTGGTCTAGTCTTGTCCATCCTACGGCTGTGACACTGCTCCCAAATTGAGGCAAAGCAAGAACCTGTTTGACCCGAGCATCTTTCTCGAAGGGCCAGATCTTCAGAGTCTTATCTCTTGATGAAGGTTCAAACTGGTGGCCAAACGGTCTCCATGAACAAGCCCAGATGAACCTCTTTTGTGCTTCAGCCTTTTGCCATGAGTTTGTGACTAACCTCGCCATTGTCTTATCAGAGTTGATCAAGGAAGACAAAGACAGACACAGACTTAGAGGACAATATTCAAGACTAAACCGCTGTAAACAAGAATCACAAAGTCTTGAGAGTTTTGGATGTTATGAGAGATCAAATTTGAATTAGGTCCATAGCGCTTACAAGTTAAAAGCTTTTTACCTGTTCTTTGGATAGAGAAAACTGAGAAGTGACTATCTCCGGAGACACACAAGCACAGAATGTCAATCTTAAGAGAACTCCAAGGGTGTCACTGTCCAAGCTGTGAGACTGCAAACGACCAACAGCTTTCCATGTCCCAACCTCCCATCGCCATATTTCCGCCATGGATGCAAATTGAGCCTGAAGAAGTTAGGCACGATGTTGAGTCAACCACTCACAATATAGATAGATAGGTTTATGTGATAAACCAATAGCAGACATATTCGCACCAAGGACCTGCACATCTGCTTGTAAATCCTCTGGGAGGCTACCTTCTCCTCAGGCACAAGTAATGGTTCAGTGTCTTCAATAAAGATAAACGGTCGTTGCCTTTACCTTGAACCATAGCCACACAATTAATGTCATGACCATGAACTTGAGGACGAGCCAGTTCATGCCAATGCTCATCCTCTGCTTCATTTCTCTCATCTGTGGAGAACACGCGGCCCACAAATAATTTATATTTTGTTAACTAGGAGGTGTCTAGGCTTGGTCCAAACAATCCTCCCGGGACCAGCCGGCGTTAATACCATTCTCACAAATAAAACTTTAACTGAACGAACATATCAAGTTGTTCAAAAAGAATGAACATATCAAAAGGTCTCATCCTAAAGAATTATTTGAACATCTTTAAATCCTAAACTTCTAACCTAATTTACAAACACTTAGTAGGTATAACCACAAAGGAGGTGCTTAGGATCAAAGGGGTTGATAAAGTCTTTAAGAAAGGAAACAATTATCTTATAACAAGGAATTTTTATTTTATTAAGAACACTCAAGTATATTACAAATAACTCGAAAGATTCTTTAGGACTTAACTCAGTACTCATCTGAGTAATTCAAGACTTCAGTTTGAAATGTATTATCTTTGGAAAAGATGACATGTCCATTTCAATAAGAAAATGATGGTTCACCATATGAAATTCAAACTTTTCATTTCCTCTTTTTATTTCAAGAATTTCTTTGTACTTGGAGTGATAGTGTTTTTATTCTTCTTTGAAAACACCACTCTTATAACCACAAATGTGTTGTTTCCTTTTTCATCTTCTTCTAGTAGGACAACACCCCAATAGCAATCACTGGCATCCATTTGAAGGATTCTTTTACCATTGGACAGTATTTTTAGTGATGGAAATGTCTTTGAAATCTTCTTGAGTTCTTTCACTGCTTCAGTATACTTCTGATTCCATGGAGGAGCGTCCTTTTTAAGTTTAGCTGAGAGGATTAACCAAGGTTTTGCGAGATGATGTATGAAGTTCGTCATGTAGTTAACAATTCCAAGGAATTACTAAATTTGCTTGAAAGACAATTTTTTATCTGGAAACTCACTAAATTGTGTTGCAATGTGGGGCTGAGTGACACTCTGAAATATGCATGACAAGGAAATAACCATTTTCTTTTCCAAGAGCATGATACCATATTGTTGTATGATATTTTTAGTAGGCGAGTATGAGAGTCAATGTCTAGAGAAATATCAGAATGTCGTCAATATATACTAAGGCATTTGAGAGGATTCGCTCAAACATCTTTATCATGGCCTTCTGGAATATTGAAAGGGCTATCTTTAGACCAAATATCATGACCTTCCAGTGGTAATAACGGTCTGGAATGCAGAAACATGTTTTATGCTTGTCATCTAGTTTGATTCCTAACTGCCAACAATTCGCTTTTGAACAAAATTTGGAGAATACTTTTCTCTGGGGTAGTCTTTGGAAAAATATTTCTCATTTTGGTAAAAGAAACTTGTCATCTGCAAGAAAGTGATTTAGTGGTTGATAGTTGATGACCAGTCTCAGTTTTCCTCCAATATGCTTTGCTCTTTTGTTGACATAAAAAGCTCAATGAGATCTTCTTTCAGTAGTTAATCAACTTCTTCAAGTGCAAGATTGTTGTGATATGGATTCATGCATGGGTGGCTTGCCTTTGTTTGGTTTGATGTCTTCATTCTTCTTGAAGCGCAAAGATAAGAAGAAGTCTGGATTTTTCCAAAGATGTGAAGGGCATTCGGTAAGGAATTTCGAGTGAGAAGCAACACATGATGTCTTGGAAATTTCTTATTTGATAGGATTAAGAATCTCCATGGGGGTAGAGATGGGAGATGGTTGTCCAAGGTAAGAGGTGGTTTTTGTTTTTAAGTTCTTTTAGGTGCCATGGTACTCTTTTTAGGCTATCGAGAACATCAAACCCAAGTATAAAGTCTTCCAGGGAGATCCGACCCATATACTTTGATTTTAATCATATATCTATGAAAGAGTTGAATGTAGATAGGGTTACTGATGATGGAGATGGTAAAATTCTGACCATTAGCTACTTTAAATGGTACCAGACATGAATTCCAAAGGGAGGATGGAAGGATCTCCCTTGAGGATGGAGGAGGTAGTACCAGTGTCAAAATAGGCTATGACTAGTATCATACTTGATCGGAAAGATGTATATCTTTGCATTTGGAGATGGTTGAAAAACATATGCTTATCTATCTTCTTTTGGCAGTTCGGCTTTACAGACATCAAGTGTCAAGTGTAAAGATCGAATATCATGAATTGATCATCTCCATTGGTCTCTTCTTCTTCAGTGTCAGATTCTTTGAAAGAGTCATCTCCTTGTTAAATTTCAATAGCAAGTAGGTACAACCACAAAAGAGGTGTTTAGGATCAAATGTATATTGATAAAGTATTCAAGGAAAGACAAAATTATTTTATAACAAAGGGACTTTTATTTTATTAAGAACATTCAAGGACTTTATTGAATACTCGAGAGACTCTTTGGGACTTAACTCACTCAACTCACTTGGGTTTGAATTACAATAGTAATTCCTAAAGAATATTTTGTGGAATATTCCTAAAAAATATTTTGTGGAATATTCCTAAAAAATATTTTGTGGAATATTCCTTAGATATTTGATATCTTACATTACACAACACACAAATAATATCTTACATTACACACTACATATAGTTGGTGTTGACTCTTTGGCCAATATATACCACATTTAGATGATATTAACATAGATAATACACTTGCTCTGTTATTTGGTTGACATAAAAGCTTCACATGCCCATGGTGAAGTGGTCTTCTCAATGAGATCTTCATTCAGCAGTTTATCAACTTCTTCAAGTGCGAGATTGCAGTGATCTGGATCCATGCTTGGGTGGCTTGCCTTTGTTGGGTTGATGTCTTCATTTTTCTTATGGTACGGATAAAAAGAAGTCTTCATTTTTCCAAAGAGGTAAAAAGCATTTGGTGAGAAATTCCGAGTGAGAATCGGCACATGATTTTTTTGCAGTTTCTTCTTTGATAGGATTCAAAATTTCCATTGGCTAGAGATGGGAGATGGTTGTCCAAAGTAAGAGGTGATTTGTATGATAATCATTTGAGGCTGTGGAGGACATCAAACCCAAGTATAAAGTCTTTTCCAAGGAGAGCATTGGCTGCTTTAAACGGTACTGAGCATGAATTCCAATGGGAAGATGGAAGGATATCCGACTTGAGGATGAAGGAGGAAGCATTTGTGTCAAAATAGGGTATGGGCTTGTCATACTTGGTCCGGAAGATGTATATCTTTGCATTTGGAGATGGTTGAGACACATATGCCAGTCTATCTTCTTTTGGTAATTCAGCTTTTACAGTCGTCAAGCGTGTAAATATCTAATAGCATAAATTGATCATCTCCATCGCTCTCTTCTTCTTCAGAGTCAGATTCTTTGAAAAATCATATCCTTGTTCAATTCATATAGCAAGTACAGTGCCAGCAGTGGTTTGTATTTGAGAGAAAATATTGATTCAACATCAGAGTTATCAATATCCTCAATCTGGGCTAGATAACAAAGTAGGTTAATGTCCTTTCGTCTTGCATATGTAGCACCTATATTATTTCTTGAAGCCTTTTTTTTCCTTTTTTTTTCTAAAGAACTTCAATTTCTTTCCACTAGCTAGTTGAGGGTATTTGTCCTCCCATATGCTTCTGAATTTTTCTTTACCAAAGTTAGATGAGCATCCACACCTTTTTTGTTTGCACTTGATTGAGAGTTCACACCAATAACATGCTTTCCTAAGAAGCTTCCCTTGTTCTTGTAATTGTTTGAAAAACTTATGCTGATTGCACAGTTTCTTCGAGGGCTGCAATTGAGAGTTCTATATTTCTCCTCAGGAAGCATAATTGTGTCATACTTTTGAGAGATATCATACATGAAGTCTCATTGCCAAAAAGGTTCCGGAAAAGAATTCAAGTATTCTTGTTTGAGGTTGAATTTTTGACATTCTTCTAAGACATTTTTTCATAATGTCTTTTGAGTTATTTGCTGTTAAAGGGGTAGCACTTCGTACTGATATACTCTTCTCTTGCTTGGACGGTGAAGTGATCCCACGTTCCAAGTAATTTATTGTGGATGTGGCCAATCAGCTCGTTAATTGTTGGTGGCTGGAGTTTTCAATATTCACCAAGGCTTATCCACCAAAGTCTGAGAATGGCCGTAGAACTTTGATACCATTTTATCAAAATGGTTGTTAGAAGACTCGCTTCTTCTTCTTCTTCTTCTTCTTCTTCTTCTTCTTCTTCTTCTTCTTCTTCTTCTTCTTCTTCTTCTTCTTCTTCTTCTTCTTCTTCTTCTTCTTCTTCTTCTTCTCTTCTTCTTCTTCTTCTTCTTCTTCTTCTTCTTCTTCTTCTTCTTCTTCTTCTTCGGGTTAAAGTCCATATGGATTATTTAGCAGCCCAATCTGCTCTAGAGTTTTCTGATCTTGGAATAAAAAAGAAGTTAATAGACTTGAATGAAAGCGACAAAGGTAGATATCACACAACGCTCCGTAGATCTCTAGCTTCTTCTCCTGCTTGTTGAGTGTGTTGATCGGGATTTTAGAGTCTGAGAGCACCAAGATTGTATCGAGGCCGCGGGAGAGAGAAAATTTCATGGCTCTTAGGACGGCCAAGGTTTCTGCCAGAAGGGGCGAGGAGACAGAGGTCATACTCGCTGCATGTTGAGATGTCGAAACCAGATCATCAAGTATCCAACCAAATCTTGCATCAACTGTTGAGGGATTCCAGGCGGCATCTGTGAAGATCGAGAAATTGCCTGCAGATCTAGGGTTTGGTTCGAATCTGATCAAAGGTATCGACGGTTTGTTGCAAGAGATGGGTTGCGCATTCAGCCATTCCCTTGCCTCCGTGATTGCTTTTTGGGCTGTTTCATCAGGGGTTGAGGCTCGATTTTCAAACAGGAGTAAGTTTCTCGAGCGCCATAAAGACTACACAATCCAAGCTGCAAGCGTCCCTGGTCCGATACCCACCGGAGGGAGGGAAGGGAGCTTTCGGGATTTGTTCCATCCCTCATGGAAGGTAGCAAAGTCAGATGGGTTTAGATCTCCTGTCAGAGGGGCCAATTTCCACACTTTCACCGCAAAAGGGCAATTGAAGAGGAGATGAGTCACAGACTCTACTTCATTGCATCTCTTACAAAGCGTAGAGATCGGTATGTTTCGGATCGCGAGCTGTTCTCCTACTGGGAGAGCTCCATGTAGGTATTTCCATAGAAACACCTTGATCTTCTCTGCGGCTTTGATATTCCAAACATTTGGGAGCCACTCTATTGAGTTTGTAAGATCATGGGGGGTTTACCTCAGCGTTTGCTTCTGCGAGGGCTAGGTACCCTGAGCGTGTTGAGTATTCTCCAGAGGAATTTTTGAGACAATAAAGACTTCTTCTATATCATAAAGTCTGGTATGAGGATTTCTTTGTCTGATTTGTATTGTGTATTTTCAGATTCCATGGACCTTCTTTGTTGTTCATGCCATCTTTCTTTTTTAGCATTTTTTAAGAAAGGTAGTAATTGGATTTTTAGCATGTTCTACCATGAACTGAGGCTCGCTCCTCTCAGATAACTCTTCAGATTTTGAAGATTCTGGTGTAAAGTCTTTTGGAGTTTTCCTCTCTAAAGAAACAGATGATTGTTTCACTTTTTGTGATAAAAAAGAAGAAGATCCAAAATGGTTTGAGTATTGTGAGAAAGAGAGGGGTTGTTTTTTGAACCATATATGGTTGATGATTTGGATATGGGATGAAGAGATCATATGACATTTGGGCTGGTTCTGTAGAGATTGTAACTGGACATTAAGAGATTTTAACTATGACTTTTTTTGGAGCACAAGAGAAAAAGACTTTAAGAGATTTTAACTATGACTATTTTTGTAGCATGAGAGAAAAATGCATGGAAACAATAGTTTCCAGGTGGAGGAATTCTTGGAGGAGAGAGGATATTTTTTTGTTTATCTCTTTCGTACAAAGGCTTAGGATTGTTACCTTTCTATAAATTTGGTTCAAGAGATAGTTTTGAGTCATTGCATTCTCAGTCTACCAGTTTATGACTTTACTATATATATATAATATTCTACATATAGATAATCTACTTTACTAGAGGTCGTTCTTATAAAAGATGGTTGGATTGACAATGTAGAAGTACTTTTCATGGTGTAACTGAAATAAAGAACCAAGACAGAATGCTTACACTTTTTATCTATCCTTTGAAGTAATAATGAACCTTAAGTTATTTCTATTAGAATTAAGTGCTAAGAATAAAGGGAAGAGTATCATTAGGTGTTTTTCTACTTAACCGAGGCCATATAATTTCTCTTTTTTAAAGCGCATTATGAACGTATGAATCTTTCACTTGATTCTTTTTCCTTTAGCTTAGTAGGATTTCTGATGTGGAAGGATCCACTAAGTGGCAACCACAGAGCACACTTTTTGTACTAGCTTATGATTGGAAACATCTTATTGATACTAAGACTTCTTAGGAAAGATAAGTACCTTAGCTTAAATTGCCATGGCTCTGATACCAAATTTACAAACACATAGTAGGTACAACCACAAAGGAGGTAGTTAGGATCAAAGGTGTATTGATAAAGTGTTTAAGGAATGACACAATTTATTTTATAACAAGTGGACTTTTTTTTTAACGACATAACAAGTAGACTTTTATTTTATTAAGAGCACTCAAAGATATTACAAAGTACTTGAGAGACTCTTTAAGACTTAACTCACTCAACTCGCTTGGATTATAACACACTCCAAGCCTCCTTATTTATAATACAAAGCCTAAGAAATATTTTGTTGGAATATTTCTTAGATATTTGATATATTTTATTACCCACCACACAAGTAATATCTTACATAACACACAACATATAATTGGTGTTGACTCTTATGCCACACTTAGTTAATATTCCCCCATGTCTCCAAATGAGATATGTTGATTTCGTCTTATGTGTCGTCTTCTTCGCTGTCAGATAGCACTTCGGTGACATACATAGATCTTTTGACCCGGAATGTAACTTTTTGTTAGATACTTCTTTACTTCAATAAGGCAACTGCTCTCTCTGTGAGAATATAAAACTCAAGCATTGGAAATTTTACTCGGACGTAACTAATACAAAAATTTGATCAACCTACTTATCGTAACTGTTTTAAATTTGGCTGTCCATGAAAATTAACATGGTATCAGAGTTTGAAGCACAACCCGTGTAATAACCCTTAATAAGAATAAGGACGCGACGTATCCGCAGAACGGGCAAAGAAGATTGATGGTCAAGAAAATAACTCAGAGACAACCTTTATGAGAAGTGTTGGTATTGGTCAAAGAGATATGTATGACTAAGTCATCTGGGCAAAATTGGTACGAGTGAATGGTGCTGAAGTCGAGAGATCGAGAATAGAGTTAGTGTATTCGGAGAACTCATCAAGTATCGAGGAGATCAAGAACCAAAGAAGAAGTGCCAGAGAATGAGAAATTAACTCAAAAAGGAAATAGACAAGTAGCCATGGTCGGCACTGTAGTGCAGCTAGTCGAGATATTTCTCTAGACAATTTGCAAGGGCTTACGGAGTGTTAGTATGAAATGAAGCAAGTGATGCCAAGTGAATGGACGAATAGTGAGAAGCGAGAAACCAAGTGTTAATTGAGATGCTTAAAAGAACTAATAATTTCAAGTTGGATTTTAGAAAAAATTAGATGGAACGGGAAGGTTCCTTGGGAAATTTAGTGGATCGGAAATGTCGACGGTTTGACCTAAAACATCCTACCTGGACGGGAAAAATGATCGGAAATTATTCTTAAACTGTTAAGCTGAAATAGCTTTGAGAATAATTTATAAATATTTTTGGAAGGAGAAAAACTAAGTTTTGGTTGAAGAAATAATTTCTCCGACTGTTCGGACAGATCCTGGTACATTCTGATCTGAACACACATAGTTTCGGCTTTTCTGGATGCTTCCGGATAGGAAAAATAGTATATGTTTTGTCTTGATGTGATACCAGGATATCTGATTCAGCAGCTAGGCTGCCTGCTTCAGAAGAAACAGCTGGACATATGTCTTCATTTGGACTAAAGAGAGTGTGGTGTTGCTGCCACCTTCGGACAGCTCGTGCTTTTGGACAGTCAGCTCTTCCTTAACAAAACCCAACCATGAAGAAACCCCAACAGTATATATAGGTCTGTCAGGCCTCTTGGGACGTCCATAGGACCACATAACTTTAGAAATTAAATTAACCTGAGAAGGAATTTTCCTAGCAAGCAGCTGAGTATAGAGATTTGAAACTCTGCTAAAATTTCTTTAGGAGCTAAACCTACCTGACTTAACCCGACCACCTAACCATAATTTCCAGGTGAGTCTCGGTTATGGGTTATGATTTTTTTGTGTGCGGTTAGCACCTGAAAAACATGAGTATTGATTCATACATTGCTAGGCTGCAAGTTTAGAAATATTGATAATGATTGATGCTTATGAAAGATATTGGGTTATATCGTTCGAGCCTCGGCTAGGGAGGTATAACATAAGAGTAATATATTTTTATTGTAATGCATATACGTGTATGATTGAACTATATTGTTTGGGCCTCAACTCAGATAGTTAACATGTTTGAGCATTTCGTAACGGGAAAACCTATAAAGCCACAGACTTCCAATTAGGAATGATCCGTGAGGGTCCGACACTGGGTGAAGTGTCGTGAGAGTCATTAGTATCCACACGAGGCCTGTGCCTTGTCTGGGACCCTACCCAAATTAGTTCCGGGTAAGACGCAAAGACACGGGTGATAGGGCTAGCTACCCTTGACCGTATGGCTGCATACAATGCGGCAAGTGTCTGATCTGGGCCATTGGATTTTTAAACTATGTGTTTAGAGTCAATGGGCGCAAAAAGGGATGTGCGATGGACTTTGTATTGAGATTGGAACCAATGGCGAGAGGCAGGCCTCGATGATCGATAATGATCTAACCACTCGAGAAGAGTGGATGTTTGTTTACTTGATTGCTTTGTTTTTGCATTTCATAATTTTATGAAATAGTTGATCGTTGCTTCTTGATGATTGATGCATTTGGGGAATGATTTAATTGTTTGAGAACCCTGACTCACTGAGAAAATTAGTTGCTCATTAGACTCTTTGTTTTGCAGGTAACCATATGGGTATCTTGGGTTGCGAAGGAGTAGTGCTGCTAGCATAGTGTTTGTGCCTTTTGAAAATAAGTACGTACTGTAATATGTATGTTTTACAATTACTGACCGGGTCTACATAAATCGTTTGGATGTATTTCACAGTATTACATGAATAATAAAGGATTGTGAAAGCTTTGAGTTTTCATATAATATTAGTCCGGGACGGACCAACTAAGAGTTTCAAACTTAGGTTGCAAAGCCTTAACTTGGAACCGCTGAGACACCTGTTCTTGGGCATTTGACCTTGGGATTTTGGACATGATCTTGAAACCTCGGGTCGAATGTTTGGGAACAGATAGTAGCATCTCCGATCAGATTAAAGTTCTTTAGTTCATTGTGCATGTTCTTGTTTAATTGGTGCATGACAAACTCATTAAATTTAATTTAATCTGGATCGAGGGTGTTACAACCCGAGCTCGTTATCAGTCAGACCCAAAAAGGCATGATCGATCTTGAACCTTCTTTACCCAAAATTGATCCAGCCAGTCTGACCTGAATCCTATAATTTTTGAGATTAATAATGAAAAATAAACCGATAACTTTTCTTTTGTTTTCTTCCTCTTATGTTTGAGCCTCATTTTGTATGAAAAATTATTTGTCCATCGGTGTTCATGGTGTCGGTTGTTACGGCTGCGGTGTCGTTGCAGTGTGAAGACGTGGTTTTCTATCCAAAGGTGATGAATTCACATGCATAGTCAAAAAGGAGGAGAAGGGGGAGATTAAAGATATATATTTTGTATCAGTTCGTGAAGTAATATATTAATTGGGAGATTTACATTAAGTGAATATATTAATTGTACTACATGAGGTAGTACATGCAGGTGTCATGAAGATGGGCTTGGTTGGAGTTCGTGTTGTGTGATGTCTGTGGGCTTGTTAAGCTTGGAGAAGAAGCAATATATTAATTGGGAGTTACATTAAGCGTAAAGGATACTACTTGAAGAGGAAAAGGCAAGAGTTATTCCTTAGGCTTGTGTTGTGTGATGTCCGTGGGCTTGTTAAGCTTGGAGAAGAAGCAATATATTAATTGGGAGATTTGCATTAAGTGTAAAGGATACTACTTGAAGAGGAAAAGGCAAGAGAGTTATTCCTTAAGAGAAAAATGAAAGTTGCTTAAGTTGGTTTTGGAAGAACTTGAAGAGCAAGTTCTGGTTATATATACATAGAGGACGTGCATCTATGAAGAGAGTTGTCTCTGCTACAAGAAGAAAAGTCGAGAGATCATTGTTTGGTGATTGTGTGATCAAGCCTTTGGTGTCATTGCTCTGCATTAGGTGCTAAATTAGTTGTTGAAGTACTTCTGAGTGTTGGAAGATTGAAGCCTAGACTCAAAGGGAGTTTAGCTCGGGATCGGGGTGATTCTGATAAACAAAAGTCTAGACTCTAGGGTGAGCTTTAGCTTAGGATTGGGGTAATCGTAAAGGATTCTTGATAGAAAAGATTGGTGTAAGACTTTCTTGTTCTAGTGAATTCGAAAAGAGAAAAACTTGTGTCTTGTTTATTTCTGCATTTTACTCTGACCTCATTGCATTAACAATTGGTATCAGAGCGGGTCACCTAAGTTACTGGTGTGATCTTGAAGGATGAGGACAGAAACTGGTTCAGGAAAAAGGACAGAGTTTCAAGTAGATCTCGAGGTTTGATGGAGAGAGCTAAGTTGCCTTTCAAGAAGTGTTTTTCATGGAATAGGCAAATCAGATCTTATATGAGGTTCATGGTTGGATATTACACGAAGGAGAAAGAAACAAGAGAAATGTTTGCTAATTCTCCGAAGGTTCTACGTTGCTTTGAATACAAAGGTTTTGGGCATATAGATGCTGAATGTGCAAATCTGCAGAAGTGAAAGAAGAAGACAGTAATTAAGAGTGATTCCAAAAGTGAATCTGATGATGGTGAGGAGCTAAAGCATATTGTGGCGCTCACAACTTTTGTGTCTGGTTCTAAGACAAGAGCTGCATCGAGTTCTGCTTCAGCGTCTGTGTCAGGATCTTCATGTGGAGGTGATGATGATGCTAGAAGTGATGATGATGGTGGTGGAAGCTTTGATCTTGCTGGGTATTATGAAAAGTTGTATGAGCACTGGCTCAATCTTGTTCAGGCAAATTCAGATTTGGCTAAGGAGAAAGCCAAGCTAGAAGCTCAAATTGCTAAAGCACTTAAGTATGCCTCAGAGAAAGAAGAAGAAGCACGACAGGCTGGTGCTCAACTTGCAGAGACTCAGAAGGGTTTGAGGATGCTGAATAATGGTACGGATCAGCTAGATCATCTTCTCAGTATTGGGCAAAGTGATAGATGTGGCCTTGGATATCAAGGAGAATGCTTTAAAGCTAGAGGTGTTGTTGCATCAGCAGGAAAAACTAAGGATGTAGGTACATCTGATACAAAGCTAGAGGTTAAGAGGTTTGCTAGGAATGCAACAAATGGAAAGACTGCAGTGAAGCATGCAACTGATGTGAAGAATTTGACTGCTACGCGTACTGCTGCTACGAGTACTGCTACGGCGACTGCTACGTAGAGAGTTTCTGGATTGAAGAGTGCATCTCAATGAAAGTTTCGGCCGGTTTGTCATCACTGTGGTGTTGTTGGACACATTAGGCCAAGGTGTTTCAAGTTATTGAGGGAGAAGAACCAGATGGAGCAAGCTTATGGTATGAAGTATCATGGTCCTATATGTTATTCTTGTGGAGTTCAAGGGCATATGCGACATGATTGTTTCAGGTCTGTTCAAGGAGCTAATCATGGAGGATTTGGGCTCAAGAATAAATGGTCTAGGAGATTTAATCACTATGGAGATGGTGGGATAGGATTTCCTCCTCACTTTGACCATGATGTGACTCATAGGGGGAGATTGAAGACGTGGTTTTCTATCCAGAGGTGATGAGTTCACATGCATAGTCAAAAAATGGGAGAATAAAGATGTATATTTTGTATCAGTTCGTGAAATACTACAGGAGGTAGTACATGCGTGTGTCATGAAGATGGGCTTGGTTGGAGTTTGTGTTGTGTGATGCATGTGGGCTTGTTAAGCTTGGAGAAGAAGCAATATATTAATTGGGAATTTACATTAAGTGTAAAGGATACTACTTGAAGAAGAAAAAGGCAAGATAGTTATTCCTTAGGAGAAAAAGGAAAGTTACTTAAGTTGCTTTTGGAAAAATTCGAGGAGCAAGTTCTGGTTATGTATACATAGAGGACGTGACTCTATGAAGAGATTTGTCTCTACTAAAAGAAGAAAAGTCGTGAGATCATTGTTTGGTGCTTGTGTGATCAAACCTTTGGTGTCACTGCTCTCCATTAGGTGCTGAAGTAGTTGTTGAAGTACTTCCGAATGTTGTAAGATTGAAGCCTAGACTCAGGGGGAGTTTAGCTCGGGATTGGGGTGATTCTGATAAACAAAAGTGTAGACTCTAAGGTGGGCTTTATCTTATGATTGGGGTAATCCTAAAGGATTCTTGTAATAGAAAATATTGGTGTAAGACTTTCTTGTTCTAGTGAATTCGAAAAGAGAAAAACGTGTGTCTTGTTTATTTCTGCATTTTACTCTGACCTCACTGTATTAACACGGTGGTTATGGGGGTTTTTGGATGTCTGGCTCAACAGTCAAGATATGTGAGGACTGGATATATGTCCTCTTGCATTGCTCTAGTTCTCCTTTTAGACCCACGGCGTTGAGGGTCTCTCGGTCAAGAAGTGAAGTGGATATAGTTTTTAGTGACGAAGCAAGACTTCGAAAAAGGTTTTCGTTACATAACCAGTTGTGGGGATCTTCTCTCTTTTGTAATTTGCTTTGAGCATGGCAAACAGAAGTTTTGAGGTGAAGCTTTCTAGTGGTGGTGGGGTGAGTCAGTTTGTGGAGTACGTTCTAGGCCAATCCAAACGCTAATTCTGAATGGGCAAAACCGGTTTGTTCTTGTAGAGCTCACTCTACCGGCACTTCTCCTTTTCTTTTCTTTTCTTTTCTTTTTATTTCAAATATGGTGGCTTTGAAATCGTGCTTAGGTGGTGGTGGTTACAGTGAGGGCGTCCTTGCGTTTTTATCTTCCCCTTTATTTGCAGACAGAGAATTCGCCTCTTCGTCGGACGCAATACATTGTTCAGCAAGAGAACCGCGGCCAGCGGTGAATGGCTGCAGTCGAAGTGGTACCTGCTTCGGCGAAAAAGTTCCGTCAAGCCTATCAGTTATGATTTCTGGTTTTGTTCTCCCAAAAAATCAGTTTGTTCTAGTTTATTTTTGGTACTAGGTCTAGGATTTTAGCTTATATGTTTTTTCTTTATTTTTCTTTTTGTCTTTAATTTCAATCTTGTTTGTATGTGTCAAAAACCACAAAAATTTATTTTTGTGAAAGCCTTTAAAAAGTATCTTCTGCACAAGTACAATAAAAACAAACTAGACCTTGATCCGCATAACCACGCGGGTGTTTGTTTTCATTTTTATATACATAAAAGCTTTTTTCTATATTTTTAATGGTAAATATTTTTAACATTAACCATATTTTCAAATGTTTATGGTTTTTGAACAAAATAATGTTATAGTCAACATGTATGGTCTTCTTCTTCCTTTACTTCTTCTACTATTTTTGCAGATAATTTCATAATTTTTAAAATCATATATTTATTGCTCTTACTCCATAAAGCTTTGTAGTATATATTTTAAATTATTTTTCACAAACAAAAATGTATATCACAAAATAATGTAAACTATGCAGTTATAACAAAAAAAGTAAATTAAAATTTTAATAAAATATTATGATATACATTTCAATTATTCATACTAAAACAGTATAGGGTTGGGTCATAAACCTTTCTAATTTCAAAATTTTAGCACCCCTTAAAATAAATAAAAATAAATTTAAAAAAATTGGAATTATAATTTCTATTGAAATGATTTTGTTAAAAAAATATTCTGCACTATTATTGTTTATTCCTAAAGTTTGACATGTTATCGTCTGAATATTTGTTTTCACTTTAAAAAACAATTTGTACTAAATGGTATAATATATTTGTAAATTAAATTGTATTAACTAATTCTTAGTACAACATTTTAAAATATAACAATTTTATTTATTACTTTGAATAATTATATTTTTTGTTATTTTAATTGTTTATTATATCAGAGTGTTTCATAAATTATTGGTATAATGTTTTCATAATTCATATACATAAGTCCAATTAGTTAATTTAGTAATATATATGATAACATTATATCAATAATTTATGAATAGATTATTTAATATTTTATTTATATATTATAAATTGATTATGATATGTTATTTTTACTTTATTATTTATTACTTATAAATATCGAAACACATTTAATACGTTAATACAAAATATATTAGGAAATCTATTGGAAAATCTATTTTGGTTAAGATTCGATTAAGGAAATCTATAGTTTAATTAGGAAAAGAAAATATACTTAAATATAGGTTCAATATATATTTCAACGATATGTTCATTGTAAATAAGTGGTAAATCTAAAGGGTAAATCTAATTTTGTATTCCCTTTTTAATAGAGTAGATGAAATTAGTAGGACCCTTGCATAAATATAAGTAGCGCAGCCGAAGCAACATAATGTTTTCAAATGAATCCTAACAAATAAGAAAAAGTAGATTCTTAGGACTATGACTATCCGACAAAATCAATGGAGAAAGGAGAAATCTATGAGGATCCAACGCAAAGGTCCAAACTTCTATATTTGAGACTGTGGTCTTTGTATATCATTTCAAAGTTCAAACCACGGGACATTTGCTAAAACCAACCCAAATATTCAAGTCAAATATAAAAGTGTATCCCACTTTCAGTCAAATGCAAAACCAACCTAAAGGGGTAGTGAAAGTACTATTTAACCCTTATGACCAAACAAAAAACATAAATGTATTTTACGTTTCTATCCTTTGGAAGTCTACACGTAATAAAAGAAGTCTACATATATATAGACTTCATACGAAGTCTACCTTATAGACTTCTTTTGTAGTCTACACTCTAATTTGATCTAATAATTTAATTTTGAAAATATATAAAAATAATTATTGTGATATTTTTAACTAATCATCAATATAACGGATAATATGAAGTAAATAAATTAAAATTTCATATAATCGAACAATTTTGAAGAATATATACTAATTTGGTTATCATGTGTTAGACAATATTCATAGTTTAGAAACAAAAGGTTCTAACATGTTATGTCTTTTAGTAGTTGATTTCATAGGGTTAGATTTTAGATTTTGTTTTTTTTTTTGTTTTATTAACTTAAATCTGCATATTAATGTTTAGTAGTTTATATTTTGTATAAATGAGATTTTTTGATTATCAAGCAAAACATTTAGGGTTTGAGATTTGTGGTTTAGGGTTTTGTAGACCTACAATAAAGTCTATTTATTTGAAGACGTTTTTTTCAGTCTATATTTTTCAATTTATTTTACAAAAATCATTATATTTAAACTAAGTTAAGTTCCTTACGAATAAAAAAGTGAAATCATATACTATAACTATTAAAAAATAAAAAAATAAATTTAATAAATCATATATTAAAATTATTAAAATAATAAAGAATAAACAACAATAATTAAATTATTATAGTAGACTTCCAAAAAGGTCTACTATGTTATAGTAAGATCTACTCCAAAATTTTAATTTTAGTAGACTTCAAACGAAGTCTACAGTATCGTAAATTTTAACCTAGTTACATTTTTGTCTCCATATATAAACAAAATTTATACAGTCTCTCTCTAAAGTGGCTGCACAAGTTTTTAAAACTCTCTCCCTTCTCTCTAAAACTCTCTCTCTTCTCTCTAAAATTCTCTCAATTGTTTCTAAAACTCTCTCATTTATCTTCTTTCTCTCTAAAATTTTCTCAAGTCTTTCTCACAATATTATCTTGTCATTTTAGATATTATGATTCATGGTTTTCATCTTCTCCTTTAAAAATGTAAGTTTTAGATCTATAGATTTTAAATGTGTATTTTATGTTTTTATTTCTCACAATATTATCTTTTTTTGGTAGGTATTATCACTCATGGATTTCATCATCTCCTCTAAAAATGTAAGTTTTAGATTAATAGATTTTAAATATGTATTTACATGTTTATATTCAAATAAATTTATAGATCAAGCTCTCTACATTAATTTGCTACTAGTTTACCTTATAAATTCTATTATGTAAAGTATTTTCAGATTTAAAATTATTTTCACATTTCAAAATATATAGATTTTTTCAGATCTGAAAATTATCAGACAGTGTAGACTTCTAAATAAGTTTACTAAAGCTTGTAGACTTCATATGAAGTTTACTAAACCACAAAGTTTAAGCAGACTTCATTGGAAGTCTACAAAAATATGACTTTAATTTTTTTCTATGTTTTTTAATAATTTTATCTTATTTTGCAGGTATTTTCTTCCATAATTGTTCTCTTCTCCTCCTAGAAATGTAAGGTTTACATCTATAGATTTTAAATATGTGTTCTAGTATTTATATTCAAATAAAGTTACATATTAAAATTCATGTTAATATGTATTTAATTTATTACTATTTTGTCTATTAATCATATTTTTAAAAGTTTTTTAGATTTAAACTTATTTTATATTTTTAATGTATTTATTTTTCAAATCTATTTTTTTTTATAGAGTAGACTTCATTTGAAATCTACTTAAAACTTACGGCTGGTAGACTTCAAATGAAGTCTACTAGCCTTGACTTTTAAGCATATTTCATTAGAAGTTTACTCAAATATGATTTTAACTTTTATCTTATTTTTCATAATTTTATTTTATTTTACAGGTATTCTCTTCCAATGTTTTCAAATCATCTTCCCAAAAATGCAAGCTTTCCATATATTCATTATAAGATATTTATGTTTATAATGAACTAAATTTATAGATTCATACATTATCTTTTTGCTTTGTTACAAGGATGACAAAAAAACATTTTTGAAATATTTTCAGAACAAAGTATTTTCAAATTTTCTAAATGCACACTTTTAGATATGAATATTTTACATTAGTGTAGACTTCAACTAAAGTCTACTAAACAATAACTTTACGTAGACTTAATAAAAAGTCTACTAAAATATGATTTCATTTTTTATCTTATGTTTTTCTCATAACTCTATCTTATTTTGCAGGTACTTTTTCCAAGACTTTATTTGAGGCATCAAGATTATGAAAAATCAAACATACTCAAGAATATTTTTAATATATTGCTCTGTAATAACTTTCATAATAAAATATTAATTTTTAAATTTTTTTAATGCATAATCTATAAACATTGTATTCATTTTTAGTTGTTTTCACTTGTATGATATTATTAATTTTTTGTTAGATATCAATTTTTTCACAAGATCTAACCAACCAAACAAGTAAAACCACCATAAGCTAAAATAATAACTAACACACATGTGAGAAGAAGAAAATCTATACAAAATTTTCCCAAAAATTTTCAAGAGTAACACTAATCAAAACAATTTGCAATAAGTATCAAGTGTATAATTATAACACATTAAATTGTGAAATTCATCCAAGACCATTAAAATTTTACTAACATACACTGTAAAATAATTAAATCATGAAAAAATATGATGAATAATACACAAATACACTTTTAATAGAATTTACGACGTAGACTTCAACTGCAGTCTACATTTGTAGATTTACAAAAACGTCTACACTTATTATCTAACATATAGTCAATCCAAAAATTTCTAGTGTATTTGGCGCAGGTTTGATACACAAAGGCGTACAAAGTGTGTCTTAGATAACTCGATCAAGTTCCGTACTTGTCGATTATTCGTGACAGGCATAAGAGGAGTATTTCCTATTCGGAGTCATTTGTTTTAAATGATGTTTGGTAAGGAATAGGTTAGCACCATCTTCTCAATTTTGTTGTCCAGATCATAATTTTCTTGTGTTATTTCAAGAAGTTTACCATGTGTACAGCCATCATGCACAAGAAACATTCTTCAACCTTTCCGATTCTTCATCCTTTTCGAATATTTTGTCACCCAAAATGTATTTGGCCCATGCTTCACACTCGCTCTAAGTTTCCAACCACATCCTTGAACACGACACTTAGCCACATACAGAGTTTTCGTTGTCTTATATGCTGAAAATGTAAATTTATATTCCACAGCCACCGACTTCAGCTTTGAAACAAGCTCAGCCTTACTAGCAAAACTATAAACGAAGACTTACAAATACGTCTACAATTATTAGCTAACAACATTGTCAAATCAAATGAATTATACCTTTATAATTATAAAAAAAAATTCTTTTCAAAATCACTCAAACCCATTAGGATTAACTAACACACACTGTCAAAAAAACTAGAAAAACTTTAATGAATAATACACAAATTCACATTTTTATAGATTTTTCTATGCAGACTTAATATTCAGTCTCTGAAGATGTAGACGTTCTTTTCAGTTTACAGACGTAGACTGTCAAATAGGTCTACTCTTTGGGTTGGTTTTTGCAATTGACCATTTTACGGGTTGCTTTCTATAGTTGAATAAAAGTTGTGATTTTGTACATGTAGACTTTCAATTCAGTCTACAATTTAAAAATGTTACTTTTTGCAATTGACCAGAATTCATCGAAGATTTGACTTTCAGAACTAGACTTCATATGCAGTCTACATGTTTGATTTTTTTTAAAGAGGTTAGTTTTGCAATTGACCAAGTTTGACTTCCAATCAGTAGATTGAAATGAACGTCTACGGGTGTGTAGACTTCTTGTGAAGTCTACTCTCAAATCCGACGGGTTGGTTTTGCACTTGACCAAAATAAAAAATTAGACTTTATACGCAGTCTACATTTTTTTTTCTAAGATAAGAAGACTGCATATGAAGTCTACAATTTAATAAATTTTTGATTGCTTTTTAAACTTTTTGGTCAAACACAAAACTAACCTATTCCACGAAGTCAAAGTTTTGGTCAAATGCAAAACTGACATTTTATAGACTTTGTTGGCAGTCTATATTTTGTAGACTTCCGTTGAAGTCTATTTTGAAAAGTCAAAAGTTCGGTCAAATGAAAAACTAACCTCTTTTAGGTAGACGTCTTAGTAAGTCTACTGAAAGTTTTATTTTTGTTATCAAAGGTAAAGACGAAGACTACTGGGGAAGTCTGCGTTAGAAAAAAAATTTGTCTGGTCAATTGCAAAACTAACCCGTGCGTTGACAAATAGACTGCATCGTAAGTCTCTACGGACGCGTAGACATACAAAACAGTCTACCGTCGCGACACAGATCTGAAAAAGAACGAAAACCATGTAAATAATTACCTTTTTCCTGTGTAAAGCTCGTTTCCAACCTTTTCAACTGTCCAAACTCCAAATATGAGCAAAAAGAAGCATCTTTAACGATTCACCAATGAAGAAACTCGAAAATATGAAGTTTGTGATTACGAAAATGAAAGTTATGAGAGTTTTTTAGATGGAAATGTAGAGGAGATGAGAGGAAATTAAGTTTTTTGGGTTAAAATGAGAAAAAAAGTGGTTGAAAATTGAATTTTAGAGCTTTAGAGCTCAAAAATGGTGGTTCATGGTGGTTGAAAAAATTGATGATGATGGCATTTTTGTAAATAAGAAGAAATGGTTAGGGCGTATTTGGTTTTTTGTTAATTTCGAAATTAATAAAAAAAATAATAAAAATGGCAATTTTGTGAATAATTCAAAAACATAAGGATAGTATGGAAATTTTATTGATGAATAGGATGGACAAAAAAAAAGGGTTGGTTTTGGATTTGACTTGAAAATATGGGTTGGTTTTGAAAAACACCCTCAAACCACTGGTTGATGGGTAAGATTCTCATTTGATATAATCTA
The DNA here is from genome assembly GCF_020379485.1 of Brassica napus. NCBI lineage: Eukaryota > Viridiplantae > Streptophyta > Magnoliopsida > Brassicales > Brassicaceae > Brassica > Brassica napus. Next base: position 13,104,426 of record NC_063438.1, read on the forward strand.
ACTAGCATAAAATACATACATATTAAGTGGGAAAGAAAGTAAATAGTTAGATTTCCTTTCCAAAAAATTTGTCTCGCATTTGTAAATTCGAAGAATATATATATTGGCACACTTTTATTCTTCACCAAAATGTGTTTGCATGTTTGGTTTGGCAGACCACACTATTCTATGCACATGACATGATGAGTCAAAATATGCCTAAATATATACCAGCCATTATTATTCCCATTTGAATCATTTTTGTTGTTCCAAAAAAAGTCACTTAAATTTAAGAATAATCAATTTTTACGTGATTAAATCAAAACAAATTATAGAATTACGTCAAATCCCCTTAGAGATGAAACAGGATTCTTGATATTAAAATTTACAAAAAGCTATTTTTTACATTTTACCAGATCACACATTCGATACGATATTTCTAAAAATGTAGAGAATGTGATCTATACTAAGTATTTAATAGTATTTAATAGTTTTGTTTTTAATATATTTGATAGTATTTGCTTGTAATGGATACTTAGACTTCAGTTTTTTTGGGGTTTAAATTCATGAAAAAATATCTACTTTACTAAAATTATATATATCCTAGTTCTGTTAAATTTGGTAAATTGATGACTCCATAATGATATACTAGTGGACACATGGCCGTAATCGGTTGGAGAACGAGCCAGAGAAGCATTTGCGAAAGTTATTCATTGGAAAAAAAATCTTCAACTTCACAAAAGCTCTAAGAAGCGGAAAGTGAAGAAGAGAGAGGAAGAAACAACAACATTTCTTTGTGGTTTTGGTAAATTTGACTTTGACGCACCACATCTTTGAAATTAAGCTCTCACCGACAATTACCATTTAATTTTGTTCTCTAAAGCAAATATTTACTACTCCTTTTCTCAAAAAAAAAATTACTACTATTTTTTAAAAAGATTTATTTTAAAAAAAAAAAAGATCGTTCCAAAAAGAAACATTTTAATGTATTATTTAATGATAAATATAAACTTAAAAATATAATTCTGTTTATTGAGATTCTATTGAAAAAAATTGCAGCAAAATATTTAATTACATAAAATAATACATAAGTAATCAAAACTTAATATCTTTTCTTAATATGTTTGAAAATTTTAGAACTTACATTTTTTTTTAAAACAGAGAAAATAATATTATCATAATTAATTTAGTTGGACCAATCATTTATTTAGGAAATATATGAGAGGTGAGTGTAATAACTTGAAAATATAATGCTATGAGTTATTAACTTATTACTAATAAGTAATAACCAACATGAAATTGTAGTCAAGTATGTGTATAAAGGAAAAAAATCTTTATTGGGTTGAGATATATTAAATCTAATTGCATATGCATTTGTCATCTAAATGGCATGTTTGTTACTGATGCTAGTGCCAGAATCGGAATATCCAGTCTTTTGGAGGCATTCGTGATGCAATTATTAATTATTCGTTCTGATTCAATCTGTAGTTAACCGAAAATTCGATGTCAGAAATTTTATATTTTAATAAAATATCAGATTTGATTCGTTCAAATAAAATAAAAATTAATTAAATAAAAAATTGAAATCCAAAATAAATAATGATTTTTTATTATTCATAATACTAATAAATAATCAATTTAATAAATAAGAACTATAAAAATTACAAAATAATAATATATAAATTAAATATGTAATTCTTTAAATACATATATATATATATATATATATGCATATAACAGATCATATCAGATACATGCTTATAAAAATATTTGTGATTTGCCTCATTTCTTTAAGATTTTACATATGAATATTTACATTTCTTTGTAAAGTTACGAATATCCTAATTTTCTTGATTTGAATCAATATGAATAACGAAACAAATCAAGATTCAAAAATATTTTGTCTAACCCTAAATAATGTCGTGGTCTTTCTTATCAAAAACAATTAAAGGCACAGATGGTGTGGTTGCACATAAATCAATGTGTCAAATCTTGGTTGGGTTGAGAAATTTTAAAGATGTTAATTTTAGTAGCAAGAAAAAATATGTTCTGGTTTTTAGTTGAAATATAGGGAAGATTTATTTCTAACAAAACATAAAAAAATACTAGTGTTTATCTAAACTTCAATTGTTAAAAGATATATTTCACACCAAAATGCTACTATTGAAAATAAAATGGTTCAACAATCAATGCATATAAATTGATGATTCAAATAACAACGTCATGATTTAGATAAAAGAAAAACATTTCCTTATGAAAACGTCTACAAAATACTCAAACTTATTTATTTTTCTTAAATATAATAATAGTTGAAGGCTCATTAGTCTAGTTTAACTAATAGTTCATTAATTTTTATATGTCATGAAGTCCAAAGCTTAAATCCCAAATAATGCAAATTATGAATGGTATAAAGAAAATAGTTTCAAAGAAATCTTCAGTATAATGAATCTCAGTAGGTGTAAAGTTCAAATATTATGGAAAATGGTTTCAAAAAGATTTCCATCATGGTGCATACCATCAAGCTTGAATCTCATTAGCTGACTCGAATAATGCGGTAAAATATGGCTGATATAATTATTGGTTCTAGAATCGTTTATCTAATATTTTCTAGTTTGTAATATCAGCTAGAAGTTAAAAATATAAAATAATATATTTTGTTTAATTATCTATAATAATTTAAGCCAGAAAATTTGGTCTAGTAATCAGGTTTTAACCCACTAATTCTAAGAGAATGTGAAATGTTTAAAAGTAAAAGCATGGAATGTGAATGGTAAAAGAAAAAGTAATGAAAAAAAACAATCAGGGATTTCGTATGAATAGGAAGAGAGCGAGTCAACTCGCGAGTATCGTGTAGAACTCGAAACAAAGCGAGTGAGAAGGATAAGGAATGTGAGAGATACGCGACGAAGCGAACAGTTTTTTTTTGTCTTTTAAAGATACCCCACACACGAATCTTCTAGCTTTCCTCTTCCTTCGATCAATCTTCTTCGTCTCTTTCTTTAGAAAGTTGAAAACACTAATCTCTAAATAAATGGGTTCTTTAGGAGATGAACTTAGTCTAGGACAGAGGAGACACAGTTCCATTCCGACAACGATCTGTCGGTTTCCGACAAAAGCTTCCAAGATCATGAATGTTGCCGTGGAACAAGGTTGTAAACTAGAGGAACATGTTCAGAAGCTCGAAGAAGAGAAGAGGAAGATCCAAGGCAGTGAACTCGAGCTTCCTCTCTGTTTGCAGATGTTAAACGATGGTTCGTCTGATTCATCAGAAGGTTGCTCAAACTTTGTTTTATATATCTCTCGATCATGAATGACTGTGTTTGTTTTCGTGCAGCGATTTCGTATCTCAAGACAGAAACAGAGACGGATACTCAGCCATTGTTGAAAGATTTCATCTCTCTCAGTAAACCAATTCGAGAAGAACATGACGAAGAGCTTTTCAAGGAGAAGAAGTTTCAGCTATGGAGAGAAAATGATCACATCTCCAACGCGAGATTCTCAGACACGCTAGAGATTGAGGTAATATTAAGAACCCTGAAGACTTAAAAACATGTTTTAAGATGGGACAAGGATTTGAGTGTGTTTTATTTTGATCCAATTATTGCAGAGAGGTGATGAGAAATCTTCCGATAGCTTATATATGTTGTTAAGTCCTCGCATGACGACTCAAAAGGTGGAAACCGGTTTAGGCCTCGGTTTAACTAGATGGTTAAGGGAAGAAGAAAACTAGTTGCCTCTAGCTCTGTGCCACACTATCTTCAGCAGCAAGCGTTGCGGAAGCAAAGAAGGTGTTGGACACCTGAGTTACATCGCCTTTTCGTTGATGCGTTGCAACAGCTCGGTGGTCCTGGAGGTATAAAAAGACAAATCCATCTTCTTGTTCTTGAAGTTTTGTTTACTTAAAACAGAATGTGCTGCATGTAATCTTTGTGTCTGTTTGAGATAACAGTGGCAACTCCTAAACAAATCAGAGAGCATATGCAAGAAGAAGGCCTAACCAATGATGAAGTCAAGAGTCATTTACAGGTACATATTAAAAGAAAACAAGTTAAGATCTTTGATTCTTTTAATGGCTTTTACTAACAACCCATCTTTGTCTCTTATATTCAGAAATACCGGCTACACATCAGGAAGACTGACTCGAATCTGGAGAAACAATCAGTAGTTGTTTTAGGATTTAACTTGTGGAATTCATCACAAGAAGTAGAAGAAAGTGGTGAAGGAGGAGAAACATCAAAGAGAAGCAATTCGCAGTCGGATTCTCCTCAAGGTCCTTTGCAGTTGCCTTGTACAACAACCACAACATGTGGTGATAGTAGCATGGAAGATGCTGAAGATGCTAAATCTGAGAGGAGATATTGAGATCTCCATAAATCTCAAGATCCTTTTTCAAGAACCAAACTCTTGATTCCCTTTTTGTTAGTTTTGGATTCACTTCTAGTGAATGAGAATATAATCACAGAAAAAATAATATAGATTTATTTTTATATATAGAGAGAGAAAGATAGAGACAGAGAGGGAGCAAACGAGTGAAGGATGTGGTTGATCAAATTATTTGCAGAGATTGTTAGGACTTAGGAGGTCTGTTTTTGTGTACGGCTTTTTGGTTGGGTTTAAATTGAGTCATTGCCCAAGTAATAATACTGTTGGGTCAATTGTATAATATACCCGGCAAAAATCCAAATTGACAGAATACCCATCCCTTATTTATTAATTGAGGAACATTTGAAAAGATGTAACCTCAATTTTGTATTAATTAAAAGAGGCCCCAATGCATAGGTGGCACTCAATTAGGTAGTCAATTACATTCAATTGAAAAATAAGTAGGTCCACATTCGATTTTTATATGTTGTTAGATACATAAGTTGGTCAAACTATATGATATAATGATATGATATGATATTTTCTTTCCTTAAATAAAACCTACGGAATTACCATAAATGACTAATATATATATGACAATTAATGAGTTTAATAATAAAGATTTGATAACAATGTATATCTCCTCCATCATTTTTTGTTTAATTTTATATTATTAAAATAAATTAAACAATCAAATTAGCTATAAAAATAAAATTTAGATTTTTTCGTATATGTTATATTTTGAATTTTTAAAAACGACAATAAATGACTAAAACTATTAAAATTATTATGTTAAAAATTAATGATCAATGGTTTAACATTTTTATTATAAGAAGATACACATGATTTTAAAACCATATGAGTAAAAAATATCATTTAATAATAAAATAAATAAATAAATATATATATATATATATATATATATATATATATATAAACACTATATACCATAAGATTACATAAATATTTTAATATTAAAACTTTCAATGAATTTTCAAAAACATTTATAAATTATAAACTTATTAAAGATTTCACATTGAAAATTTTGTTATCGATGATTTAAATATTCAGTTATAAAATGATATGAATGATCATAGAACTGTATGATTATAAATTCTCATTTAATAAATGACTATATAAAATATACTATTCTTAGAAAAATAGGTTGGTCCATCTTGACTTACATTATATTTTTTATTAAACTAACTATCGAATTGATAAATAATCTACCAAATTTTTTTTTGCACTTTCCTTAATTAGAAGCTACGAAATTACCTAATATGATTAACGTATATATGAAAATTAATTATTATGAATAATAAATATTTGATAACAATTTTGGTATCTTAGTTCTTTTTTTTTTAATTTTATATTATTGAAAGATATTAAAAAATCACATTAAATATATAATAAAAACATTTATATTTTTTCTTATATGTTATATTTGAATTTTTCAAAACGTCTATATATTATTAGAAATTTGAATATTCTCACTCTGAAAATTTTGTGATCAATAGATTATTTTTTTGTTATAATAAGTTACAAATGATCATAAAATATAACGCATATGAATTTTTATTTAATAAATATTCAAACTAAATAATATATATATATATATATATATATAAACACTAATGATTTAAAGCAACAAGATTGGCTGATCAATTTAGTCGTCCAGTTGAAATCTTTCAAAAGTATGTGAAAAACTAAAGTCAAAGTAAATATGGATTTAGAATAGTAGTTATATTTTACTAACCAAATACCGAAAAAAACCGAACCGAACCGAAACCAACCCGATATCCGGGTTGAACACCCGTAATCCAAATGAAGCCAAACTATTGTTTCATTCTCCAAAATATAATAAAAATAATAACTTAAGTCCGCGCAAGGCGCGGGTCTTATCCTAGTAGTTATGGATAATCCAAAAATAAGTAATTTTTTGACACTGTGCAGACAAAAATGTCCTTTTGCTTTATCAAAAACATGTAACTGTAAATTTAGCGGGTACATATTATGTTAACTGAACACTAAAAGATATTTATCAATTTTTCACACAATCTCTGAATTTCTCAATCACCGCCAATTCTATTTTTTCATCTAATCCTTTGACGAACTCTTCTCAGTTCTTAATATCACATTTATCGGTTTGTTAATATAGTAAATAAATTACTTAATGGTTATCTGTTAAGGATCATATCAGTTGGATAAATTATCGATTCTTTAAGAAATATATAACAATTGGACGACCATTGACCACTAAGAAAAAATTTATCAATATTAAAAGAATCAATTACTTAATAATGAATATTTATTATTTGATATCAAATAATGTATCAACTAAATATTTACATATCAGGTAACAATCTACATACCAACTAACATATCAGCTAATAATTTACGTATCATCTAACAATCTATGTATCAAACAAAATGTATCGACTAGCAAATCATATATCGGTTAATGAAACCATTAAACACCTAATCAGTTATCTATCAAATAGCCCCAAACAACTAACACTCCATATATCGATTAAGAATCCATTAAAATATAAATAAGAGCAGGTAAGTAATGAAATACCTACTAACGTATATGTTATCTAAAGAAAATAATGTAGATTTCAAGCTTTCTTCTTCCCGATCCTTTTCTCCATGAATCCACAACAAAGATAACAGATTATTCGATGAGATGATGAACTCGTCAAGGTCAGCAAGTCACTCAACTACCTCAGGAAAATGCCAGGACACATAATTATTATTGGGATTGGAAGCTTATAAAAGTTGATTGTAATTCGAAATTGGAAACAGTGGAATTGGTGGTGAAATAATAAAATTAGCATTATGGGTATCAATCGAATCAGAGTAAAAAAATAGAGTTTTGTGATTTAATTTAAGCTTGCATAAAGAAGAGATTTATGAGAGATAAAGAGATTAGAACATAGAGAAGAGAGAAGATAGAAGAGAGATCTAGAGACACAAAGATATTATGGTCATGAAAAATATTTTAAAAGAACAAAGGTATATGGCAAGTTATGTGAGTTTTTGGGTGTATCCACACCAATTTCTCAATATTGTTTTAGTGTTTGTTTCATACCTTTTTTATCTTTTTCTTTAAACGAAAATATGAATTAGTTTTCTTTTTTTTTGAAACAATGAATTAGTTACATTGGTTCGAATGGTTTATGAAGTGACAATTACTTAATTCATCATTTGAATATGATCAGACCCTCTATACATAAGAATCTTTTTTTTCTATAATACATAAGAATCTTGATATTGCACACTTGAAGGGAAGTATTTAAACTTGGTGGTTAATTATATCATTCAAGCTCAAGAAACTAGTTATTGTCTGGGGATTTGATAAATTTGGAACCAGATTGGGAGAAGAGTCTGCTGAATGTCTTTAATGGTCACTGTAGGATCCGTCCTTGTTGAGTTGGTGTGAAGCCTAGCTGTTTCTCTCCTTTTATATGAAATAAAAAGAAGCATGATTCTTCCATGCATGTTGAGTTGGAATTTTTCTCAAGTCTTTTCTTTTGCATAAATGTGTTTTTAATGATCTGATGTAGTACTGATATTATTATGGCAGATTTGATGCTTGACAGTGCTTCTGGATATTTTTACAACCAGATCAACGGTCTGCACTATGACTCAAAGTCTGATTCTTTCAGTGACTCAATAGCTATGTATTAATTGTTGAGCTTGTTTTCAAACATAGTTTGTGTACAGTTTACTTGTGTGGGCTTACTTGGGCCGGTGATGCAACGGGAAGTTGGGTTATACAAGACGATGCACACACAGCGGTCAAAACTTCATCAGATAAAGGAAAAGTATCATTGAAAAGCCTGTGCCTTCTTCAGAAGCTGGACCAAGTATGGTGACACCACTTGGGCTTGTTGAACCCGAAAAGAACTATGAAAGGAGCTGCTTCATCTGTTGATGTTGGCAACAACAACAAGAGAGACGAGATGAGAAACCCAAGAATGTATCTGCAGAAGAGAAAGCTGCTAGAAAAACCGTTGCTCGGTCTTTACAATAGACCGTTTTATTGAAATCTTTGCTTGATGGTCTCTAACTCTTTTTCGGTTATTGAAATCACATTCTGGCGGTTATTTCGGTTATTAGTACAAAGATTTATTCCAAAAACTCTTTTTCCTCGGAGGATTGGTCCTATGTTCTTTTTAACCGTTGTTACGAATCAGTTTCTCTTTGTTGTGCAGAAACCTAATTGATTTTCTAGTCACAGAGATGGAAACTCTCCACCATTTGGCAAACTAAATTATTGGTAACATGACAAATAAAATTAGGAAACTGAGAACAAAAATTCAAGTCTAAGCAACCCCAAATTTTTTGACAGATATAGCAAGATAATTAGAAATTCAAATCCAGGATACAAGACCATCTTTGGATAGACTAGAGGCTTTTAGTTTCGTTGTTGAGAGCTAACCCCTTAACCAACAACTGATCATCGGATCATTTGGACATTTCCGATGGTTTGTTTTAGTAAACCAATGCCCCGCAAGTCCAGGACTCACGGGATTTTCCATGATGGTGACGTGACATACCAACACTTTCAAGAAGCTCCAGGGACAGCAGCGGCTGCAGTAGCATACATGTTTGAGTCCTGATTTGCATATCCGTTGTTGTACCCCTGTCCTCTTGAGTATCCTCCGTTCCATTGGTTGCCCGAGTCACTTCTCCACTGTCATTTGAAGATTCGAAGTTGACCAATATTAGGAAACGGATCAAAAACATTAAGGGACTATGAGAGACTCAGTTAACTAGTCCACTGATTTCAACAGTTCTCTTAGTTTCACAGCTGATCTTCATAGCTGTAAATATATTCATTCAGTTGTAAGAAACACAAGATCACCACAACTGCTTCAGAAATTTGATAATGTTCATGGAGATGACATGTGGGCCAAGGAGACAAGCTGACAATCAAAATAGTCAACGAAACACGCGAGAAGGTTCCACTTGGTCTTTCTAGCCCACAATACACCTACTATCCATTGTCAACCACTGACTTTGGCTTTTAAGTGTTTCTATAACTTTATCCACCCCATTAAGACCAAAAAAAAAAAAAGAACACTAAAACTAAGTTTGACCCGACCATACTTGTAGAAATGCATAAAGATTCCCATTAAGATAAAACACACTTTCTTGTACCTGTTTGTTTGGGCTTCTTCCCCAAGAAAGCCGGACAGTGTTCTTCCCAATAACGGTCCCGTTCAAGCTCCCGATGGCTTCTTCAGCACTCTGCCTGCCAAAACAAATGGCATCCTTCATTGTTAAAATGAGAATATAGGGGATTGCTCATCATGAATGACAAGCACAAAGCATGTTAGTACCTGTTACCAAATTGAACAAAACCGCATCCTTTTCCTACTGGGATCTTCACCGAAACAACCTCCCCAAACTGGGAGAAACGTTGCATGAGGTCTTCTTCAGTAACATCAGCGTCAAGGCCCCCAACAAATATCTGCAATGTAATAAAAGACAATAAGCAGTGAGTCATACTGTAGTTAACATAAGAAAAAGCAAGAAGAAACTCACTGTTGAGTTATTTGATTCCCCATCAACCATAGAACCATTTCCTCCATGTCCACCAGCCAATGTCAGAGCTAGTTCAATAAAAAACATCACATATCACTTCAAATGCTAAGTTAAAAGCATAACATATACCATCACTTACCTTGTGAGCCATTTAGTTGGCCGTAAGCAGCGGCTCTTTTGGGGGTTGCAACACCAACGCGCATTTGCCTGCTTGAGCAGAAGGCACCATTCATCTCAGTCAAGGCCTTTGATCTCTCATTCTCATCGCCAAACCTGACAAAGCCATAACCTTTGGAACGTCCAGTGTTGGAATCAATCACAACTTTTGCACCTTTGACAGATTGGTATGCAGCAAAAGTCTCCAACAGCACAGTATCAGTCACATCCGGAGCCAAGTCTCCTACGAATATGGAGAGGTCTGGACCGTTTTCCGATGCTCTCTTCTCACCAGTACTGAAAGATGCCCAGTTCAAACGGAAGGGCTGCTCTGCGTTGGGCATTGTTACGCCGCTATAGCTCTGAAGAACTTCCTCAGCTGCGGAACGTGAAAGGAACTCGACAAAACCATACCCTTCTGACTGACAAGTTTGCTTGTTTCGTATGACTTTCACAGAGGAAACCTAAGAAACCATAAAAAGAGTATAAGCTAAAAAAGGAAAAAAGAAAACAACAAGTTTATGATAGAGAGAGAATAAGCTAAACATAACCGTTAAAAGACGATCTTCTGTAACTGATCTTATTACCCAATTGGTGACATGTTTTTTTTTATTTGTCTCCCCATAACAAGAAAGGTAGTTTTAATTTATTTAGGAGCATTTAAAGTTAAGGTCAACCATTATTACCCTTAATAGTAAACCACTTGGCTTCTACATAATCACAATTGAAGATGTAAGAAGCAAACAATACGTTGCTAATTTTACATAAAAGAAAGTAAGAAGACAACCTGGTTGGTGTGAGAGAAACAGGTGTGGAGATAAGTCTCGTCCATCCAATGAAGAAGATCACCAATCCAGAGAGTCTTCACATCGTCTCCACCACCACGCTGCTGCTGATTCTTGTGATGATAAGAAGGAGGAGCGTATTGAAACTGCGGAGGATGATGATAAGGAGCGTATTGGTGAGGATACATCATCATCTGTTGCTGCTGCATCATAGCCATAGCCGCCATCCATTGTTGATGTTGTTGCCACTGTTGTTGTTGTTGTTGCGGAGGAGGTTGCTGCGACGGTGGCGTTGTCCCGGCTGCTGTAGCCGACGACGAATCTTGACCGTTGTTTGCAGTCTGCATCTTTGAAAATGTCCGATCCGATCTGGAAACTCTCAGAAACTCAAAATATCTCTCTCTCAAGCTTGTGGGAGCTCTCTGTTAATGGCGGACACGGGTATAGAGAGAGAGGACTAGATTTGGTCTTTCGAAGATGTTGGAGGCGGAGAGAGAGAGAGAGAGAGAGAGTTGAGTAGTTTCGGAGGGTTTAAGGCTGACGAGAGAGAGAAGTGGTGGGATTAACGTGGGGTCTACTTTGATCTAACGGTTCTCATTCTACCGTAGTTTTAGGTTTGACATCAACTGATGACAGTTGATCATGATCCAAGTGCCAAACCGGCTAAATACAAAATAATTCAACCTTATTGATAGCTCCGGCCGGGTAGCCGTTTAGATTCAGATCCAATAATATTTTAGATTATCGGATATTTTGGTATTAAGGTACAGAACGCGTTCGGTTATTTTTGTATATCAGGTCGGTTCGGTTATTTCAGGTCAGGTTTGTATATTTTAGATGTTGAAAAAACAATTTATTCTTTATTGTTAAAGTTTCTTATGCCTAAAAATTTACGATTAATTTTTAAAATTTTAATAGATTAGACGATTAATAGGTTGGAAACAAAAATTTGAAAATATAAAAAAAAACTAATCTAGTTGTTATTTTGAGAATTTGGATGCAAGTTGATGCATGAAACAAAAAGTTGTAACATATATTTTGTATTAGTTACAAAAGAGTTGATGATGTGTCCTTTAATTAGAAAGTTAATTTGTCTTATGTGGTAGCATAAGAATCAATTGAATAATTTGTAGGTCCAACATCCAATTGGTAAGAAATATTATATTAATCCAAAATATAAGAAGTGTGTATTATTTCCTTAAATAAAAGCTACGGTATTACCTAATATGATTAACATATATATAATAATTAATTATTATGAATAATAAAGATTCGATAACAATTTTTGTATACTTCCTCATTTTTGTTTAATTTTATATTATTAAAAGAAATTAAACAATCACATTAACAATATAATAAAAAATAGCTTTTTCTTTTATGTTATATTTTAAAAATTTTAAACGACTTTAAATTACAAAAAATGTTAAAAATCTCATTGAAAATTTTGTGATCAGTGGCTTAATTTTTTTTGTTATAACAAGATACAATGATTATAAATCGTATTAATATGAATTTTTATTTAATAGATATTCATATTATATATATAATATATATGTATATATATATATATCCATTTTAATATTGTTTAAATTAAACTATGTGCCATTTAAAAATACATAAATATGTTAATTTTGAAATTTGCATTAAAGGAGTATTGAAACCTTAATATTTTAATTTTGAAATTTAGACCAAAAAATATCACATCGAAAATTTTGGGATTAATGATTTAAATTTTTTTGTTACATCAAATATACAAATGTTAATAAAACCATATGAGTAAGAAGTCGAAATAATAAATATTTATATTAAAATATACTATATATTTATGTAAATATCATTAAAATATAATTATATACCATATAAAATAAATAAAATAATTATTTTGATTTATTTACCATAAATATATCTACTCTATTAAAATAGAGTCCTAAATTTATCTACCATTGAAGTTGTCATTTAAATTTTGGACTGTTTCAAGTTTGTTAGTGTGTTACATAATTTATGAACCATATTCTGTTAGTTACAATTAATTATACAATAAAATTAAAACTAGATAACTTAAATTAAACCAACAATCTATTATATTATAACAACCAAACGAATTATGTTCTATTGAATTATGTTCTATCTACTCTATTAAACTATACCGATTGTATATTTACAATTATATTAGCAATTCAATAACTCTCACTTGGACCATTTTTACTATAGATTAAACTTTGCTCTAAGTTGATTTATAATTTTCTCTTATCAACATCATATAATTTTCTCTATACCGAACATGTATATGTTTGGTTCCTCTTTGCTTCTATAATAGATTAGATATGATAACTTTTTTTACACCTCATTTTGTATATATGTTACTTGGCTCTAAGTTGATTGATTTTGTATTAGGCTTAGAGATACATGCCATTATGAACACATGACTTAGAGACTTAGAGATACATGTCATTATATAAACTTCAATAATATAATTCAAAAGTGCCAAAATATGATATCTATTTATAAAAATCTATTTAAAAAAAATAGAGTATAAGTTAGGAATTACATGTATTATTTATTTAAAAAATATTTGTAACTACTAATTTCGAAAATATAATCCTTATCTACAAGAAAATTACAAAGATATTATTCAGCAAATATTTCAAAAATATAATCCTTATCTACAAGATTCTTAACAAGATATTATTCATACTAACTTGACTTGCACACCAAATAATCGATAACAACTTAATACAATTTATTTATTACGAGATTCTCTCATATTTGAAAGTTTATATTTTTAAAATAAATTAAACAATCACATTAACCATATAATAAAAAACTAGATTTTTTTTTTCTTATATGTTATATTTTGAATTTTTTAAAACGTCTATAAATTACTAAATCTCGGTCGATACAACAAAGATTTATTTAGAAGCTATTGAAATCACCTAGCGAGAATATGGATTGCACAACAAATTTGCTTTCGTAACCTTTACCCCCTTTCTCTTCGTCACAATACCGAAAATGAATAATTTGAAAGTGTCAATTAAAAATATGAAATGGTAATGTTTTCTTTAGTTCAGTCCATTGTTTTCCTTAACTAGATGGGCCACGTACATAGAAGAATGTATTTTGGCCTAAAAATGATTGCATACCCAAAATCAATACGAATCATCATCAATTTCGTTTAAAATTTTGTTACAATAAAAAATATAGGTTTGGGCAAAAAATCTGAATCCAAAAAATCGTACCAAATATAATCCGAAAGGTAGTAATGAACTTTAATCAAAATTGGTTAGATATCCGAACGGGTTCAAAATTTTGGTATCTAGAGAACCAAAATGGAACCGGATCCGAAACAAAATATTTCGGGTATCCGAATATATTCGAACCATATTTATATACTTAAATATATTAATTATTTTTACATTTAATATTTAAAGAATATACAAAATATATAAGATGTTTTTAAGTTGTCCAAAGTACTTAAAAATATATATAAATAGTTAAAAGTACATGTTTAAAATAGTTAAAGGATACTCAAAATACCAAAATTACTTAAAATATCTATTTATTTCATATCCAAATATTTAAGGTAAACCAAATTATATTTTAAGTTTAAGTATTTTGGCATACATTATTCAAATTTATATGTTATATATTATTTTTATTTTTAGATTTTGAGATATTTAAAGTATATATGAATTTTATTTTGTTTTTAAAGTTAAAGTAGTTATCAGAATCAAAACTCAAACCAAACCCGCAAAGATTCGAATTAAATCGAACTCGGAAAGATCAGAACAAACCGAACCGAGCCAAATCGAACCGAACCAAATGGTACCCGAGTGTCCACTCCTAAGATTCAAATGTAAAAAAACAAGTTATTCATAGCAAAGTATACTATTTATAATATTTAAATACAACATATTTTTAAAAAATTATTCCGCGCAGAGCGCGGGTTATCATCTAGTTAGAAATAAACAAGAGGTATTATGGTGATTTATGTGATTACTTATTGGTTTATGTATTTTAGTGGATTTGAAAATCCAAGTCTAATTCAGTGTTATTGGTTATATGATTTTAAAATCCATACACAAATCTAGTGTTATCAGTTATATAATTTTAAAATAGATTTTAAAATCAAGTGTTATTCAATAGCATAGATTTCTTTAAAGATTTGATTTGGAATTAGATTTGAGTGGACTTATAAATGTTTTTAGGGCAAAAATACAAAGGAGCAAATATTGACTTCAACCTTGTTATTTTTATTGGATTTGTAATACAGTTTTTCCAGTTTTTTTACGTCAAACAAATTTTCAAATATTAGTGCTTGTTTGATTTTCTACAATAAACACATACGTTTTCTACTTCCCAATATCTGAAATTATTTATTTGGTAAATATCTCATATCATGTTCATCATTACCTCTCTCTCTGGGTAACAAATAAATTCTCACCTATAGGCACCGGCGATATTTCAAAGTTTTGAGCTTTACTTGAATTAACCAGTTTTGGACCCTCCTAACTATTACCTTGTTACCTTCCCACACCAACCAATGAACAATTTCTCTAAACCCAGACATTTTCTCACATAAACTCGTAAAGTCAGTGTTTATGTCTAATTACAAATCCATTTGTTTGATTTATAAAAATTCACCTATTTTGATTTTGAAATTCTTACAAATTATTCTTAAATCCACTTGTTTGATTTTAAAATCATGGATTTATCAAAGATTCCTAAGATTTGTAAATCCATTAAAATATCAAAACCAATAAACTCCACTTAATCTCCTATATATTAATTGAGAAACAATTCATCATGTGTAAGATTTATTAGTTAATATTATTCGAAAATCTTACAAGAGATCGTTACAACTAAGATTTATTTAGCTATTGAAATCATTTAGCGAGAACATGGATTGCACAACAAATTTACTTTCCTAACCCTTACCCCCTTTATATTCGTCACAACACTGACAGAGAATATTGGAAGTGTCGATTGACAATCTGAAATGAAACTTTCTTAAGTTCAGCCCATTATTTTCTTTAAATGGGCCTAAAACAATTTTTAATGATTAACTAAATGGACCATGTACATAGTAAAATGTGTTTTGGTTTAAAATTTATTGCATACCCAAAATCAATATGAACCATCATCATTTTCGGTTAAAATTTTGTCATAATAAAATATAGGGTTGGGCAAAATATCTAAATCAAAAAAAAAAACCAAAACCGGTCCAAAAAATAGTACTGAACTTTAAGCAAAACTGGTTAGATATCCGAATAGGTTCAAAATTTTAGTATCTAGAGAACCAAAACCGAATCCGATCCAAACCGAAATATTTTGGATATCCGAATATATCTGAACCAGATTTATATACTTACTTATATTAATTATTTTTAAATTTAATATCTAAAAGAATATACAAAATATATAAAATGTTTTTAAGTTGTCCAAAATACTTGGAAATATATACAAATAGTTATAAGTACATGTTTAAAATAGCTAATTGATACGTAAAACACTTAAAAATACTTAAAATATCTATTGATTTCATATCCAAATGCTTAAGCTAAACCAAATTTTATGTCAAATTTAAGTATTACGACATACATTATTCAAATTTATATGTTATATATTATTTTATTTTTAGTTTTTGAAAAATAAAAAATATATATGAACTTTATTTTTTGAAAAAAATAAATAAATAGGTTATTTGAACCCAAACCCGAACCAGACAGGTAAAGATCGAAACTGAACCAAACTTGCAAAGATCCAAACCGAACCAAATGGTACTCGAATGCCCACCTCTAATCAAATGTAAAAAATTTATTGATAACAAAATGTATATTGTTTATAATATTTACAATATATTTTTTTTAAATTTACTCCGCACATGGTGCGGATTATCATCTAGTGTATTTTAAATGAACAGCAAATCATTTTGTCTACAACTATATGTACATTATCTGATCTTGATGATATATAAAATCAATATAAATATTTTGAATAAAAGCAGAGGTAAACTAGAAATATAGTTTAGGTATACATATGTTCGGTTATTTTCAAATATCCATTCGAGTTCAGGTATTACCCTTTCCGATTCGGATATCCAATCTCTCCTAACTCAATACCTGTTTGGGTACTTTATTACTTCGGTTTGAATTTTTCGGGTTTGGATTCAGGTATCGGGTAAAATGCCCAGACCTAGATATTGAGATAAATTCATACCTCTCTACAAAAAAACGTGTAAGTTAAATAATACTTTTAATCTTAATTACTATAACATTATATATAGTATATAATTATTTCATTATTTTAGTGGCCAATTACTATATTTATAGTAATTAGGATTTTTTATATATTATCAAAATTACATTATTTTGAAAGCAAATCTAATTATGTAATTGAGTATAGGTGTGAGCAAAGGTATCTCACAACCTTTTGCAAAAGTTCGAACTGTTCTCACCTCGAGAGTTGAAAGACAAAGGACATGAAGTTGTGAAAAGGTTCATGAGCAGTGTGCTGAAGCTTAAAATATTGGACATTGGGGCTTGTTTTTGGAACAAGTCTTCATTCTCATTTGACTGAATTTGATTTCTAAAAATTTGAGCTAATGACTTAAAACAAGTGCTTTGTGGGAGGTAACTCATGGTACGTTTTTTTGTTCTAAAAAAAAAGGTACATTAATTTCTATAACATTAGTTTATATTATATTATTTTATAATATAGTGGAATGGGCTACATTTGATATTATAAAAATTTATGGTTTATTTCATTAATCATGTAATATATTAATCAAATAACAGATATTTTAACAAACAAATTAACTCATTTAAATTATATGAAAAATTATAAAAGATGTATTACTCTTAATTTGTTAAAAATAAATAAAATAAATGCAAAACACACTAAATAAATGAGTTAGTCTATTTTGAATATTTGATTATTATATAGGTAAATTTATATACTTTTTTAATTTGATGATATACTATTAAAGACATAAAATGTTTTTATGAACATATGTTATTTCGTAAAACAAAATACTATAACTTAATGCAATACATATCAAACTTAACAATGATTATTTTTATTAAAAGTAGATGTTAAATTTTAAAACTATGATATTGTGTTATAGTTCGTGTTAATCAATAGAATAACTATCAATATTTTTTAAAAAGATTGTATTGAAAATTACTCTTCTCACATCTATAACATGAATATATTAACATATATCAAGTTAATGCTTTCGCTTTATTTCACAAATTTATGAATGAAATCTACTCTTATACAAATTTAGTAAAACTAAAAAACATTTCTTATTAGTTATTTTCATCTAACTTTTAAATACTTAAATTAAGAAAGTATATATATGACAAAAAGAAAAATAAAATCTATATAAAAAAGTTATTATGATTTTTTAGAAAAATTCAGAACTGAATTAAAATAAATAATATTCACAAATTTAAGTATATAAACTAATAAATTGTGAAAGCAATTATAATTTATAAACAAAACCAATATCGCGTTTTGACAATGGTGATCAAAATCTAGTTACATATAGCAATGCAATAGCCAACTTTAATACTTTAGCCCAACAAAATAAACCAAACCAGAAGGGAAAAATGTCGGTCATGAGATTTTTCACATTAAAAACATGTTTGTTTTAAGTTAGGCTGTTGGTCTTAAAATATAGGTTGAAACAAGTGGTTGCTACTCTCCGGTCATATGGTTCATTTACTCCATTCATTATATAATATACTAATAATCAATGGAATGGTGTTTCAAAAAAAAAAAGTCTCAATGAAACTAAGCAGAATTGTTCCTGTTTCTAAACCCGTATGTCGTTTGTCATATCCAGATAACCCTCACAACCTTTGCCGGCGATTTGATCCACCACTCTCGGTGTGCTTCAGCTGCAAAGGCCAACACTTAGAGAATAGAAGGTACTATTACTACTGTGCTACTTGTGATTTGGAATTTCACAGAGGTTGTCACTTGTTTCCCCCCGAAATCAAACACCCTTTTCACCTTCTCCACCCTCTCACTCTCATCTTCTTAGATCCTAATTTTCAAAGCTCTAGAATCCCCATTGACTGGCCTGATTCATCCTCTGAGTCAGATGACTATGATTCATATGAAGAAAACTCTGGATCATATGAAGGCCATATTGTTAAATGCAATTATTGTCGGAAAAAGTTTCAACCAGAAGAGTTTGGAATGGCATACTATCATTGCTCTACCTGCAATTTCAGTTTACACAGGATTTGCGCGTATATTAGACCACCTCTCACTATTAAAAACCTTAAATGCCATGACCATACTCTTACCCTATTTCCTAGACGAGTCCCTTCGCCTTGTGATGCTTGTGGCTTCTCTCTTGACACTCCATTCTTTGATCATGTTTACTCTTGTTTGCTTTGTAACTACATGGTCCATAGAACATGTATTTACTTACCTCGCGTCATTAAGATTACCCGTCACCCACACCGTCTTTCTTACACTTCCTCCATTGTACCTTCTCGCGAGCTAGCTTGTGGAGTTTGCCGCAAAACCGTTGACGTCAACTACGGATCATACTCTTGCAACAAGGGATGTCACTACGCCCTCCATTCCAAGTGTGCAACAAACAAAAAAGTTTGGGATGGGAAAGATCTTGAAGGAGTTCCTGAAGAAGAAGAAGAAATACTTGAGCCCTTCTTGTGGATTGATGAAGAGACGATACAACATTTCAGTCATGATCATCACCATCTAAAGCTTCGTCAGAATGGTGGCAGCCATGAAAATAAGTTTTGTGAAGCCTGCACCCTTCCCATGACAGTTTCAGATCGCTTCTATAGTTGTATAAAGTGCGAGTTTGTCCTACATGAAACATGTGCATCCCTTCCTCGGAGAAAACACCATCCCGTACACAAACACCCGCTCACCCTCTTCCATCCAACCTCTTCTAATCCTCGCAAGGTTGAAAGGAAGTACTGCAGAGACGGTTTCTTCACGTGTGATGGTTGTACTCGTAATTGCTGTGGCTTCATATACAGATGCAGCGAAAAGGATTGTGAGTATCAGCTAGATGTAAGATGCGCTTCTCTTCCTGATCCTTCAATCCATGACTGCCATCCACGTGATCACCCTCTCTTCTTCAATTTCACCAGTGGATCCTGCATGGGTTTCGAGTCTGTTGCATGCGACCATAGTGAGTACTTAGAATGTATTCAGTGTGAATCCTCCTTTTTGTGTCTTCATTGCGCTACTTTGCCTTGCGTGGCTCACTACAAGCACGATAAGCATCCAGTCACTCTTTGCTACGGAGAAGAAGAAACAACAGATCTCAAATATTGGTGTGAGATCTGTGAAAATAAATTAGATGCAACCAAGTGGTTTTACACATGTGAATCTTGTAGAGTCACTCTTCACGTTAAATGTTTATTGGGAAAGGAGGTCTACTACATGAAGCCGAACCATATCATCAAAATAAATGGCAAAAATGTTGATATTGAATATAACAATGGCAACACAAGACCAGTGTGTACAAAATGTGGACTTCGTTGCATATACACATTGGTATACAAGTGTGAAAATGAAATATTCTGTAGTCTGACTTGTTTCTTCCAGCCTGGTTTGCCCTTGGGATACCACTACTACATTACAAGAAGAATCATGAGGATAAGGGAAACAGAAAAATTAGAAGAAGAGGCTGAGGTGGAACTAGCTAACGAATAAAAGAATAAGCTGAGAGTCAGAGTCAAAGTCCGAGTCTGTATACATTGAGTTGAATTGTTCATTAGCTATGCAGTTTTATTGTGTGAGAGTCGAATATTGCTTTTGTAATTCTTCTGATATAAATTAATAAAGGAGGATTGGTGCTTTATCAATTCTTTAATAGATTGAAGAGAGTGATGAAGGAGATTATCAAGATAAAAGAACCTAAAGGTCTTCTGAATGACATTGCTGCAGTGATCACAATGAGGATAAAAATTTCTGTAGTAACAGTTATCTAGAGTGCAGAAACCAGATCAAAGTGTGTCGTTCGGACCTGCAACACTAACTGCTCAAAGCCAAGGGAATGATCTAAAGTAAAGGAAAAAAAAAAGATACTAGTGAGGGCTTTTCTACGGAGCATGGTGGCTATCGGAATATATTCTCCGACAAGGATTGCTTGCTTAATGTGGGCAACAATACCTCATCTAAATCTTGACCTGGTCGGAACACATGAAATGGAGCTATGAATTTTATTTCTTTTTTTTTTGTTGCTGAAAGCAGATCATGTGAATGAATTTTATTTCTTGCAAACATAATGACTTAACCAAATTATACGTGTACTCATACTTAGGGGGTGTTAATGGGAGTTAGATTTATGATGATTGTTAGAATTTATAGAATCTAGTGTTATTGGTTTATACATTCTCACATTCTCATTAAAATCTAGTGTTATTAGTTTTATGATTTAGTAATTCTGTACACAATCTTTTGTTATTCAAAAAGTGTAGATTTTAATGATTCTTTAAATCTATTAAAATTGGTGTTATTGGGAGTTGTATTCTTCACCATTTAACTCATAACACAAGATTTTGAGAATACTACTTATATACCTTAGATTCTTAAAATCATTATATCAATGTATTTTCATAGAATTTCACAATATACAAAACTCTCTACAACTCTTTTCAAATTTAACAAATCTTTCAACTTTTAAAATCAACAAACTCTATATAAATCTTATTCCCACTAACACCCCCTTAATCAACATCATCATCAAGAACATTGTTCAAGGAGTGGTTATAAATTTGACAAATCTCTCGAAGAACTTGGAAGCATTGTCCGAATTAGGGTTTTGGAGATGAAACACATGTCCCTCCTCTTCTTCCTCAACCACCTCCACATCTCCTTTCCACCCACTCTTCTTCAGCTTCGCCGCGTACGCCAAACCTTGCCGCACAAAAACATCTTTCCCCGCCACCGCAACCAAAACCTTCTCACATCCCAACCCGGAAAGATCCGAGTCGGATCCAACCACGTTAAACAAAGGATCATCCGTCCCATTAACACTGTTAGGGCTCACGACCTTCTCCCAGAGTTGAGCGATTCCGCTTCTCATCTCTCTGTCTTGAACATCGTGCTCGTCGACCGGATCTGTTCCCCAGAAAGCGGGATGAACAACCGCAATACCTTTGATCTTGGGATCAAGCTTCTCCTTACCGGCTCTCATCGCCATGTGATGAGTCATGTTAGCGCCGGCGCTGTCTCCGCCGATGAAAACTCTACCGAAGTCGGCGTGTTCGTTGATCCAATCTTCAGGACCAGATCCATCGGAATGTGAGAAAATCCACTCAATCGCCGACCATGAATCCTCATACGACGCCGGAACCGGATGCTCCGGCGCGCGGCGGTACTGGATCGATACGGCGAGGCAGTTAGCAGATTTGACGACGTCGGCTACGTAGTTGTGGTAGATGGGAGAGAAAGGTGACTCGATGATCCAAGCTCCGCCGTGGATGTAGATGAGAAGAGGTAGTTTCTTACTGTTGGTACCGGCGGTGGCTTTGTGAGGGAGGAAGAGACGGACGGAGAGGTTATGCTCCGGTGAGTATTGTACGTCTTTTGAAACGACGTCGTTTGTTTTGTCTAGTGATGTTGGAATGATTTCGGTGCCGGTGAGACGCTCGACGCGACCGTCTTTGTAAATCCTGATGAAGGGAGGATGCTCGGAGACGAGATCAGATTCCATTTTTGGATCTTTGGAATGTGAATGAAATTTGAAGAAGTAATGTAATGAAAAGAGTGGTTGGTGACTTGCTTGGCTTGTCATATCAAAATCATTTAAACAAAAAATAAATCTATGCTGTTTTCATACGAACACGTAGCACTGATACAAGACACATATCTTTTATATTTTTATATTTTTATTTTTATATCTAACGAACATGACAAAGTATCGAGGTAAATGGATTGTTTTTAGAGATTATTACACAATAGAGCAGTTCCTGCTACAGAGGTAGTTTTCAATGGAAAGACTCCAAAAAGCGTAACTGGTCATTTCATTTAGTTAGGTTAATTATTTTATTACATTTTTTGGTTCGATTTTTGAATTTCGAAACGGGAGTGGTGGAGTCGTGTTATAATTACTTTCACCTTTACTTTTTGACAAACATCACTTACTAAGAGTAAATTTTTTTTTTTTGTAACTACCGAGAGTAAATTTCAAAACTTTGTTTGAGAAGAATAGAAGGCGATTTTTGGCCGGTGAGAGTTTAACAGCGTACGTTGAAGATTCCGGCGATGATATCGAGGAGACGAAGTCTGCGGCTGAAAGCGAACGTAGGAGATTAGGGTGATAATTGCTTTGATTTTTTTTATTGTTTTTCCCTTTCTAAATAAATATCTTTGTGTTTTCGAAGGTAGAGAAGCGGTGGAGGATATCGAGGGGGGGGGGGAGCGGCAAAGAGGCGCATGGCCTTGATGATTTTAAAGAACTTCTGGCTGGGAGGCTTTTTACGACAGACCGATTCCCAAACGAGAGACATAATCTGAAATCTGGGAATCTCGGGAATGTTGGAGAGGATGAAATGGGAGGCGAGAGAAAGAAAGAAGTTCAATACATACAGGTGGCATACGGTTTTGATCCAAACAAAACATATATTTTGTGTTTTGTGTATGTACATTTTTTCGTGTACACGAGTACATTGGGTGAACACGATGATATATGTTACATGTACACATGTGTATGTACATTTTTCGTGTACACTACCATATGTATTATACACATATATGTTACCAATTGCGGAATCCTAGATGATGAAAGCTAAAGAAAAGTTGATTCTTTTGGTGCTTGGAGTTGACGGGTCAATAAACGGGTTACAGCCGGAGAGCTCTAATTCATCACCTCCTCTCCGTCCTCAGCTCCTCTGTCCAAGATGGCGTCCATGTTAGGTCTCGTTCACCGGTGGTCGTTGCTCTTCGTCGCGTCTTGTTAACATCGGCTTCTCCACGTCTCAAGCCCATGACCACTCCATCTCGGGTCGTGCTTTCATCCTTCGCTGTTGTAGGAATTAATTTTCACCATCGTGTCTCTGCTCCGTCGTTGCTTGCTCGCCATCTTCGTCAACGAGATCCGACAAAAATATAGACCGAGCGACATCAATGGATGAGTTTCATCTTTTTCATCTTTGGTCCTTTAGTTTTCTGCTTGTTTCACAATATGCCTCTATTTCCAATCTGATCAATTTGCTTCATAAATTTACCCCAATACTTTCAATGTAGCAATATGGCATTCCGTATATTTTCAGAAATAGTCCTTCGCTTTTAATTATTTTTATTATACCCCCAAAATATTAAAATGTGCAGATTAGTCCCCAAAATCACATTGTACATGACATGAGATGTACACGAGTACACGACATGGGATGTACAACATCACTGTACATGACGTAGTATTTTTAGATTATGTACACTTGTACACGATATGGGATGTACAAAATCACATTGTATAGAAAACAATAATTTTTTAGAAATAGTCCGCTGGCTTTTGATTATTTTCATTATGGCCCCAGCGTATTAAAATGTGCAGATTAGTCCCCAAAATCACATTGTACAAAACATGGGATACGTAGGATGTACACGTGTACACGACATGGAATGTACAAAATCAATTTGTATACGACATAGATATACACAATCACATTGTACAGCAAACAATAATCTTTCTACATGGAAGCATGCTCCCATATTAGAACAAATCGATGGGACGAAATTTGCGGAAAATATTTCACAGGCACTGATGGTTATGCATTGAAAGCTAGATCTTGGAGGGCTTTTATTATTTTTAACACTTCTAAATATGTTTGCATGTTTAACATATATACTTTCAAAAGAAATTTATATGTACACATGTTTTCACTATCGATAAGGGCTAATGTGTACAATATACATATCATATTTTATCAGATTTTTACATGTACACATATGTTTAAGATAGATGTTAGATGTCCAACATATTGTAAAGTTATGTACATTCGTTACTGTACATGTGTCCATGTATACATTAAATGTTGATAGCATATACGTGTACAATACATATGGTAGTGTACACGACAAATGTACATACACATGTGTACATGTAACATATATCATCGTGCTCACCCAATGTACTCATGTACACGAAAAAATGTACATACACAAAACACAAAATATATATTTTGTTTGGATCAAAACCGTATGCAACCTGTATGTATTGAACTTCTTTCTTTCTCTCGCCTCCCATTTCATCCTATCCAACGTTCCCGAGATTCCCAGATTTCAGATTATGTCTCTCGCTTGGGAATCGGTTTGTCGCAAAAAGCCTCCCAGCCAAAAGTTCTTTAAAATCATCAAGGCCATGCGCCTTTGCGCCGCTCCGCCCCCCCCCCCCCCCCCTCGATATCCTCCACCGCTTCTCCACCTTCGGAAACACAAACATATTTATTTTGAAAGGGCAAAACAATAAAAAATCAAAGCAATTATCACCCTAATCTCCTACGTTCGTTTTCAGCCGCAGACTCCGTCTCCTCGATATCGTCGCCGGAATCTTCAACGTACGCTGTTAAACTCTCACCGGCCGGAAATCGCCTCCTATTCCTCTCAAACAAAGTTTCGAGATTTACTCTCGGTAGTTACCAAAAAAAAAAGGTTTACTCTCTTTGTCAAAAGGTAAAGGTGAAAGTAATTAATAACACGACCCCACCACTTTCGTTTCGAAATTCAAAAGAGTTATTTTCATTCTAAGACACTTTATGTCTTTTTATTACATTCTAAGACACTTATTACTACTTAGGTAGTTTTTAGTGGTTATTGTACCTCTTGCCCTCAACTAAGCGAAACTAGATGGTGACTTTCGGTTTACTTTTTTTTCCAGTTAGAATAATTTGAATTTTGAATTTGTTTAAAATGGTGAAACCAAAACAACAATAAACTTTTTAACTTTCACGACATTTTATTTCTTTTTTATTTTAACCACAAATTCTTATGAAAGAATTACATTGGAAGGCAGTTTTAAGTTATTTATAACAAAATAAGACAGTTTCAGCTACTGAGGTATTTTTTCCTAACTTCATCACATTTCGTTTAGTTTTTCAAGTTAAAACAGAACTATATACTAATCAGTAGGACCCACTATCATCTCTCTCTTATTTTCTTCATTCTGAACTCTCTCTTTTTTTTAATGATTGACTTTTATCTTTTTTTAACGTTTTGAAATTTTCATCATTCTCTTTTTCTTTTTCAATTCTTTTTCAACAGATCGTCGTGAGGTCCTTGGATGTCGTGATACGCAGGAGTCGGGCAGCGTCATCAAGAATGTCGCACTCAGCCATGGAGATTTAGAATACAATGTTAAACAAATCAGAAACAAAAAAAAAACCAGTTTTGTTCAACCTTTTGAATGTAAAACCATGAATTAAGATTGAAATCTATCAGATCTAGACAAAATACATAAAAAAGTGGAGAAATTCGTAAAGAATCGTGAAAATTAGGTGAGAGAGGCGGAGATTAGGGTTTCTGGTCGACAGTGACCAAGAGAGAAGACGAGGTTATTTTCGTAATTTTCCATCATTAATGAAAAAAAAAATCAAAATAAAAAGTTCGTATGTACATTACTTCAAACTGTACATGTGTACACCTAATTTTATGTTATACATCAAAGGGATTTGTGTACACAATTTTCTCTTTTTGTAAGTTTTCTATCTCAATAACTAAGCATCTACGACTTCATGAACTCAAATAAGGTTAACACAATGTACATGTTAATTTTTTTCCTTCTTCCTCATGTACACGCAGGTCAGACATCTTTGAAATCTGACTGAACCCAAATATCATCCTTCACATTTTATTTAAGAGCTTCTGATTAGTGTGTGTGTTTTCATGGTAGCTTCATGGTAGGTCTTAGCTTGATTATTTTCTGGTTGTTTTACATATGTACACTATCATATTTAGCGTACACATGTACGCCTCTTTATTTAAAAGATGTCTGACCGTGCGTGTACAAATTTGACTGAACCCAAATATTTTGGTATAGAGGTGCGTGTATGGTTATGGTACACACCCTATTGTACATGTGGATATGTAAAGCGATGTACACATATATAGCACTAAAACATTATACATGTAGAAATTTTAAATGAGATTTGTACTTTTACTAGCTTATAATCTTCTCATCTCCGCAACAACCAAATTAAAATGAATAACATCTCTTCTATATAAGATTTGAGTAATATATGACATGATTCAAAATCTGTACCGTTGTTTGGCTTAAAGAGGTAAAATTATTCTTCTTTGAAGTGTAATTGTAGCCATATGTATACACTCTTACGCTTCTTATCGCTTCATTCACCCAACTACATTCTCAACGGCTACACGGCGGATTCATGTCGACGAAGAAGCTTCACAGCAGAGAATGCATAGTTGAGAATTAAGCTTGGTTGTGGCTGTGAATCGAAAGAAGGAGGGTACACATAAGAGATGCAAAAACAAAATCTTTGCTTGATCTAGATTGCATATTTAAAAGTCTCGGGGAAAATTCGTGAAGAAACTTGAACATATTAGAAGTTTGAGACAAATTGGACAGGTTATTTTGTGTACACTTTGTGACGAGTACACGTGTACATAAAAAATGAACCAATATATGTGAACAAGTTGTACACATATAGGTGGATTGGTGGTTGCTTACTAAAACAATACCAAAATACATAATAAATAGATCAAGTCAAACTGAAAATGGTGTTCATGACAATAGGTGCACACATAATTTTGTGTTTTACTCATATTAGCTTTGATTTTAGTTCATTTAATTTATTTTCCAATGCATTTAAGAATTAAAACATGAGTTTAAGATTTTAAAGAGAATACACGATTTTACGATACATTGCTTTAGTAATATACAATGTACACATATTGTCTTTGTACACATGTAATCATGTACACATGTAAAGATGTACATGTGTTGTAACCATGTACACATGTACATAAAATCATGTTGTACATTTTTTTTCAATTTTATTTAAGGAGTGGCATTTTAGTAAATATATCTTCGTATTTCCCAGATTTTTTTAGGGTTTCCTGCAACAATTATTGCGGCCGCCATTGATTTCTTTCATTTATTTTTCATTCTTTTGCGTTTTAAGTGTAGATTACACTTCAAGATTTCTGCTTTATCACTTTTAAACTGATTTCCAACTTTAAATTTTGAAATTTTTGTGAGATTTGGCCATTGTTGTTCGAGCTTCATCATGTAACTGAAGCGACGACCACCGTAGCCGAGTCCGACCATAACGACCACCACGCGCTACTGTCAGAGTGCAATGGATATGAGTTGCAGAGAGAACGACGTGGAGGAGGAAGGATGATTTTGTGGTGGAGGAGAAGACAAACTGCGACGGCTTGCGCTCGAATTCGTCGACGATGACGGAGGAGGGCCAAAAAGTACGGTGAAGAGAAACTGCAACATAGATGATATGATGCACCAAGGATTGAGATACCAAAGATTAAAATGGGAAGAAGAAGCTTTTTAGTTTTAAATTTTTGCTTCTCCGTTCCAGAGAAAAAAAGAAAAAAAAATAATTAACTTAAGAACATGGTAGGACCACTTTAGTTAGATAAATAACTTTAGTTATAATGGTTTGGTTTCTAGTCACAATAAACTGCTTCAGTAGCTGAAACTACCTTATTGTGTAAATAAAACTTGGAAACTGCCCTGCAGTGTAAATGATTGTTGAGAATATTACACCATAGGGCAGTTTTAAGTTTATTATTATACTCTAGGACAGTTTCTACTACTAAGGTAGTTTTATCTAACCAACCTAACTAAATAAGCTTTCACTCAACTATATACTCTAACTAAGTTACATATATATTTTTTTATTGACAAAATTTCATCACAGCCCTTCATTTTATAGATAATCCAAGGGTCAAACAAATCATAGATGAAATGGGTCCCTCTATCTTTCTTCTTCGTTAACTTCCTCCTAAACTTTCTATTTTTTTCTAAATTAAAATTTGATTCTTCAGATTATTATTTCAAAAGAATTTGCATATAATTATAATCTCTGTTTCTCAATCTATCTTTTAAGATATGTCAAGGTACAGTTCTGATGATGGTGTAATAGTAACATATATGATAACAACATCAACGGCATAGACGTTATCGACTTTGACATATCGACGACAGAGACATAGATGACGGTGGAGATGTAGACAACGGCGAAGATGATGCATAAGACCCATCATCCACCATGGATCAGACTATGAGAATCAATAAATTCATCCACCAGGACCACCGCCGCGCCTTCACATGGGACACCACAAAGAGATTAAGGTTCCTTCACCACAGCCTTGTCTCAGCTCCTCCTTAATCGTCGGAATTTATCTTCGTTGTGGCCTTTGTTCATCTCCGACGCGCTTCCAGCTATCACGAAATCTCGAGAGCAAACATGTTTCATGTCCGCATGTTCACATATTTAATGTACATCCACCCACGTTAAAACCATCTGCAAAACTATGTCCCCATATATATGCTTTCTGGACATGTACATATATACAAGCATTACTAAACATCTAAACACTTAACACCATCTACACATGTACAGAGTTGAATGCCAATCAATATTGATTACTTCTTTTAAGATATCGCAACGTGTACACTGGTATTTAACATGTCCACATGGACTCCTTTTATCAATATACTATGTACACATCACAGTGTACATTGTCTACCGTGTCTACATCACCGTGTCCACATTAAACACAACACGTTAAAAACATGAAACATCTGCAATTTAAACTTTATGTCCCATGTACAATGGTTTCACCTTGTCCATATGTACGATTTCTGGACTTGTACATATTTGTAAGTATTACAAAACATCTAAAAGTTTAGCACCATCTACACACCTTGTCATCTACCACCCATGGGTTCTGCTTTGTCATATTATATAAATCTTTTGTACATATGAACATACAATGTTGAAACTTGTAAATCTATATTACAAATTCGTAAATGTCTAATTGAATTTATTGTTGAGCTACTTGTAATATTTCAAAATAGTGTACATATGGACCGTTGTACATGTGGATAGTGTAATTGTATGTACAACATATCATGTACATATGAATCATTTTTTCCATGTTTTTTAATTAGTGGCATTTTCGTAATTTTAACTTCATCTTCCCCAAAATCGATTAGGGTTTTCTGCAATTTCTCTCTATAGCCGCCAACCATTATTCTCACCTGAATCATCAGTTTTTTCCATTTTTCTTGCTTATTATACCTTTAAACCTGTAGAAATATGGTTTATGATACTATTTCAAGTTCAAAATTACACTGTTTCTAAAACGTAAATTTTGTTTCTTTTTTTTTATTACTGTCACAACGCGAGGCGGATGAGTTGCAGAGCACGGCGTGGAAGAAAAAGCTTGGTCGTGTTGTTTCATGGCGAAGAAACAGAGGAACCACAATCGTGTTCTTCATTTTGTTTCCGGTGGCAGATATGAAGAGATCGTATTCTTCCTTTTGTTTTCTAGATTTTCTCTTTTTTCAGGATTTTTTTCGTTTTGTTCTTCAACATCTTGTTCTTATTACGATCTATCAACTTCTTCATTTTGTTACTTTTAGAATTATTTCTCTATTAGAGAAAGAGAAAGAATATGGGTAAAGAATTGTGGGACCCATTTAGTTGCAAGAATAAATTTAGTTAGCTTTTAGTTGTAAAAAACTACCTTGGGAGTAATAACTGCTCTATCTTGTAATAAAAAACTTGAAACTGCCCTAGGATGAAAATAACTCTTCATTGTTAACTGATTCAGTTTAATCTTAAAGACATAGTTGACTAACCTAACTACACATGTGGCGGGACTTAACCTCAGCCACACATCTCTCATACCTCTTAACGGCTAAGATCATCCGTTCCACATCTTGACAAGACATATATCTGTCTAATTTTTCAACCATCAGATTTACTTTTGTTTTTTTAGTATGAATGGTCAAGATAAATCCAATGATATTTAGTTAATTACTCTTGATTCATCTTCTTCGTCGTTACTTTTTTTTTACAGAAGAATCCAAAATTTTATATTCTTGTCCATAATCTCTTAGATAATTGTTTCTAGACTAGATGTGTAGTAATATAACAACGACGCTGCAGCAAAGAAGTCTCATCGTCACCAAATTATTTACCGTCATAGACGCCGTCTCTCCACTTGTGGAAGCTAAAGGCTACAGCCAAGTAGTCAACAACACCGAAAACTTAACAGTCTATGCTTACGGGGATAGTGTATGGAAGATCTTCACAAGAAAGAGTTGGACTTGTGTTTTGCTCAGATCAAAGTTAAATCCCTCGTTGCTTAATCGTGTGAACATGTTTAAAAATACATTTGTATGTGTAAAAATAAATTTGTATGTGTACACCAAGAATATATATTTCAATATATAATCGTGTACATGTTACACTAATAAAATTGTGTACAGTATAACTATAATACAACAGTTGTACTGTTACAAAAAAAAAAAAAAAAAAAAATACAACAGTTGTACATGTGGATATCATTATAACCGTGTACAGTGGATATTATTATATGGTTGTACATCTATTTTCACATATACTTATGAGACAAAGATTTCACACAAAAGTAATGTCGCTTGCTAAAACATCATGGTACATATCAACACTCAAAAATGTCTACACACCAAGTTTTTTACATGTGTACACGCACACATACAAACTCTAGTATATTTTTTACATATCCACACTCAAACATGCATGCCTACATACTAAGTTTTCTACATGTGTACACGCAGACGCTACTAAATATGTACACCATCGCGCAGACACTATAATTTGAATATTAAAAAAACAATAATACAACAGTCACTTTACAATTGCAACAACACCAAAGGAAATTGAACTCTTTTATGCTAAGAGACTACGAGTTATAGAACCAACGAAAAACCAATAACTGACTTCTTCTACCTTAGTTGATAACAACAACTACCAAGAGTGTTTTTGACCAAAGAATTACATAAGGAAGACCCACCCAAAAAAAAACGAGGACAAAACTCTGCACATGATAAAACTTAGGGGACAAAACAAAAAAAAAGAAGAACTTGAAGGACTAATGGTTAAATTATGAGAAAATTATCCATTGTCGCTGACTCGATCCAGAGAACCCGAGTGACGACGACTCTGGATGGCAACGGCGGTGGAGCTGCGCGCGGTGGAACGACGTGGAGGTATTTCTTGTATGGCGGATGAGGCAGCGACTAGGAGATCCCATGGTGGAGAAGCTTGCCATGGCAGATTGGCGCAGACGTGAGTCGGCGGTGAGAAGCAGGTCACGGAGGAGGGTCAGACAGCACGACGAGTAGGAGCTGTGGTGTATACAACAAGTGTAACCAAGAATTGAAGACCATAGAGCTTGGCGTGGAGGAGCTATTGCGTAGACGAGAGAGGAATCACGTAGACGAGATGTTATTATCAAACAACGTCTCTGTCGTCGTACTTTTGTTTCCGGCCGATAACTGCGTTTACATTCTTTGCCTTGGTAATTGTGATAAGAAGATAAGAATTGAGTTATTTTCACTCTAGGACAGTTTCCATGTTTCCATGTCATAAAAAGGCACTTTCCGCTACTGAGGTAGTTTCTATGTGAAAAGACCCAACTTGCCCTTAGTAAGACCTAACCAGTTTTCTCCTTTTCTCGTTTCTTAGTTTGTTTGTTGGATTTTCAAAATTCAAAATCGGTGTGATGGGCCCACAAGCGTAATAAATTCCACTTTCAATTATTTTAAATATTAAAGACGGATTTGTAAGGGAAATTATTCACTTTCACCTTTGCTTTTATCGAGACCAGAGGGAGAAACTGAAAAGGTGATAACGTGTCTAAAAATCGACGGCGAAGTTCGGCGATGAGAAACAAGATCTGCGGGGTAAAGAGATGGTGAGGACGAAGAAAAAATGGTGAGGCGTAATGACGTTAAAAGCATGTCTCGGCGGCGGAGTCTGCGGGGAAAAGAGATAGCTGACGGTGAGTTAACTTCAGTGTTGCTTTGATGGCTAGATTGGTTAATTTTGATGTTGTTTTTTTTAGCCTGATTCTCTTTGTTTGATAGAAACAGTGGTGGTAGAAGATGTAAAGGGAAGTCTCCCAGAAAGGCTCTTTGCAACGGATCAGTACCCATGCGAGAGGATCAATATGTACTCGGCGATTGATAATCTACGTGCGTTAGAGACGCACTAAACGACACGAAGGAGATGGCCCTATTGTTGAGGTCTTGCTTTGGAAGCCTTCAGTTTTGGGCGTTTTAAGCTATCCCAGCTTTGCTTAAGCGTTTAGGTGGTGACAATGAGTAGAAGCTGTTGAATTATGTTGGTGAGAAGCTTACACAACATACTAGGCTGGTTCTGTATATATGTACATGTGGACTTGTAAACGAATGTGTGTTTGGCTGTACATATGGACATGTGAATGAATGAGCGCTGTGAACACGTATTCTGTGGTGTCTAGCAATTTTCTTTAATTATGTGTACTGAGAAAATTGGCTGTATACACTATCTGAGTTGTATATGTGTACACGTATGAAGCTATACATATTTTCAAGCTTCAAAACATTGTGGATGGTCTTATTCCTATGGTATACATCAATGACTAAGAAATTGAATCATCAATCTATGTATACTTTCTCCATGTTTATCCCTTTGCATATTCTTTGTTTGTTTGTTGATGTTTTCTTGTTGTTGGCTTTTGAAGACATAGTTTTAGTTTGATTTTTATAACGTTCATCTGTACACATAAAATTTACTATCCACATGTACAATACTTCATGTGTACAGCGTCTAACATATATATATACATTGTCTAACAAAATTTCATGTGTACATTATCTGAGTTGTACATGTGTGCACGTATGAAACTATACATATTCTCAAGCTTCAAATCGTTGTGGATGGTCTTATTTCTATGGTATAAATCAACGACGGAGAAATATACGTACACAATTATGTATCTTACACAACAAATGCACACCATTTCCCATGAAACCATTCTTCGATTCTATTATATGTTCATTACATTGGTCATCACAACCATGTTAAATGATACATGTACCCGTGGACTTGTTCATGAGTATGCGTCATGTATACTGATACATTTACGTACATTGCCTACTGATTGTACACAGTTTCTAATCAACCATGTACTCGCGTTCACTCAAACTTGTCAACAAATTAATAAACATCGTCGGTTAATAATGTCTTCACTTGACCAATGACTTGGTGGATATATTTAGGAAGTAGTATGCGATGGAGATTTACAAAGATTGGGTTGTGCCTTTGTACTTGTGATGATTGTAGACATCTATGCGTTGTTTTGGTTTAAAAGGGAGGGTGTATTTTGTGTTGTTGGGATATTATAGAACGGGAGGACGTATTTTGCCTTTTGTAGTATTTGTGTTTAAAGAACATATTGTGTAAGGACGGATATTGTAGTATTTGTGTTGTTTGGACGAAACAGCTTTTGTTCAAGGAAAGCACCCTTAGATAAATGTGTGTGTGACTAAAGAACATGTGTAAGTACAAATCAAGAGGTATTGTACACTAAAACCAACCTATGTTAAATACATGTACAACCACGAGGTAGATAAATGCATGTACATGTGGACGTGATAAAGTAATACACATAGTAACCGAACATATTGGGTATCAGTTAAGGTGGACATAAAATGTTAAAGCGTCTTCAAACCAGTTTATACATGTTCATACTTGTTCTCTCAAATTACAATTCAGCCTGTGAAACAAAGTTGTACATATAAACAGGCACAAATGTACAACCCCGGACGTTGTGAAAAATGTGTAGATGTGTACATGTGGACGTAACTAAGATGTACACATGCTAAAAGATAATGTGTACTAATTACTCGTGGCTGATGTCAAAAACTCAGATTTGGATAAGCGGACCTGAACTTATTGAATATCAGTAGAGATTGGCATAAATGATAAAATTGTCTTTAAAACAGCTCATACATGTTCATAATTGGATTAATTAATATAACAGTGAAAATGAATTAATTTTGATAATTGGATGTTAGAAAACTAACCACAAGTTTAGCGGAAGTTAATTTGTGGCCAAATATAAACAAAGCTGTAGATTACAGTGTCTGTTATTTCTAAAAAAAAGGTTTGAAACAAAACGATGAAGATGAAGAAGGTAGAATAACAAATTAAATCTGGGCCGTAAAAAGTAAAAGATAAAAAGTAAATCTAAAGGGTGAGAATTTAGACAGATATATGTCTTGTCATATATGACATATTTATTATGGGACGTTGGATGAGGGGGGGGGGAGATGTGCGGTGGATATAGGTTCCCGCCAATAAACTAGTTCGGCTTTTCCTATGAGTAGTTACGGATGAACTATATTGGTTAGGTACAAGTGGAGAAAAGGGGATTATTTAGAAGAAACTGTCCTAGTAGCTAAATGTGACCCATTGTGTTATTAGAAACTTGGAAACTGCCTTAGAGTGTAATATTCTCTTTTTTTAGACAGACAAGAAAATACTTTCGAGTTTGGATGTTCGTGGATTCGACCTATATATATATATATATCTCAAGAAAATAATTGTAAAATTTAAACCGCAATTTCAAATGGAGATCTGCTTTCAGCTATACCTAGTCATTTCATATCAATATGATCTTATTGCATTTTCACTTAACTTGTAAAATGGGTCATACCACCTTTCTATTCCCACTAGGTGGATGTGGTGTATCTTTTTTGGTGGCGTCTATCAGCGTTTTAGAAATTTGGGCTTTAAAAACCTAGCCACTCTGCGTTTGTACTTGGCCGCTCTTTTATCTCTCAGATCGATTCAATCCAAATCATGGCGAATCAAGGCGTAGATACCTGGAAGTAGGGATGTTAACTTAGGGTAAAATAACCCAGTCCAGCCCAACCCACAAATAACCTAACCCAGTTTATACCCAACCTGTAAAAACCCAGAAACATCAAAGTTGAAATCCAAACCCAAAAAACAACCCAATAGGGTATAGGTTTACCCATGGGTATCCAAAGTATTATCTTATTTATTCTAAAAATATCATATAAAATATTAATATCATTAATGTCAGTTTTAATATATAAACAAGATTTCACAATTTTATAGAAAAACTTGTTTTGGCGCAAAATATCGTTTACGATTTTGGCGGGAAAACCCGTTTTCGATTTTGACGAAAAAAATCGGTTTTGCGGTTTCGGCAGGAAAATTCGATTTTCCGGTTTTGGCGGGAAAACTCATTTTGTGATTTTGGCGGGAAAACTCGATTTTGCGTTTTTGGCGGGAAAACTCATTTTTTCGGATTCGGCGGGAAAACTTGGTTTTTTGGTTTCGGCAGGAAAACTCATTTTGTGGTTTTGGCAGGAAATTTGGGTTTTGCGGTTTTGGCGGAAAATTTGGGTTTTGCGGTTTTGGCGGAAAAACTTGTTTTTGCGGTTTTGGCAAGAAAACTCAGTTTTACGGTTTTGGCGGGAAAACTCGGTTTTGCGGTTTTCAGTCGGAAAACTCGATTTTAAGGTTTTGGCGGAAAAACTCGGTTTTGCGGGTTTTCAGTCGGAAAACTTGATTTTAAGGTTTTGGCGGAAAAACTCGGTTTTGCGGGTTTTCGGGTTTGGCGAGAAAACTCGGGTTTGCGGTTTTGGCGGGAAAACTCGGTTTTGCGGTTTTTAGTCGGAAAACTCGATTTTAAGGTTTTGGCGGAAAAACTCGGTTTTGCGGGTTTTCGGTTTTGGCGAGAAAACTCGGGTTTGCGGTTTTGGCGGGAAAACTCGGTTTTGCAGTTTTCAGTCGGAAAACTCGGTTTTGTGGTTTTCAGTCGGAAAACTCAATTTTAAAGTTTTGGCGGAAAACTCGGTTTTGGGGTTTTGGCGGGAAAATTCGGTTTTGCGGTTTTCCGAGAACACTCGGTTTTGCGGTTTTGACGGAAAAACTTGGTTTTATGATTTTGGCGGAAAAACTTGGTTTTGCAATTTCGGCAGGAAAACTCGATTTTTCGGTTTCAGCGGGAAAACTCATATTTTGGTTTCTGTGAGATAATTTATTTTTACGGTTTTGGCGGAAAAAACGTTTTTTGCAAATTTTATATAATTTAATTAAAATGGTGAAAATGTAATAATATAACTGAAAACCCATGGGTACACCATTACCCTTTTATATTTACCCAATATAAATATGAGTTTCAAAATTAATACCCATAATCGACCCAATAAATCTTAGACGGGCAAAAACCCAACCCATTATTAGTGGGTTTGGGTAAACCCATGGATAATTACCTATGTTAACATCCCTACCTGGAAGACGGTTGGGAGCAAAGCTGGATCTAGTCGATCCCAAGAGGAATCAAACATTCAGACAGAACGCTCTTACTTGCAGTTTATCCAGATCGAAAACAAAAATACTCTCTTTGATCTTCCATGCTCTTCTTCTGTGACCAGGAAGTTTTATGACAAACCCTTGGACTCCAAGTGCTTTAATGTTGGAGCCTGGGATGAATTATTTGTCCGTGTTGGCAGAAATGACAAGCTTATATGGAATGATAATTGGTCTGTTGCTGATGGCACCGCATCTTTTTTCATGTTTCCTGCTGATAAGAGGGTACCTTCGCGGTGGTCTCCTCAAGGCACGTTCTTTGTCACAGCAGCTGACCACAACATGGTCATTATTTGGGGTTCAAGATATTGTACGGACTTTGGGCAACTCTTGCGTTTTTGACATTATCAGGTAGAAGAGTTTGATATTTCCCCAGGTGAAAAATACCTGGTCACCTATAGCAAACCAAAACCAAGGGATCCAAATGGACTCTGGCTTAAGATCTTCGATGTGAGAACTGGGACAGCAATCGTTGGACTAAATAATGTTGATGTTGCTGATTCCCCACAGTGGCCTCTTATTATAAGATGGGCTGGGGGTAAAGATGATGAATTCTTTGCCATTCTTAGCAAAAACAAGACTGTATCTGTCTTCGAGACCAAGAAATTCAACCTGTTGGGCAACGCCCCACTGCTCCTTGATGATGTTATAGATATTTCCTGGTCTCCAACTCAAGCTGTACTTGCAATACTGTTGAAAGCAAGTGGCAAGCAGCCTGTCAAGGTTGTTCTTCTGCAATTCCCCAACAACGTTAAGCTGGCCGAGAAGGATCTTACCGCTATTCTTGGCGACTGCAAGATGCACTGGCAGAGCAATGGTGATTACCTCGCTGTCAATACTTGCGGGGGATTTGAGTTTTTCCGCATCAAAGAGGAAGGCATACCCACAGATTCTCTCAAGGTGGACAAGAAGATCCTGGCTTTTGCGTGGGAGCCTAGCGGTCACCGATTTGCTGTGATTTACGGAGACGAACCAAATCTGTCTGTCAGTTTCTACTCGATGAAGACACCTGGAAAGGTCACAGAGCTTACTACTTTGAGCAACAGGCAAGCAGATGCTCTCTTTTGGTCGCCCAAAGGCAATCGCATTGTCCTTGCTGGATTGAAAGAGGGCAACCTTGAGTTTTTTGATGTGGACCAGCTTGCTCAAATTTCCCCAGTTGCAAACGTGGTGGCCAACCAGGTTGCTTGGAATCAGAGTGGGAAATATGTTGCCACAGTGTTTACATCTCCACAAGAGAAAATTGATAGTGATTGTCACAGTGAACCAGATGATCCTCGTGAGAGTTTGACTATCTGGTCCTCCGATGGAAAGCGTCTTTTTGTTCATCAGTGTCAATTTCCTATAATCCAGCTGGATTGGCGCACTCACGGAGGAATCATAGATGATGACATGCTTAAGAAGCAATGAAGAAGAATGCTTTACTCTTTATATAAATTTATGCAAGTATTTAAACTTCTTATGTTATTTGTCAACTTCTCTGCAACTATTCTCTTTGGTAGAATACATAACTTGTTTTTTCTTTTTTTTTTGTCATCACTCCAGTAACTTGTTATAAAGCTACTGTTTGGTCCAATAGAGGTAGGAAGATTATGCCTTTGAATGTTTAACACGTGTACGCTGCTTTTGTTTTAGTATTCGAGTATCATTGTTGTTAAAAAGAAAAAGAAGAAATTTGGGCTTTTTTGCCCCATAACCAAAAATTTATAAAAATGATTTTTATTAACTATTTCCTTTGTAGCTTTTCTTAAACAGAAAATATGCTCAACTCTTCTTCTAATAGTTTCTTTTATAATTTTTTTTCTTTCTTTTATCCATGGCCTAACGTTTTCTTCTCTTTGTTCTTTATTGTACACCCTTCTCTTTGTTATTAGAGCATTTCCAACCCAATATCATTTTTCCTCTAAAATGGAGTAAAAAATAAGTATGTAATAAAAAGTACTCTAACCTTACTTTACTTTTTACTTCATAATAAAATTTATTCCATAAATGGAGTAATATATTTTTGTTTGTTCATTCCTCTATTATGAAATAAAAAATAGTGTTGGATTGGAACATTTTTTTTGTTCCATACTTAATTTTACTCCATTTTGGACGAAAAAATTAAGTTTTACATTGGAAATGCTCTTAAGTATCTACGTAAAACCAAAACTACTTACACTATGGTTTTATAGGCGATGTTGAACTCCCCAAAAAGATATGACTCATCACCCTTTTCATGAGAAACAAACGGGAGTATAGAAGACATTTGTTAGGTTAATGTTTGGTAGAAGCCAATCCGTACCAAAATTAACTAAAACAAGTATGATTTGGGAAACATTGATACATTTAATCCATTAATGATGGCAAAAGCTGTGGGAATGAAGCTGATGTGCCAACTTTGATGACAACATGCATTGGATGGTTCACAAATTAAACAAGTCAGAACAATGCGAGTAAGTTTGTGGAGAAGCCAAACTCTAATATACACATCACATAAATATTCCTTAGACTATGTACATTGGTATAATTTGTTCAACACCCATTTTTTTTCCTACATGTAGATCCTACATTAAGTATTTTGTAGTGATCGAGAGTTTAATCTGGGGAAAAAATAACATGGGCAACGATATCTTTAGAACGCAATGAATTAATCAAGTATGAATCGACAAAAATGGATCCTATTCGTATGCCGAATAGCATATAAATATCAGGAAAAGAAAGATCGTGACTGGATTCGGGATCAAGTTGCCTACGTACCCGTCAAGGGATTCGGGATCAAGTTTCCTACGTACCCGTCAAGAGATGTCGGTTTCTTCGGTCTCGGGAGAGACCTCGGATTCTCAGTCTCGAGCTCGATGTTTGCTTCGAGATCTCTTGTCTTGAATAACTAGTAGTTAGTGTACGATTGATAAGTTCTCGAACTGCATATGATCTCTTTAGGGTCGCTATCGTTATGGATTCTTGTTTTCACAATTACGAAGATGTGTTTATTATTGGGAATCTCATCTCTCTCGTTCTTCTTAAATCATCAAAAAATGGATGACTTGTTTAATCATTAAATAGATATAAGGATTCCATCATGTGTTGGTGGAGGAAGATGGCGATCTTGCCGAGACCGAAGTCTCTTTTCATGTTCGTGGGTCTTTATTCCTTTTTTTACAAGCTTTGTGTCTCGTCCATCTCCAGAAGAAGCCCCCTCTTTACAAGAGTAATAACTTCGTCTTTTATAGGAGCAATCAGCCTCCGTCAGTTCGTAAGTTAGTTGCACGTGCTCCTTAATATTTGATCAAATCTTTGACCTCTTCTTAGGTCCATGTGAGTCCGAGATATGGGGAGCTTGCTAACTAACTTTTGACGTCGTCTTTTGACGTTTTATTAATCACATGAAACTTGGTGCCCAATTATGGTGCAACATTTGTCCCCCAGTTCTTCAAGCAAGGTGGCGAGGTTGGAGGGCAGTAAAGCATCCGGAACAATAATACAATTCCAAGTTGATTTTCTTCTAGGGAGTTTACAAAGTCGTTTGCCATTACTTAGTGAGGTCGCTCACAAGAGGTCGCATGAAGCATTTGGTCTTGGCTCCTTTGTCGTGATCAAAATATGAGTCCGACCTAAGCTACTAGATGCATTACACCGAGTCATCTGAGGTTCTTTTGATCATCAGGTGACCGATTTCGTTTATGTACACGGGTCCGGACAAGATTTCGATGTAATAAAATGTGGATCCTGCTGGTGAGATGAAAGTTGGATGGAGCTTGTGGCTGTAAAGGTAGTGGGCCGAGCTTGTGCACAGGGTTGCTGATGAGGAGTTACCTTGATCTCTCGTGGTAGATTGGACTTGCATAATAAATATGTTTATTAAGCTTGTTTTATTTTATGAGCTTTTTGATATGAATCTAGTCGTTTATTTCATGCCGTTTGTGTAAATATTTTGTGTTTGTGTAAAGGTATGGAACTAGAAATATAATCCCATTAATGAATCATTAAGTCAATGCAAAATGATCGGCTACACGTTCGACATTTGAGTTCTTACTTTGGTTCGGTTACTGGAGCAATTTATATCGCTCGTCCTCGAGGTGTTTTGCGAGATAGAAGCTGATCAGGAATCTAACTCGCGGGCCAGTGATGGCCTAAGGACGTGGTTTATCGATATTGTTTTTTCTTTTATTATATGGATGGTATTTTAGGTGATTAGGTCGATGCGAGCTTGGGTCGTCTGAGACCGCATGGTAAACTCGCTAAGAATTCAAGCTTGTGCAAGAAGAGTGTATTAAACATTTTGCAGTTGAATAAGTTTATTTATGAAGTTGTGATGCAAAATAATGAATCAATATGAATCTGATGACTTAGAAGATCACAATAGCTATGCAAGAATATGTATTATCTTATGCACTATATTGATATGCATAAATAGATTATAAAGAATTTTTTACCGCATGGATGTCTTTTGGTCCTGGTAACTTTGAGCTAACTGAGAAGTAAATGTGTTGGACGTTTGATCATGTGTTCCTCGTGTAGCTGATGAGAGGGCGAGGCGTCCGGGATATGAATTATTTATTTGGTTCGCATACAACTCGTCCATTTCAGATCATATCGAGCGTCCTGTCACTTGTAAGTCTAGACGTAGTTTGATTATAATTGTCTCAAGGAGACGTCTGATTAGTGTAAACTGCATCGTATGGAGACGAGCTCATGTGATTGGCATGAGCTAGGTTCATTTTTGTTGTGTGTACGATTCTGGACTTTTAGCCAATTTGTGTTTATTTAATGAAATAAACATAAAGAAATACTCTTCGTGTTCTTCTCGTTCCATAATCAGATGGTGGAGGAATCTTTTGGTCGTTTCGCAAACGTAAATGATTTAATTACATAGAAAGCAAGTAATCTTTTTGGTCCCTCTCTTGCTCAGCCCGAGCTCTCCTTAGGTCTCGAGCTCTCATGCTCGGAATGCCGTTTACGGAGCCAGGTCACGTTTGAGGACTTGAGATATAAAGCTTTT
Source organism: Brassica napus (assembly GCF_020379485.1). Taxonomy (NCBI): domain Eukaryota; kingdom Viridiplantae; phylum Streptophyta; class Magnoliopsida; order Brassicales; family Brassicaceae; genus Brassica; species Brassica napus. Next base: position 13,146,659 of record NC_063438.1, read on the forward strand.
TCTTTATTGTGGTCTTGTTTTCGTTTAGAAATATGCGTATCATTATGATTTGTCTAGATTCGTCGTTTGCTTTCAAAGAAAGTAACTTCATGGTTAGGTTCGTCCATGGAACACGTCCTTCGTCTACTATGCTTTTTTCAAGTTCGAATCTCGTGAAAAGAGGTCATTTCGTTTTGAGGAATCAGTTTTAGCCTTCCTCCAACGAATTCGAGTTCTAGGATAAAATAGAGATATCATTTTTTTTCTTTATCAGAAGATGAGGCAGGAGTCTTGCGAGCTGTTGAATTTGTTGAGTTATGTGTTTTATAAACATCATATCCACCTCTTTAGGTCATTAGTGGAGGATATCGTCCTTCAGTGTTCACTCTTTTCAATGTAACCTATGAAATTGTTTTACATTGGTACTATTTCGCAAGTTGGTCGCTTATGGGCTCGGGTTAACGAAATTGTTGGAAACATCCTATTAAGCTTACTTGGTCCCGTTATCTGGAGCTCGAAGGCTCGAGGGGTTTTCCTGTTTAAGTTCCCGGTCCGAACTTCGTCTGGTCCTCTTAAACTCAGGTTTGGTGGTTGGATCCGGAACCAAGTGAGTCGTCTCTTCGGTCTAGAAATATACAGATCGTGAGATGGAAAATTTAGGAGCACCTGGAGATTCTCGGTGGTTTGGCGATGGGAGTGGCGCGTGCGCATTACAGCTCCTTCTCCTCTTTAAGGAGTGTGCTGTCGGCAAGGGAGATACCTGCCTGAAGTAGTAGATTGAACTATAGGATTGTCTCCGCTTGGTCTGTTGTTCCGTCGGTTCCCATCAGATCTGATGGTTAGATCGTTTGTTTTATGCGTCTTAGTGACCAGGGTGGCAGCGACCTGTGGCTCCTGGTTTCATCATCGTGGATCAAGTCTACCCCGGTTGGGTTTGATCTTTGATCAATCGTACCATGCTGGCAGTTTTCGTCAGTCTTGAGCGAGGAATCAGTTCAGTTGTCTCCAGCGAGAAGTTTTTTTGCACTGGTCTCGAGCGAGATGTCGGCTTCCTCAGTCTCGGGACGTTGGCTTCATCGCGATCTCATCAGATCTGTTGGGCCTAAATTATCAAACCAAATGGGTAAAATAATATAAGGCAAGAATTGAAGAGAAATGGGCCTACGGGTTAATAAAAAGCCTTTTGGCTTTAATGAAGAAACTGAGTAAAGTCTCACATCGGTTGGGAGACTCAATGTTGAGTTATATATATGGCTTCATGCTATGAGAGGTTAAACAGCTCAAGGGGAGAGAAGGCTCACCATGCGCGCCGCTGCCGCCGTCTAGCTGGCTTGGACTTTTGGCCTGATAAGAATTTTTTTTTTTTACCAAGTTAAGCTCAATGTTGGTGGGCCAGCTTGATGATAATGAACCGTAGAGAGTACTAGACCTAATGCTTGTATCATATAGATGATCCGGTGGTGGGCTTCGCCGACTAAACCCAACTCTATCTTGCCCATATAATATCATCGACAGTAGGCCAGAAGTACTGATGGGCTATGCATGAGCCAGACCTCACAAAAACGATAAAAAATGGTAACTCAATCATGAAAATGTACAGTTTTGTAGCTGATAAAATCTCTTTGTTGTTTTGAGTTTGTTTCTTTTGTGTGGATCTTGTGTGAGAGAAACTTAGATACCGATTGTATAGCAAGTATATTTTAGCTGCTGAAGAAGTCTTGATAGATGTTGCCTAACTCTTATTAGAGTTAATGAAATTGTTGTAGTTTATTGTTTATTTTTTGGGTTGTTGTGGAGGTCACACTATTTTCAGGCTTGTGTGAGGATTATTTATTGTCGAGTGGTGGGTCTCATGTGGGGTTATTGTCGGGATTATTTATTGATTTTAGGCCTTGATTTTATGTAAGGTTAATTTTTTTTTTGATATTCTATATTGACGAGAATTCAGTGAAAGTCAATGGTGGACAATTTAAAAAGGAAGAAGGGGTCTTGACTTTCGTTGATGGAGAACTCGTTTTGTTCACGGTGGATTTAGCTTTTGTCTTCACAGCTTTGGTGTTAAAGCTGTTTGAGAGAAGGATCGTTGTTGGGAAAATGTGGTTCAAGCTCCCTTCTGAAAGTTTTGACGTGTAAGCCTTTGTGCGGAAAAGTGGAGCTTAAAAAGAAGAATTTGGAAACAGCAGCTCGATGATATAAAGAAGTTGACATATACATTGAAAAATCTGTTTCTAAAGAGGATAAAGAGACGAGCTTACATGAAAAAGAGAAAGAGAATCATGAAGAGCAGAAGGTGGTAATGTACAATTCACACCCAAAAAACCAGCGGCCAAGATTCTTATGTCCAAGACGTGAACACCTTTGATGGCATACGACAAGCACACATTTTTGCTACCACCACAACCTATGTAACTAATGTTGCTTGATGACCACGATCTTAGATCCATCTATCGAACAAATCAATAACACCCTAACAATCGAACAAAAAGGAAATATCTCTATACAGTGTTTAACGATTATTACCTGTTTCGGTATGTGGAAATGCGTTCCTCGACTTCGATTTTGTTCGATTTTGGTGTATAGGTTCTTCGACTCTCTATTCTTCGAAAGAGACAATATAGAGTTGAAGCAATCGTGTTGGGTCATATTTTTATTTAATTGGGTCGGATGGGTCAGAGAAATCACTTAGCAGACCGACCGAAAAACTGACGGTTTTAATGTCTTCGGCGTCCATGTGACGACTTCTGATTAATGTAATTAAGCTTGTGATGTTCATTATATGACATCATAAATTTGAAGGATGTTAGCATGTATAACATATATTTCATGTAGGTATATATACATTAGTTTATTTTGCATGGTTAGCCATGTGATGTGATAGTCAGTATGTACATCAGGTAGTTATCAATCATTTTTCCAAAATAAAATACACCATATTGTTGTTTTAAATTTATTACGTATGTTGGAAACATGTATTGGACAAATAAAAAATAGGGTAAATATAAATGCATCTTCATCATACAGAACAATGCATTCTATATTCTATTGGACAATGTTTGCCAATATACATTGATTAAGGAAAAATAAACTAAAATTTCCGGGAACAAGCACTAAGACAACAATGTTCCAAGAAGATATCACTTCTCTTTATTCTTGTTTTGCTTTCTTATAATGGGTGTTAAAGTTCAAAGTCCAAACTAATCTCTGCATGCACATAAAAAAAAGGACTTTGCAAAAGACCCTAAAGTACTTAAAACTGAAAATTCATTTTATGACCTGAAAATAAATTTAAACCGAAGCCATATTTGATTCAAGAAGATGAAAAACATAAGGCCATTTCTTGAGCAGCTTGCTTGAAAATTTCCGCAGCTCCAAACCCATCTCCCAATAACTGATTCTCATAGCTCGGCTTTACCTGTACCATTACAAAGAAAAGAACCATCATAAATAACAAAAACTACAACATATAACATGAACATGTTATGACCATAATATATATTATACTTGTGCTTGGATCATGTAGGTGCTCCGGAAAACATTAGAGGAGACACTAGCAAATATAACGTCAATGTTATACTTCTCAAACAAGTAACACATATTAGTGAAAACCCCTGATTTGTCTTTAGGGCAACACAAACTGAAGAAAGCTTCATTTCCACAAATATTCAGCACGGCGTTACGTGTGGACCAAGTATCAAACTCAGCAGTCGGGTCATCACAAGGGTAGGGCAGGTTCATGCTGGAAGAAGATATCTGATTGGCCAATAAAGCTTCACGGGAGTAAGAATCTGCTGAGGCGGCACCTACGGGAAGGATATGGGGCTGGTTTGATATTGGTGTGAGGAGAACTGTAGGAGAAGAAGATGGATCATAAGGGAAAGCAGTAGTAGTTGTTGTGTTTGAAGCCGAAGAATATTGAAGTTTCTCGAGTTTTCTCATCTGGAGATTATGTAAAGTTTGTTCAAGGGATTTGATGGAGCTCACTGCCTCGTCTACGATTGTTGATTTGTCTGCCTGTGAATCATGAATTAAAATAGTATTTAATACATGATTTTGCGTAACGTAAGATATCCGACACATTAACATCCCCACAAATAAAGTATAACAAAAAGGAACCAAGGAATCGAAAGCCTGGCAGGTTTGCCAAATTACACCAAATCTAAGTGACATATATATATATGTGTGTGTTTATATAAAGCGAAAGGATACGAAACTTAACTTGAAAAGGAAGAAGCATAAATAGTTGAATAAATCGAAATCTAAAACATAATTTTGTTTTTTTTTTGAGAAAATGGCTAAACATAACTTTTTCTTGCTACTAAAATTAACATAAATTAAAATTCCTCAAACCAATGAAGATTTGACATTTTGATTTATGTGCGATCACATCATCTGCGCCTTAAACAATTGTTCTAGATGAAAAAAAGACCACAAACGATTTAGATAAATTGTTCTAAAACATAATCTTATGTTAGTTGTTTGAGAAATCGTTTGTAACTAATATAATATATAAGAATGAGAACCGTATCTAAGTTGATACTAACTATCTTTCATGATGTAATAAAAAGAATGAACTTTTTTAAAGGTAAGATTTGCAGAACTAAATAAGATGGATGAGGTTGACAAAAAAAAAGATGGATGAGTATATAATTTCATTTCACAAAAATTCCTCTTTTGAAGAGTTGGATAAGACTGAACCATCTCCACAGTATTATATGATTAGTGTTCATACGCATAATTTCTTTATAAAACACAGTAACCTGATCCACATGCAAATTACCTATCGAAAACTGAACTTAATACGAAAAAAAATATGAAGACTAAAAAAGCATTGATAAGTCGTTTATTATTTAATCAGGTATACCTTAGGAGGAAGTTGGGGAAGCAAAGCATGTAGTTTAGCAAACATATCTCTCATCTTCTTCCTCCTTTCTCTTTCAGTCCATATATGTATTTCATGATCGGGTGATTCTTCTACATGATTTTTCTCATTTCTTTGGGTCCTCTTTTTTCCTTTTGAAGCTTTCTTATCGGATGTCGGAATTTCAGACGGATGAGAAGGACGCACTAGAGGCGGTTGCTTGTCGATTCTCTTGCAGCCACCTTGAGAATCATCAGAATTGGATATGCCCCACACAATAGTCTCTTGCCCCAACTCTTGAGCATTAGTCATATTGAACTGAATGCTCATTTTACCTTTTTGCTTTGTTGTATTTATTATGCTTCTATGAATGTCTTATATAAAAGAGAGAGACGTTTAAAGATGGTGAAAGAAAGAGAAATAGGAGGAGATATAAATAAAAAGATAAGTGAACTATTAGGAAAAGTCCAAAATATTATCGAAACCGTTACTAAGGCATCAAAATAAAAACGATGTAAAAGTTTTTATTCGAAGCAGTTGTGTAGTTTTAACCTGATAGTACTAAAATATGATACGTAGTGTACCATTAGTCTACCACGATCCTACGTTATAACGTTCAATGCACTTGCCCATATATTACATAATATGGAAAATGCGTTTCTATGAAGGAAACAAAAATTTACCAGAATATTGATTTACGAGTTAACTCATCATTATGCCACAACACCCTGATTTGTCTTTAGCATATTTTGGTTCTCAACGTTCGAATTATTGTGTGGAACAGTGAAGTTAATCAGAATAACAGTTGTACATGAAGTGTATTTTGTAAAACGTTCAAATCAAATAACGTATATTGTATAAATTATTTGTTTTTATTGTTCTTTGGAAATGCCGAAAATAGGTTCCAAAACATATTTTTTTTTTTACTTTACTCAAAATTTCCAATCTGTGTCAGTACTACTTTAAATAAATCTATATAAAAGTTTGAAATTTAGTTATAATTATGACATAGACACACATTTCTTTTCCAAAAATACAGAAGATATATATTCAAATAAATTAAAATTGTTATTGAATATTTTTAAAACGCATTCCTTAAAGAATAGCTGATTTCCTTATTTTACTGATATTTAGTTTATTACGATATATCATTAATTTTATTTCATTTTAAAATATTTCTATAATTTATTTTTTGAAAATTTAAATTTAGGCATTTGAGGAAATTAATCGACATGCAAATTTTAAAATTTTAGTCATTTAATATTTAAAATCTATTTCACACATGATATACTATTATAAAATAAGTACATTTTAAATACAAAAGATATACAATGCTTAATCAGAAAATTTCTCTTGGGGATCATGGAACCATTTTTTATCTTTACCATCACTCATTTTCAAAAATCTCTTCTTCATTAAGTAACAAAATACTCTTATATCTTTGTTATTTATATATAATAAATCATTATTTAAATAAATAAAAAATAAAAAAAATATAAAAAACACTCTAATTATGACCAATTTTCAAAAATATAATTTCTCTATCAAAGACTAATTTAGAAAATTTAATTTATTAAACTAGAAATATCATTAGAGTACTAAGTATTTCAACGAATTTTTCAAGATTTTTCGCTATTCATTTACCAGTTTATTTTATCTGAGAAGCAAAGGGCTCATGTACCTAGTTCTAAATAAATTGGAAACCACTAGAGAAAAAAATTGAATACTTAATTATTTGATGGTAATATATTATAGAATATATTTAAAATAATAAAATGCCAATGATTAAAGAAAATTTCTAATATGTCATGCACAACTCACTAGTCAAATATTTTATCTGATATTTCATTTGATTAATACTACGCGCTAACTCAAAAACAAAGCAACATAAATGAAAGAAGTTACTCTTAATTGAAAAAGTTGTTACTCTGATTTTAAAAAGATGAAAAGCTAAACTTAAGATCCTTAATTAACTTGTGATTATGTTAACTGTCTAATAATTATGTGGTGGTAAAAGCGAGCGTTATCTTCATGGTTTTCAGTGCATGTAATCATTGATATCCAGAGATTCAATTGTCTTTTTCTGATTTTCTTTTGAAGTTAATATATAAAAAACACCTTTTACATTTAACTTTAAATTGTCTGAATCTATATATATAAAGAAATGTTCGCCTCTCTCCCGTGAAGCCACGTCATCAATTCGTGCGTTCTGGGAATGACACGTGTCCCATTTTATATTTAAGACCAAAATAAATGAATGCAGTTAAGGGTAATTGAACCCAACACCTCTAGCACTGGTAATTTTTCTTAGAACCACTAGGCTAAAGTCACTTTTTATAAATACGTGGCCGCGAAAATACTTATTATCGTGTCAGCTGGAAGCCCATGCTTCTTCTACTTGTGTCCAGGACCGACACTGAACTGACATCAAGATTAAGATCGTGAAGTTAAAAACTTTGCTCCAAATAGTTTTGCAATGTTTCCAACCTTTATAACTTGATGCATATAATATATATCAAAATACATTTGTTGTACACGCTTTTATTAGTTTTGCTTTTAAAAGAAGGTATTTACAGTTATAAATGTTTTGTGCCAGTGAAGTAATGGTTGAAAAATCTCTATACATATGTCATTTCAAAATAACACCCAACTTCTATATATAGTCAATACATATGTCCATGTTATATTCTAGACTAAATATTTTCTCTTTTAAAAATATAGAAAACAATTTTTTTAGTCTACAAGCAAATGTTGTAGAGCAAGTATGCATTATACAAAATAATATATATTTAAAATCCATACATAAAAACATAAAAGTTGTTATATGCCTCTTTCTGACACATGCACACTCCACTATGAATAAGAATTAAAAAAAAACAGTATTGTCATCAAACTTTATCACAAATCCATATTTGTACATCTATAATTATGAGTTGGACAATTAGTTAATTTGATACAATACCAAAGCAAGAATAATCGAAAAATAACTATACCACCGCATACTAATAAGTAAGACATAACAAATAACCAAATTCTTGAATCTTAAAACAAATTTCAACTCGAGCATTTAGTGAATATCAAATTAACTAATATCCCGCCCGTAGGGCGGGCCAACCCTAGTATGCTCATATTCACTTGTGAAGTTGCAAGTTTAAACGGACTAGATTTCGATACACTTTTACATGTATAAGCAAAATTTTGGTAAGTCTTGTGTTATGTAACGTGGCAATCATTCACACATCACAATTCTCGAGTCCAATATCTGAGCGATAGAAAAGGGGAAAAAACTATTAAGAAACTCAAACACATTATTATTATTATTAATTTTCCACACTTTTATGGTTCAGAAAAGTTTCACATTTTCTATGTTTCCATTATTTCTTATGTACAGAAATCTACACAAACAAAATAATAAATTAAAAATTAAAATTTATTTTCTAAAAAGAAGATGATTTCACCTTTTTGCTGATAATCCAAATAATGTAATATATTTTTTTCAACGAAGATTGAATTCGAGTGGTGGAGTGCATACTAGACACTCTTTTATCACTAGGCCAACAACTTGTTGATAGAAAAATATTAACATTACGTGTTCATAGTTTTCTGGGTAACCTAGCATTTCATAATCTTAATCTTCAAACATACAGTAGATTGAGAGAAATTATACATCTTCTTTTATTACAACAATGAAATTTTAAAACAACATAAGTTATGTACATATTTTCTCCTGAAGAAAATGATAGCGAACATGTAACTATTTAAATGCATGGATAACAGACTCACGGTGTAACTGCATTCAGAAAACATAATTAATCACTTGTGTGTTTTTGATAAATATGATGTGATGTTGAGGACCACCTTTACCTCATGAATTCATCGATAAGAAGAATCCAATTACATTTTTGGTCTCGTATAGAACACTATACAAATATCAAAACAATGAAGCAGTTGGGAAACTTTCTGGTATTGCAGCTATCTCTCACAGAGAGAAGAGATGGTGGGAATTTTTCTTTTTGACCGGAGAGTAAGATGATGAAGATCTCCCATTCTCCCCCGTTGGGAGGAAGGTAATAATCAAATTTACCAATAGTCTTGGGACAGATCCTTTAAAATTCACACCTGTTACGGGGTGATAAACAAATGAATCAGACCTACTAACCAGATAATGGCTGCATATGTTATAAATTATGTTTTACAAAACTATGTTTATTATTCTTAACATTTAATGTTTCTTATAATATGATTTATACAAATTTAAAGATTACATACAATAAGTCAACTATATCTTAATTTATCTCAAGTAATTTTTTTTTCCAAAAATCTCTACACGAAAACAAATCAACAATCTCCGTTCTCCGCTATCCCTATTTTCTACCACTCACTTTCTCCATACATTTATCGTTGATTACCATTTTAATAAAATCTCCAAAGAAAAAAATCCATCAATTTTTATCAGAAGATATAACTTTTTTTCTATGTTCGTTTACATGGATTTATCACAACTAATACTAGTACTACTAGTAAAAGAAAACATCAATTGAATATTATAGAAAAATCCTAACAAGTTTACCCCAACAAATTTCATTTGAAATCCCAAGAAATTTCAAATATTAAACATAATATTATGAGTAGATCCGAAGAGGTTGTACTAAAAGATAACATGAAAACTTATAACACATAATCTCAAATGACCACTAATCAAACAGTGATTTAAAAAATTAACTTTTATTGGATTTTTTCCAAAAAAATAATTCTTAATATTTTTCGAGTAATATTGTTTTTCCAAAAATCTCTACACAAAAACAAATCAACAATCTCCGTTCTCCACTATTCCTATTTTCTACAACTCACGCTCTCCATACATATATCGTTGATTACCCTTTCTATAAAATCTCCAAAGAAAAAAAATCCATAATTTTTTATCAGAAGATGTAACTTTTTTTTTTCTCTGTTCATTTTGATGGATTTATCACAACTAATACTGCTAATACAACTAGTAAAACAAATCATCAATCGAATATTATAGAAAATCCCAAAAAGTTTGAAACCCTAACAAATTTCAATTATGAGTAGATCCGAAGAGGTTGTACTCAAAAATAACATGAAAACTTATAACACATAATCTCAAATGACCATTAATCAAACAGTGATTTAACAGAATAAAAGCTATGCTTATAAGTTGCCTGAACAAAGTTGCAAAGTTGTATTAATTATACATTTTCTAGTTGTACCAGCTATACTAATTATTTGTGTTCTAGTTGTATCAGTTATAGTAATTATATGTGTTTTAATTGTAAATGTTATGCTAGTTATATGCGTTCTAGTTGTACTAGTTATACTCTATGTAGTTGTACTAGTAATATTTTGTGTTCATTGTTGTCGTGAATCTTGTACACTGAAGATAAGATTCAGTTTTATATGAAATAAAACTGAATTGAGAATGATGATGGATTGATCCATGTTGGTGTAGGATGGAAGTTGCATGAGGTTGTAAATAAATTTAATTACTTTAAGTTTTTTTGTCATCAACATAAATAGATTCAATTAAGTTTCTCGTACATTACATTGTCCATATGAGAGCTTCTACCTAAGAGTGTAAAGGTGGTAGAGTTGGTTCCGTATTCCTTGCACCCATCAATCCCTTCAAGCCTTATAATGTACTATACAACCATGTGAATATTTTTTTGGTCCCTTAAAATTTACTAAATTTAATTACTTAAGTTTTTGGTTGTTTTACTTACTTAAATTTAAATATTAAATAAAAAAAATAAGACGGTCCATTTTTGAAAATGTTAGTCCCTTGAAAGCCATGTGAGACAATGATACGAGAAACATTTAGCCTAAATTCTTGTGACCCAATTTTACCACACTAAGCGCATGAAACAATTAAGTTATATAATTAATGTCAATGTTGGTTAATGTCCTTGTTCTACAACGCGGATGCAGAAGCGCTTACTAACCGTTTATGCAATAAGAGGGGAATAGCCATGACGTTTTGAACCAAATCGAATGAAAACGCGGAAAATAGAAAAAACAACTTGAATCTTTGATGATTTTTGGCTCGGAAATGTGTGTCTATCATATGTTTTAGAGCAATTTTTTCAAATGGTTATTTTTAATTTTTTTGTCACCAAAAGATCTCACAAGGAGGAAAATGACCAACTTTTTTTTTATTTAAACGGCAAAAGATCTTTATAACTCTTGCTTTACTTATAAAAATATAAATAAATGATTAAAATAAATTATATCTTCGAATTATATGTTTTCAAATTTGAGCTTTATTATAAATTTTCTATTTTCAAATAAAATTTCAAAATTTCTTTTCAAGATTTTTCTTTTTCAAATTTTCTTTTTGAAATTCCAAAAATGATGTTTGAAACTAATTTAAAAATTTTGTTTTGAAATTTTTAATTTTAATATTAAACTCTAACCCTTAACTCTAAGAGCATCTCCAAAAACACTCTCTCTTTTGAAGTTTCCAACACTTTATATTTGAAGATTCAAGGTGTTATTTTCCAAAAGCAAAACTTCAAACGTAACCTGAAAATTATTTGTATTTTACACTATAATCCTTATATTTGTCATAATTAATCAAATCCATATAACTTTTATAAATAACTAGCACATATATAAAAATATTACAACAATATTAATTACTATAATCTTACACTAAAATATAAAATTGTAAATAGAAATACATAATTAATTATTAAAATACAAGCAAAATATCACATTATTCCATAAAATTATTTCCATAATGCTCCATCTTTGGTTACAAAAAAAAAAACAATTTGGATAATATTTTGGAGATTTTGGAGGTTCTGAAAAATAATTAACAGATTATTTTTTCGTTTTGATATTTAAATTTGTGTAATAATTATGTCTTCATGTACCTTTCTAAAAACAATTTTTATCAAGTTTATTTTGTAATATTCTTGTTTTCTAATTCTCATTTTCAAATATTATAAATCTTAATCTAAAATTTTTATTTAGTTTTATGTGTAAAAATTCAATTTATAAAAACAAATTTTAAATATTTATGAGATATAAAAAATTAAATTAATATGATAATTGAGAAAATACTTCAAAATCATAATTGTGATGTGTAATTAATTGTAAGGACCAAAATGTAAATAAAAAAATGAAACTTCAAATTTGAAGTTTTGAGTAGTGAAATTTCAAATATGAAATTTCACTTCTCAAAACTTTAAATTTGAAGTTTTGAGTTCCATTTTGGATAGAAAAAACTCTATATTTAAAGTTATAGTGTTTCTTTTGGATATGGTCAAAACTCTAAGTCTTAATTAATTAAGGGAGAATTGGGAAAAAGAGACACTTTCAATTTTATATGTCCAAATAGGATTTTCGATACTTTTGGACATTTTGGACATGTTTTACCCTTTTATAATAGAAAAAATAGTAAACTAAATTTTAAAAATATTAAAAAATATGAAAACCATTGGAAACATTAGTATGACTATTTATATATTTATTTAAACAAAGTTAAATGTTCAGAAACCCTATAAGTTCTGCATCTTAATTATATCAAACAGAGAGCGCAAGAGACCTTGGATAATTTAAGGGACGCAAATAGGAACTCTCCTGTCAGCACCACGCGGTCGCTCTGTATCTCTGATGCTACACTTGGAGAGTCCATCAGTGACTTCCACAAACTCTGTTGTGCCACCGCATGGTTGTTATCAGGGTACAAAACATAAGAGCATAGACTCACTGTACTGTTCCCAAAAGAATCCCAAATCATCAAATGTTCACAGAATAGTTATGCTCGGAAAGTACCTAGGATACATAAAGTTCGTTGGCTCTGATCCATCCAAGTATTTTTAAGCATCTTTGGCTGATACTCGAGAGACTCCCTATAAATGAGCTCTCGCACGTCCTCTTCTGTTATCCTCTGCCTCTCAAAGAGAGCTCTCTTTCAACCTTAGCTAAATTCTTGAAGTACGGATCCGCAAGCGCCTGTGAAGTAAACACATAAAACCATAATTTTAATTTTAATCCAACCCCACTTACAATATTGTAATAAAGGAATACCTCTTCAGATGTAAGCCTGTCTCTGGGTTCAAAAGACAACATGTTCTCTAGAAAACGAAGAGCGAGAGAATTGGCATGTGGGAACTTATGTGAAAACGGAATAGGCGATTAGAGACGAAAAAATCGATGATTTCGGATGAAGAAACAAGGATTCTCACACTAAATCGCCATTGACACGGCTTGAAGGTTTCAGCGGAGAAGATGAGTAGAGTGAAACCCGAAATTAGGGTAAAACACGACAGTTAAGTGTTTTTTTACCTCTTTCACGATTTGTTTCCTTTCTTTTTTCTTTTTATATAAAATTAAATAAATTACCATTAATAAAAATTAATTAGGCTAATTGAAAGGTATAATGGTATTAAAAGGAATATAAATCCTAGCTACCTAAACAATCTTCTACAAATCCTATTGGGACAAATCTAAGTTGATAATGTATCTTTTTCCCAATTTTTTCATTAATTAATCCTAGTGGTATAAATGTATGTTTTCCTTTTAATAAAAAAAAATTAGTCATTTTACTACATGGGGTTCTTTTGGTGAAAAACAAAAACTAGAAAAAAAAACTGTTTTTTCTTGAAATACTCAAAAACTAGAAAAACTATCCTAATGAATTTCTCTATGTTTTACAGATTTTTTTGTTTTTGAGAAAATATGTTTTACAGATTTAGTATATAGATCTATTGAATTTGTGATAAAAATGGTTGAAATTTACTAGAGTATAATCCGCACGCCCATGCGGATTTGTTCTTACAGTTATATATATCAATAGTTTTCTATAGTTTTTGGTAGTGTATATTTTTTACATTCATTGGTATTAAATATTTGTTTATATAACATTTATACACCAAAGTTTTTATTTATATGTGTAATTTTATTTATTTATCTAACTGTCAATTAGATTAGTTTTAATAATTTGTCTTAGTAGATTCGCATTGGCATATAGTTATATAAAATATGCATGAAATAACATATTTAAACAACCATTTTAATTTAATATATAATTTTTTATTGATTATTTACATGGGTTTGTAAAGTTTTATTTATTATAATAAATATTAAGGAATAGACTACAATAATATAAATAATATTTTGTTGAACAATTATCTCATCTGCTTAAGGTGAAACATATAGCTAATGAAAGATTATAAGTGAGCTTAAGAAACTTTCATCAACATTAATATTTGGGACTATTCAGATAGATGTCTAATTTAGTTTTTCCAGCTTTGATATTGTATATTTACTTATTGTGTATTTTTCCCTATAGATTTTTAATATAATATTTCTATTTCTTATATTGTATATTTTTTCTTATTTATTTTACTATACACTTTTGAGAGAGATGTTTAATTTATTATTTTCATTTCTTAATTGTATTTTACCTATTACGATAGATGACCAAAATAGTTCCTTGTAATTTAAAAATTTTAATTTTTTTTTCTTTTTTATAATTTGAATTATATCTTCAAAACTCCACTCATTAACTCTAAACTTAGGTTTAAATTAGTTAATCATAGGGTACAAATGTATTTTTACTCTTTAATAAAACTGCTTTTGATCATTTTTCTCATTGAGTGTTATTTTGCGACAAAAACTTAAAATAGGGTATCCTAGAAAATTTCTCTGTATTTTATATTAATTTATTCTAATTTTCTTGCTTTTATATCAAATGGTAATATTACGAAAGATGTTTAATGTAGTATTTCTATTTCCAATATTTTATTTGCTTATTATTTATTTAACTATACATTTTCCATTTAACTATACATTTTTCAGATAAATATTTAATTTAGTTTTTCCATTTTTATATTGTATATTTACTTACCGTTTATCTTTTTATTTTGAATATTTATTTATTCTAGATTTCTTGTTATATCAATTATAATATTATGATATATATATTTAATGTAATATTATTATTTCTTATATATTATATTAACTTATTATTTAGTTATTTTTATTTTATTTTATATTAACTTATTATAATATGTAACAATTATATTTCTTATATTTTATATTTACTTACTATTTATTTCTTCATATATTGTATATATATTTACTTATTGGAATATTTGTAAATAATAAAAATGTAAAAATATACATTTTCAGGTAGATATTTAATTTAGTTTTTCTATTTCTTATATTGTAAATTTATTTATTATTATTATTTCTTATAGTGTATATTTACTTCTTTTTTTTGCTTTTATATCAAATGGTAATATTATTTATAGATGTTTAATGTAATATTTATATTTCTTATATTGTATATTTACATATTATTTATTATTTATTTTACTTTACGTTTTTCAATTGTTCAATTTAGTTCATAGATTTCTTATTTTGTATTTTAATTATTATTTATTTTTGTTGTAATATTTTGATGGATGTTTAATGTAATATTTTTGTTTCTTATACTCTATCTTTACTTATTACTTATTTGACTATACATTTTTCAAATAGATGTCTAATTTAGTTTTTCCAACTCTTATATTTTATATTTACTTATTGTGTATTTTTTCTTATATTGTATAACTTATTCTAATATCACGATAGATTTTTAATATAATATTTCTTATATTGTATATTTACTTCTTCTTATTTTACTATACATTTTTCAGAGATATGTTTAATTTAGTTTTTTAATTTTTAATTGTATTTTACCTATTGTTTATTTTTTCTTATATTGTATATTTAGTTATTATAATTTTTTTTCTTTTATATCAAATAAAAATATTATGATTGATGTTTATTGTAATATTTTTATTTCTTATATTGTATGCTTATTTTTTTATAATGTATATTTACTTATAAAAATATTTAGAATTAAGAAAAGTATAAAACTATACATTTTTCAGATAGATGTTTAATGTAGTTTTTTCATTTTCTAATATTGTATATAAATATTTATTATTTTATATTTTCTTATCTAATTGTTTAGCTTTTATATCAAATTGCAATATTACAGTATATTTTTAATGTAATATTTTTATTTATATATGATATATATACTTTTTTTATATTTTAAGATAGATGTTTTATGTATTTTGTTGTTTCATATATTTTATATTTACTTATTATTTATTTTTCATATATTTACTTATTATAATAGACGTTTAATTTAATATTTTAATATTATACATTTTTCAGATATATGTTTAATTTTATTTTTTTCATTTTTATATTATATTTACTTACTGCTTATCTTTTCTTATTTTGTAAATTTATTTATTCTATTTTTGTTTGCTTTTATATCAATGATAATATTACGATATATATTTAATGTGACATTTTTTATATACTATATTTACTTATTATTTATTTTTCTTATATTTTATATTTACTTATTCTAATATTATGATAAATGTTTAATACAATATTTCGATTTATTATATTGTGTATTTAGTTATTATTTATTTTACTATACATTTTTTTGATAGATGTTTAATTAGTTTTTCCATTTTTAATTGTATATTTACTTATTATATTTTTCTTGATTTTATATGAAATGAGAATATTATGATAGAAATTTAATGTAATATTTATATTTTTTATATTGTATATTGTATATTTACTTATTATTTATTTTTCCTTATAATTTATATTTATTTATTATTGGTTAGTGTAATATTTCTACTTCTCATATTGTATATTTACTTATTATTTATTTTTCCTTATATGTATATTTACTTATTATTTATTGTATATATTTTTAATAATAATGTCATGTGTCACCTTTCGGAATAAGTTTTATTGATGATGTGGACGCTTTATTGAACTTCAAAAGGTCTCTTTTATTAGTATAGATATGTTTAATTTAGTTTTTTCATTTTTTATATTATGTATTTACTTACTGTTTATCTTTTCTTATTTTGTAAATTTATTCATTCTCTTTTTTTTCTTTTATATCAATTATAATATTCTGATATATATTAATGTAACATTTTTATTTCTTATATACTATATTTACTTATTATTTAGTTTCTTCTTATATTTTATATTTACTTATTCTAATATTATAATAAATGTTTAATAAAATATTTCTGTTTATTATATTGTGTATTTAGTTATTATTTATTTTACTATACATTTTTTAGATAGATGTTTAATTAGTTTTTTTCATTTTAAATTGTATATTTACTTATTTTACTTTTCTTGCTTTTATATCAAATGATAATATTATGATAGATGTTTAATGTAATAGTTTATATTTCTTATATTGTAATAAGTTTTTTTCGCTGATATGGACGCTCTATGGAACCTCAAAAAGTTCTTTTTATTAGTAGAGATTGTATACTATTGTGTGTTTGGAAACAATATAACATGTCAAGAACATTGGTTTCCGAACAAACGTTGCCGGGGGGGGGGGGGGGTTGTTGGTAGTTAAATTTTTAAATTCCATACAAAATCTTTTGTTATTCAAAAAGTTTAGTTTTTATTAATTTTGTAATTCAAGTAAACTGGACATAAATTCTTTCTAGTTTTACTCATAACACTCAACTTTACAAATATCATCTATACTCATAAGATTCTTAAAATCTATGTAACAAAAAACACAAATATACAAACACAAAAAGTTTTGTATTACATTTTTTATTTTCATGTGAAAGATAATTGTAAAAAAAAAGAAAATTAAATTTTGAAGGAGTTATAAAATTTAGAAATTCTATTGTTATTGGTTTATGTATTCTTAAAATATTAGTAGAAATTATTTAAAAAATAAAAAATGATTGAAGTAACATAATCTAGAATTAGAAAACTTTAAACAAAAATCAAACAAGACAAATCAAAATGTCAAAATATTTAAAAAATCAAAAAAAGTTATTTTAACATCAAATAATTATATTTCTTGAAAGAAAAATTTAAGTTTTTTATAGAAAGATAATTTGGAAATAAAATATATATATATATATGAAAATACATGATAATCAATCATAAGCAATGACAATTTATACAATACGTATGACAAGAATTCATCAAATCTACTTAACTCTTAAAATTCTTTTAAATTTAGAAATTTTCAAAACTCCACGCAAATTCTATTTTCAGTAGGCCCCCTTAGTGTATGTGAAAGCATGATTAAGGCATTAATTCAAATACTTATTAGGTTAAAGTATGTTTAAATATATGTAATTAATATATCACTGAATTGACTAGATAGATACTGTTGAAGTGAAATTGGCAGATTTCCAACTTTAAGATAAGGACAAGTCATCGCCTTTACCTTAAAGCATGGGTGTAACTCATCATAATTTGGCCCAATTTTTATTTGCCATTTTCTTCTCGACTGTAAAAAGCACTTTAGGCGAGATCAACTAGGCATCCACAGGCATTAAATGTTACTTCAAACGAAAGTGCGTTTATTATTCTGAAATTTTTGATGTCTAATAAACTACCATCAAAATATCATAACCCACAATCGAAAGCATATTGTATTTAACCATATATTTCTCTACAACTAAAAACGACTTGATTTGATTCAATCATCTAGAAACTCGATCTACTAGCAAGGAAGGATCCGGTAGTATACTCTTTCATTTAAAATAAATATGGGAACAAAAATTATGGGAACAAAAGCCTTACTGGATTTGAAAATTTCAACACCTTGCATAAGAAATATGTGACTTTTTTTTTCTTCTTTTGAATACTATGAGGTTAAACCTGTAATCTTCCAAATCTGAAACCACAACATTCAATGTTAGTTTCGTCTCTTCCGTATAAACTTTTTGACACAATGGCCAATGTCATTTTCAGTTGAATTAATGAACTATGTATGGTATGTTAACCTTTTACCTATATGCAAGCTCATAATAATAGTTTTCTCAGAATCTTATTTTCTCTTCTTTTCTCAAAGCAATTTAAAAATTTTCTTTTCTTTACCAAAATTTCTACAATAATAACAGACCCACCCACCATTTCCAAAAAGATGTCCATAGACTTTTAAATTCTTAGAAGTCTTCTCATTTTCTCCTCTAAAACAAAAGTCTTGCTATATATAGTCCCAAGCTTCTTCTCAAAATTCACCTCATAATTTTTCTAATCAATGGCTTCAATCTATTCACTTCTTCTTTTTCTTTCACTTTTACAACTACAGTGCACTCTATCTACTGGGAACAACCATATTATCCACAGAAAATCCTTAGAAATCATTTCCGGCAGTGGTGTCGGTGGCATTCCACCACCGTTACCTTCACCGCAACCAAAACCTGAAGAATGCCCTCCTCCATGCCCGCCACGGCCACCGCCTCCACAACCTGAAGAATGCTCTCCTCCACCACCTCCTCCATGCCCTCCTCCACGGCCACCGCCTCCACAACCTGAAGAATGCCCTCCTCCACCTCCTCCTCCATGCCCTCCTCCACCGCAACCAAAACCTGAAGAATGCCCTCCTCCACCGCCTCCTCCATGCCCTCCTCCACCGCCTCCTCCTCCACCGCCTCCTCCTCCATCGCCTCCTCCTACACCTTCCCCCAAAACACCACCACTTCCTCCGCCGGAGTCGATACATTCACCACCCAAAGCACCGCCACTTCCACCGTCGGAGCCATCACGCTCACCGCCTAAACCACCGAAATCACCACCGCCGCCGCAACTAACTTTTGCGAGTCCACTACTAAAGAAAGTCTACCCAGTCCTCCAAGCTTTCAAGAAACTAGTCGAAGTCGATCCAAAGAACATTCTTGCTTCTTGGAATGGCTCCGACATTTGCGGCAAATACCGCGGACTCGAATGCGCGATGTTCCCTGGAACAAAATATCAAGCAGTCGCCAGCGTCCAGTTTAACGGGTTTAACTTCTCCGGCAAGAACCTTCGATTAGATAACTTTCTCGACAAGTTAGACACAGTCACCATCTTTCACGCAAACTCCAACAACTTCTTAGGCTCTGTCCCTAAAGTCAGCAACTTGAAGTACTTATTCGAGCTTGACCTAAGCAACAACAAACTTACCGGAGAGTTCCCAGCTTCTGTCTTAAAAGCAACAAATCTCACGTTTCTCGATCTCAGGTTCAATACTTTCTCAGGCTCTGTTCCACGTCAGGTCTTTAATCTCGATCTCGACGTCTTGTTCATCAACAACAACAATCTTGTTCAGAAACTTCCACACAATCTTGGCTCCATCACCGCTCTTTATCTCACATTCGCCAACAACAGGTTAGATTCCCTATTAAAGTTATTGGGTAAATTAAAGTAGCTAAGTTATTTTAATTTTAAAGATTTATTTTAAAATTATTTATGGTCCCTCCCTATAGTTTCTTAAACCGTAAATTATTAAAGTAGCTACTTTCTTTATGACAGGTTCACTGGTCCAATTCCTGCTAGCATAGGCAACATTAAGTACCTACAAGAAGTACTTTTCTTGAATAACCAGTTAACCGGATGCTTACCATATCAAATAGGCAAGCTAAACCGAGCCACTGTTTTTGATGTTGGGTATAACAACCTAACTGGTCCTATACCATATTCTTTCGGTTGCTTAGACAAGATGGAACAACTCAACTTAGCCAGAAACAAATTCTTTGGAACCATACCAGAGATCGTATGCGAGATTTCCAGTCTCAAAAACCTCTCCCTCTCCTATAATTTCTTCACTCAGGTCGGTCCAAAATGTAGGAATCTCATCAAGAGAAACATTCTCGACGTTCGTATGAATTGTATACTTGATCTTCCAAACCAGAAAACGCCACTGGAATGTGCTAACTTCTTCACGCGGAAACATACATGTCCTAATTCCAAGTCCATGTTTCGGATCCCTTGTGGTAAAAATCCAAACAGGGTCAGACTGGATCAAGAGCAGTTGGAGAACGAACAAGCTCAAACTTCTTCTCCGGTATCTTACTGGGCACTTAACCCGGACCGGATTCAAAACAGATAAACTTTTTTTGATGTATTATGGCGTGTTACAATAAGTGTTTATACCATTTGCGGTTTATAAATTCTATATTAAGTATTAACTAAATAAATGCATTTGTTAACTAGTTACGAATCATGACTTCAGATATATATATATATATATATATATATCTTCAAAATAATTTTAAGTTTTAAGAACATCCACATGGTAGAGTATTTTCCAAAGGTTATCTAATATTTTAATACCAATATAATATTATTAACAAGGAAAATCAATCCAACTGATGTAAAGAGAGTATATTTAGGGTTTGAATGAAACACAGAACACATGCAGAATAAATGTAGTTTTAATAGGATGCAGATTGGACTGTATGTTTTTTTGCCATTCACCTTAAAATATGCAGAACACAAAAATATCTTAAAATAATAAAAAAACTGCATTCAGATTAATGTTATCATCAAATTATCTGATCTGCAATGAAGAAGAAATAAGGACTGGACAATTGCTCTGCATTTAATATGCATATCGTTTACAGTAAAATATATACCATATAAAACTAACTAATTATTTAAATTTTGATTTTAATAGTTTCATTGTATTTTTAAGAATAATTATGGATTACTAAAAAGAATATACTATTTGGATTTTATTAATATGTGATTGATTATTTTTATTTAACAATATTATGGCTGTACAATTTAGTTATTTTGTTTTTTTTAAACTATTACTATTATGTTTTTGCGCTTGTAATTATGACAAAATAATTTATGGTGTATGGATTTTATTTTATGCAGTTATGTCACGCACCAGTTGTGTTGATTTATTCGAAATATATTTATTTCATTTGTTGTGTGAATAAGGTAGTACAATATATTTCATGGATATATTAAACCGTTGGAACACAGTAAATACATATTAGGGACTTTGTATTTGAAACCACTAATTTGACTTATGTGTAAGTTTTAATATGATGATTTTCATCAGAATGGGAAATGTAAAACTCTAAGATAAGAGAGAGTCGTTTGTTGACGAAATTTAAAATAAAACAGAGTCAAGAGTCTCAAAATATTAGCATTTGTAGCTTTGAAAACAATGTTTCCGTCGAATCTTAAAAGTGTTGGAGAACACATTGGCTGATGTTCCTGCGATGAAAGTGATGCAGTCAGTATTTAAAAAAAAAGTTCATTAGAGATAACAGACTAACAGAGTTTCCATATGTCAAATGCCTAAAATCTTTATTATAAAGGCTGCCAAATTTTGATTCAAGCAAATACAGTGAAACCTCTATAAATTAATAATGTTGGGGCTACACCAAAACTATAAGCTTTTTATTAATTTAGAGAGATATTAATTTATCGATATACTAATTGAGCCAAAACCACAATTTGGAACTATAAAATTATATTATTTTAAATAGATTATTAGTGTATATTAATTTATAGAGTATTAATTTAAAGAAGTTATACGGTATGCACATCTTTTTTTAGTACCTGATTTTTTTTCTAAAGGAGAATACCCTTTTTTCTTTTAGGGTATATTTTGTGGCCTTATGGTTTATATCATTCGAGTTTTAGTTAACCGGTTTATACGTTACATAAGTATTGGTAATTTTTGGGTGCGTTCGATCCATATCTGAAATTGACTATTCAATTATTTGGCCATCATTTTGTTCTGGCAAGAAATTATTAATATCTACTAATTAATTTATGCATTGAAGCAGTTATAATCTCCAGAATTTTCACAAAATCCTTCAATGTGTATATTTTTCCTAAATGAAACTTTTTATAAAAAGCTTACTGTCTATTTTTTTAGTGAATGTGTTACCATGATAACGAATAATAAATAACTGCAGTAAACGTTCCATTATACATAATGAATATTGTAGTAATATTCTTTTAGTACCTGTGTTTTTTAGAGATCATGTGATATAGAATATTTTTTTACATTTTAAATGTCCTTAGTGGAACATAGGACACCCAACATAGTGCTTTGCGTGCATGTCAAGTCAGCTAAGACGTGGACCATTCTAGTATTGAAATATAATCTCACCGTTAATGTCCCAAACACAAAGTGATTTAGTTGTTTAAATAGAAAATGGTAGTCTCTAAATTTGGCCGGTTATATTATAACATAAACTCATTTTCGCCTAAATTAAACCAATACGATTTAAATACCTGTATAAAACAAAATAACTTATACCGGAATGCAAATAAACTTTATAATATAAACTTGAATAAAGATAGTCTGAAACAAACTTAAATTGTCCATATAATTGGAATATCCAAAACAGAAATAACCTAATACGTGAAATTCAACAAAGATGCATAAGCATTATTTAAATTAATATGTCGTGTCGCAACTTCCAAACTCGTGTGCAATGAAGTGAATGCGTTTCATCGATCTGTAAATTGGGTTGGCTATTAGGCTAAATTTTAAATTGTATTCGGGTTGGATAGGCTTTAATATTGCTTCGCCATGTAATAGCCTTTGGGCGTTTCCATAAATGGAAAATGTTGACAAAAAAAAAAGTTTTCTCTCCTCTTCTATTGTCTTTTCTTCTTTCTCTTCTTCTCTGCTTATTCTGTTATTCATCTCATTTCTTTTGTTTCTTATTACTTTTCTGTCAAAATCCGTTAAGCACAACCATGGGCTTAATAATTTTTTTATCACCTTTTTGTGTTGTTTATTAAGAGAAATGAACTGATGATTTTTTTGGAAGAGAAGTTTTATATTTATAGTGGAGGAATAACACAAAGGAATGAATGAAGGGATTATTCAATGTGAGATTGTGTGAGAAGTGGAGAATAGGTATTAATGCGAATGTTAATGAAGATGCATGAACCAAGTTAATTTCCGTAACAGCGCCAGATTAAAGAAGTCCATTCGCCAAAAACGATGGCTTCCAGCTGACATTGATCGGAATTGTTCGTCACTGGTAAAACAGTTGGATTTCTATTGACAGTTGACTGAGCAGGAATTTTTTTCACGGCTGCCACATTCCCTAGGTTTCGTATATAGTTTTTCGGAAAAGATGTATTTGAGCCGTAGTAGACACATAAAACTCAATAAACTCAAAAATAAATGAAACATTGAGTTTTGATTAACCGTGACACATGTCGCCACCACAGACTCCAACTTAGTGACATGGAATCTGATGTGGATGGCCTAGGAGTGAAGGAAACCCTTATATATATATATATATATATTACACTTTTTTTAATTTTTAACTAGATCTTGACCCACGCAACTGCGCATGTATTTGATTTCATTTTTATATACATATATTTTTTTTACATCATTAGTGGTATATATTTTTAACGTTAATCATTTACTTGAATGTTTACACAACTATTTTCAAATACAATAATTTTATAATTTACTTGTTATAGTTAATCAATTATTTCAAAATTAAAACCGTATGTATTTGTCATTTTCATATTTACACTAACCACTTTTATCCTCATCTTTATTGAAGGGTAAAAGACATTTATAACTCTTTGATTAACTTTGACAAAAAAAAACATATGGTTAACTAATCTAAACATAAAACATCAACTCTAAACCATAAATGATCAACTCTAAACCCTAAACTATGAAACATCAACTCTAAACTCTAAACCCCGAAACATCAACTCTCAACCCTAAACCTTCAAATCTAAACCCTAAAACATCAACTCAAAACCCTAAACGTAAACCCTAAATCTAAACTTAAAACATCAACTCTAAACCGTAAATCATAAAATCTTAAACCCCAAACCATGAAACATCAACTCTAAACCCTAAAACTTTAAATCTAACCCTAAAACATCAACTCTAAACCCTAAACGTAAACCCGAAACCCTATATTTTTCTGAAATTCAAACCCTAAACCCTAAACCTTCAAATCTAAATCGTAAAACATCAACTCTAAACCCTAAACGTAAACCCTAAAACCCTAAACCTTCAAATCTAAACCCTAAAACATCAACTCTAGGGTTTTAGTGTTTAAGGTTTAGGGTTTAGAGTTGAAGGTTTAAGGTTTAGAGTTGATGTTTTAGGGTTTAGGGTTAATTTTTTGGGATTTATGGTTTAGGGTTTACTTTTTAGGGTTTAGGGTTTAGTGTTGATAAATTAGGGTTTAATGTTGATGGTTTAGGGTTTAGAGTTGAAGTTTAGGGTTTAGAGTTGATGTTTTAGGGTTTAGAGTAGAAGGTTTAGGGTTTAAAGTTGTTGTTTCGGGGTTTAGGGTTTAGAGTTGATGTTTCAGGGTTCAGGGTTCGTATTTCAAAAAAAATATGGGGTTTAGGATTTAGGGTTAACATTTTTAAAAAAAATAGGGTTTAAGATTGATGGTTTATGGTTTAGAGTTGAGTTTTAAAGTTTTTGAATTTCGAAATAGTATAACTCGAAAAAAATTAAAATTATTTTTTAGATTTTTTATTTATTTAAATATTTCTTTATTATATATATAAAGAACAATGATATAAGAGTTTTTTTAACACTTAATGAAGAAACGTGATAGCATGAAAGTGGTAAACATAAAATTTATCTTATATAGTTTGCTAATTTTAAGCTGTTTTGTCATAAAATAATATATATTGTTAACATAAATAGTTTATATTTACGAAAGTAAATTTTATCAATTTAATATACTTTTATCATATTTAGGTGGATATAATAATTATATTATAACTTGATGATTATGATTATAAAGTAGATAAAAAATATCTAGAATTTTAATTTTTCATTTTATAAACAAAAACTTAACATATATTAATGCATAATAATAGTTCATTGCTAATTACAAAATTAGTGGAAATTTTTACATAAACTTTTTGAAAATTAGGATATCGTTAAAATAGTTTTAAACATATTTATTAGAATTTTTAGAATATAATATATATATATAAATGTTTATTTATATTTATAATAAAAAGATACCATGATTAAAGTATACATTGTTTTTATATTAGCTTTAATGAAATACATGTTAATTTTTATACATATATTATATAGTTTACTAATGTTAATCCGTCTTACCAACGTATAATTTTTTTTATTTTAACAAAAATATTTTATACTTATGAAAATAAAATTTAAAAATTTAATACATGTCTATAATATTTAGCTCAATATAATAATTGTTTTTTAATATTATTGATTATGATTTTACAATAGATAAACATAGGAAATAATTTTTATTTTACATTTTAAAAACGATAACTGAATATATTAATGTATAATAATATTTCAAAACTAATTTTAAAATTAGTGAAAATATTTAAATAAAAATTTTGAAAATCAAGATCTTATGAAAATCTTTTAAAACAGATTTGTATGAATTTTCGAAATAAATATATTTATATTTGAAATGAAAAGATATCAAAACATATTATGATTAAAATATTTCATAGACTCTATATATTATTAGTCTTAATAAACTACGTTTAATAAAATTTCTCAGTAATGGTCCAAATAAACAAAATCATATATGAAATAAGTCATGAATTCTATTTTAACAGATTTTTGTTTTGTCACAGACTATTTTAATGGATAAGATGTGATTGTAATAGGGAAAAAAATATGACCCAAATCTTTCTTGTTCCTTAAGTTTAGATTTTTAATATTTTATGATTGAATGGACTTATATTGTAAACTGTTTAAATTCTTAAATATTTTTAAATAAATAGTGTAAACTTGTCTATAATCACGATATGGCCATTATATATTTTTTTATTTTAATACTTCAAGAATATCATAATCCTCAACTCTAAAACATTAAATAGTAAATCTAAAAGTTTAATAAACATAACTTATTTAATCCAATATGATTGCCATACTTTTTAATATGTAAATCTTATGAAATTACAGTGTGTTGGTCAAAGTATATGTGAGTTCATATGTATACATTATGTATTGCATTATTTTTTTTTTGTTATAATCTATAAGAGAAGCATAAACTATACTCAATAAAAACATATGGCAAAAAGAAAAGGTGACTTTAGCTTGCATAAAAAATATAAATAAAAAAATACTGAATAAATACACACTATATAATTATTGTTAGATATGTTAAGAGAAAATATTGTTTTGGAATATGTAAATCAAACAATATTTTTTGGATTAAATGGTAGTTTGTTGAATATATCTATAATTAAAAAAAGCATAGGTTTTGCATAAAATTGTGGTCTGTAAATATTTTCAAAACATAAGGGTACCTAAAAAACGGGTCTTCTGTTTTAATAGTATAGATAAGTTAAATATTAATATAATTTTTAAAAAATTTAAGTTATTTAAAAAAATGTGGATACTTTAAAGGTTTTCAAACGAGAACTTATTATTTATCACTAGTAAAAAAACACAAATAGCAATGAAGGTGCTACGGTACGTTTGTAGCAAAAACAAAAGTTACAAACTTATCACTTTTTGCTACGAAAGGAAAACCGTAGCAAATAGAAGCTATATCGTAGCAATATTGCTACATTTTTGCTACAAAAAAAACAAATGTGGCAAACTTTGGCAACAACATGCTACGATAAAAAATGTGTCAATTTGTGTGTTAATAAGCTACGAATTTGTTCGATACTATCGTAGATTAAGTTTTGAAAAAAATAATGGAAACCTTAGCTACGGTAAGAAAACCGTATCAAATTCGTAGCAAACCCACCAAAAACGCCCCACCAGTCAAATCGTGTGCAAGTGTCGGGGATAAAAACAAAAAAAAAACACGCCAAGTTTTAGTAGCAAAATTCGTGGCTTGCTCTAAATGTAACATCCCTTCGGCCCGGCAATGTGCAGGCAAAATAATTCAAGATATTTAGGAGCTTGCTACCAAATCGTAATGTAGCAAGATTCGCAGCATTTTAGTAGCAATTCATGGCAAAAAAATGTAGCAAGTACAGTAGCAAAACGTACCAAAATTGTGACAAGCTATTTTCTATAAAAGCAAGCGAGCACTGCACTCTCATTA
Source organism: Brassica napus (assembly GCF_020379485.1). Taxonomy (NCBI): domain Eukaryota; kingdom Viridiplantae; phylum Streptophyta; class Magnoliopsida; order Brassicales; family Brassicaceae; genus Brassica; species Brassica napus. The sequence continues at coordinate 13,174,343 of NC_063438.1, forward strand.
CAACGAGTTTGATATCAATCTTAAGAGAGTTTTTATTCAAGAGATTTTGATATCGGTGGGGGGAAATTTGAGAGTTCAATGTCTGATTATTTTTATTCAAGAGAGTGGATAGATCGACACACTGATCCGATCAATAATTGTGTTTCTCGTGAGTTTAAGGAAGGTGTTGATGTTTTTATAGCATTTAATTGCAAAATTCTTTTATAGAGGGGAAATCCATGTTATGTTCTTGTGCAAGATGTCAAAATCGATAACAACGACACTCGAGAACCATGTCTCGCCATCTTTACCAAGTCGGGTTCAAAAGTAATTATTATTTATGGTCAAGCCATGGAAAAAGTTACTATGACGTTGGTGAATCATCGACAAGAGGTCAATTTATGGGAGAAGTAACACTACATACAGAAGAAGAGACATATCAGGAGAACTTTCCGAATGTACTGGGAGGAGAGATTGGATCAACTCATGTATTGGAGGATGTGATGGAAGCACCCAATGCAGAGCAATATGAAGAAGGCATGTTTCAAGCATTTGCAGCCGCTAATGAACTATGAAGGATGTGTTGAAGGTATTTCTCAGTTATACTTGGCGTCACGTTTAATGAAAGTAAAAACCGATCATAATTTACAGGAGTCATGTTTGGATGAGATATCACAAAACTTTTGAGATGTTCTTCCACAACCAAACAAAGCTCATGCATCATATTATGAGACGAAGAAGTTGACAAAGGCGCTTGGTCTCCCTGTTGTGAAGATTGATATTTGAGGAAAACTGCATGTTATTCTAGAATGAAGCTAACAAGTTGTTTCTGTGTCAGTTTTGTGGGAAAAATATATATCACCAGAACCGTGGAAAGGGAAAAAAGCAGCCAAAACAAAGAATGTTTTACATGCCTATTACAGAGAGGTTGAAGCGGTTGTACCAACTGGAGGTAACTGCATCACTAATGCGATGGCACACAGAACATGAATCCCCCGAAAGAGAAATGCCTCACCGTTCTGATCGAGCAGCTTCGAAGCATTTTAACAAGGTATATCCTAAATTCGCTGAAGAAAGTCGGGATATATATCTAGGATCATATTAACAACATATGGCTTTAATCCAGTTGGTATGAGTGGTGAAGCCCACTCGGTATGTTCTGTAATCGTTACTCCATATAACTTACCTCCCGGTATGTGTATGAAAAGGGAATATTTCTTTTTATCAGTCTTAGTGCTCGGGCCAAGACATCCAAAGAAGAGCATTGATATTTATCTGCACCCGTTAATTGAAGATTTGCAAAGTTTGTGGAGTCACGGGGAAAAAAACATACAATATCTCGAGAAAGGAAAAATTCACGATGCGAGCCGCATTAATATGGAGAATTAATGACTTTCCCACTTATGGCATGATGTCAGGTTGGATGACTCATGGTCGTTTAGCTTGTCTAGATGATACACAGTCATTTTTTTTTGCAACATGGAAGGAAGCATAGCTGGTTTGTTTGTCATCGAATGTTTTGGCCTAAAAAGCATCTTTACAGGAGAAATGTCCAAGCGTTTAGAAGGGGGAAGACAATAAACTGATGATCCTCCCCCATGGTTGAGAGAAGAAATTCTCTACGAAAGATTCAACAACATCGAAGGGCTAAAGAAAACTGTTGAATGTGGAGGAAATGGACACGAGAAATCTGCAAGCAACATAGACGGGTATGGAAAAGATCACAATTGGGTAAAGAAGAGTATTTTATGGGAATTTCAGTATTGGGAAAACCTTTTTCTTTGCCACAACGTGGACTTCATACACGTTGAGAAAAAAAATCTTTGATAATCTTATCAACAAGGTGCTTAGTTAATGCAAAGTCAAGGATGGATCTACCTGATTTGTGCAGAAGGAAGAGTTACATAACAAAGATGATGGAACGATGCCGGTCCCGATATTTCGGTTGTCCAAGGAAGAAAAAAAAAGAATTCTTGTGATGGTTGAAGGAATAAAATTTCTAGATGGGTACGCTTCAAAGTTTAGTAGATGTATAGACGAGACGAATTTGAAGCTTTCAGGCCTAAAAATTCATGATTTTCACGTTATCATGCAACGACTTCTCCTATTTTCGTTTATAGAACCAAGCAGCTCGTTACGTACAAAGATTCATAACCAAAGTGTGGAGAGCACATTACAGATAATTTTTTTTTATTACAGATAAATTTTCATTGTCCATATAAGAAACTATCTCTAAACATGTTATTGATTTTCATCATATTAAATTTTTAATCATGCACTATTAATAATGTGCTAGAGATTGATCCGCACACCCGCGCGGATATTAGTTATTACATTTTAATACATTGATATTTATTTTTCATAATTAGTGTTATATATTTTAGATGAGTCGTAATATAACTAATTGTATTCAAAAGACATGGACCGAATCAGGTAATTGGTACAAATATCTGAACTCGTTTCAGATACATTTGTTATTAAATATTTTTAGGTTCCTATACATCAGAACCAAACTCATCTTGACCCAAAAGGACCCAACTCAAAATATAATATTCAAACGGGGCCTAATTTAAAAAAAAAAAACAATACCCGAAAAAACAATTTATACCTAAATGGATAGCCAATGTTCATGCCTAACTGATTTTATAAACTAATAAAAAGACTCTTTATATGTCTTCGCCTAAAGTAAGTGAAATAAAAAAAGTTTTTTATTTAGTAAGATAATTAAATGGAGTGAAAATTAAGTGACAATAAATGTAATACATTTTATTATTTTTATTCACAAAACATGTATTTGAATTATGTTTTTGGCTACATAATTTTTCACCAATTGAAACTAAAATTATTAAAAAAAAATTGTAGTAAAAAAACTAAACCAAACGTTTAACCATATGCAAAACCTGGTTATTTTTCATATTTCATTTTATAATTGGCATAAAGTTAATGTTGATTGACTAATAAATAAGAATATGCACTATTATTATTATGGTAATATAATTAATGATGTGATGTATTTTTAATATAATATAATTAATGAAATTGTTAAACTGAGTGAAATATGGAAATATAATTAATATAAATATATTAATTAAATTACTAAAAATACAATATACTTTTTTTAATATTGCTATCCATATTTTTAAACAATTTTCATTTATGATGTTATCTATATATCCAAACAGTATTAAAAGGTATTTCAGTTTTAATAATATAGATAGTTTGTATCACTATTTTGACTTGTCTTTTAGTCAAAATCAGAGAGAGGCGAATTCATGTCAGTTAATATATTTTAACTTTTTTTTGTCAACCAGTTAATATATTTTAACAATTTTGAAAATTCTGAATGAAAACATTTGAAAAGATATGGTTGCTTTGAAAGTACTTCCAAAATTTTCTTTAGCATATAAATTAAAATACTAATTAAAATTTAAAATAGAAAAAGAAAGAAATAGTTTTCATTTGATAACTTGTGAGGTATTTCTAAAATATCTTTACATATTTCAGTTTACTTTTAAAAGTAAAATGGTTATTTTATCTCTTTATAATACAATATTAATATTTTAATTATGAAATATTTAGGAAAAATCACCGAAATAACACATTTTAAAGTTTATAATAAATGTATCGCCAAGAAAAAATCTCTAAAGTACACTCATTTTACTAAAAATTAAATTACTCTAATTCCTTGACTTAAATCACTAAACTCTAAACTCAAATATTATATAGTTTGTAATAAATATTACTTTGAGAATTTTTTTTCTGTGTTATTTTTGCACAAAATGTTGTTTTAATATCTTCTCTATTAAAAGAGAAATACTATTTTTATCTACTACAAAATAGTCATACTAGAAGTCTAGGTCCATATATTCAAATAATATTTTTATTGTTTACATTAGTTTATTTAATGTATAATATTTATAAATAATTATAAGGATATTAATAACAAATCCATTTTAACTATAAATTTAAATTTTAGTTTTAGGAATAGCAAAATCTGTTGAGAAAAAATCTAACAAAATCTTTTAAAAATTTTAAAATGTTTTTAGTTAATGCAGTGATTAATTTCGTAATTAGTAGTATAATGTTATTATAAATTAATTTTAATTACATTTTTATTATAAATAAAATAATGAAATTATTTGCTAATTTTATAAATTTTATAAGTATATTTTACATTATATTAAAATAGAAGTAATTAATGAATTACATATTAAAATTATTTTTTTGCGCAAACATATTAAATTTATTTTGAATTGGTAAACCAATATATTTTGGAAAAAATACTTTCATTAAGATAAATAAATAAAATATCATTCAGCGTTTAAAGTGACTAAAATATCATTCACCTTTTAAAATGATTAATATTCATAAATTATGTAATAATTTTTACAAAAAATAAAATTGTTCACATATGTTAAATTTTAGTATTTAGAATTATATATCATCTATTTAGTTATTTTTAAAATGACAGCAATATATTATCATATAAAAATAATATAAAATTTTATATTTATAAATGAAATGTTACTCGCATGGGTGTGCAGGTTAAAATCTAGTATAAATGTACGATTTATGATGTAAGTGTGAGAAGATTGAACGTAGGACAACTTTTGACTTGCATTAATTAGAGTATCTTCAATCTTTATTCGGTTCTCCCACTAAGATGGAGATTTAAATAAAAACAATTTCATTTATATTTTATTTGTAACTCTAAAATAGAATAAAATGAGATTATTTCATAAATAAAGTAACATATTTAATTTTCATTAATTATTGCATTTGGATTTTAAAATACAGTACATTTGAAATGAAATTTAGTTTTATTATGGAATAACTTTATTTCAAAGAAAATTAAAATAAGATATTAGAAATATTAATAAAAGTATAAACAAACAAAAGATTCGGTTGTTTTGAAGTTAATTTTTTTGTCGGTCCATTTTCATTATCATGAGAAAAGTCCAATAGGGCACTATAAAGATGTATAGGCTAACCCAACTTTCATCATTTTTTTCAGATGAAAATTCCATTGACTGATTCAACCGAGAGTTATTTTTGGGTTCATGTTCATCCCCTAGGATGAAGATATAAGTTCACAAACAAATTGGATTTTGTTATTTTATATTTAATATCTTTTAAAAACAAAAATAAAATATTATTAAATTATATTATTTTGTTAAAACAAAAGGTAAAAAAAATAAATAAAAAGAATACTAGTTACGAAAAAAATTAAAATTTTTTTATTGTCGTCAGTAAAACACTAAACCTTAAACCATAAATCCTAAACCCTAAATCGTTGGGTAAACCCTAAACCCTTGGGTAAATCTTAAACCCTAAATCAAAAACAGTAAACACCAAAACACTAAACCCTAAACCTTGAGTGTTTTAGTGTTTAGTGTTTTTAATTTAGAGTTTATGATTTATCTAAGGATTTAGGGTTTACCCAAGAGTTTAGGATTTAAGATTTAGAGTTTAGGATTTATTGTTTTGCTGACGGCGTTAAAAATATTTTTTTTGTAACTACTACTATTTTTATTTATTTTTTTATTTATCTTTTTATTTTAAAAATATAATATAACTTGACAATATTTAATTTCTTTTTTCAAAACATGTCAAATATAAAATAACACAATCCTATTGGTTGGTGAACCAAAGAATAAGTCTTCTTCTTTTTTTGTCAGCGTTTGGGTTTATTATTCATATAGGCTTAACGTTGTGGGTTCAATTTTCTGCCGAAGGATTTTTGGAGGTTGATAAAAAAATGAAGGATTTTTGGAAAATTTTTAATTATAGGCCACATTTTTCTATGGACAATTCTTTCAAATAGACTTTTTTAAAGTTTATGTCACAAAAATAGACTTCAAAAAACAAAATGACCAAAATAGACTTTTTTATTTTGAAAACTTTAATATTTTTTTAGTTTTTAAAATTTGAAATCATATCTCTAAAACCCCACCCCTTAACTCTAAACCCTAAATCATAAACTCTAAACCATAAATTCTAAATTCTAAATTTTAAACCCAAAAATACACCTCTTAATAAAACATTTTTGTAATGGCTGTTTGACGTCAAAAAAAAAACATTTTGGTCATTTTGATATTTGAGATCTATATTTGTGATAAAAACTATTTTAGATCTCTCTCAAGGAATTTTTTTTTTTTTTATGTACGCTTCTAGCGAAGAAATTGCTAATATCGGTTCTAGTGGCGACTGATGGTAAAGAAGTCACCGCCGAACACCAAAATTATTATCATTTTTTTCTGTAACACACACCAAAGTTAATTACATTGAGGAGTGAAAATATTACATCCAAAGGCAGTTTTAAGTCTTTATTAACATAATAGAGCAGTTCTCACTACTAAAGTAGTTTTCTTTAACCAAAACCTACTTCCTGTTACAATTTAACTAAATAAATATCTAATACACTAACTAAATGAGTCCCATATATCTTTTTCTATATTTTCTTAGTTAAGAGACAAAACAAAATGGACCCCAGGTATCTTCTTCTTCGTTTCTTCCTCTTGAGTTCATTATTTTTCCTTTTGTAAAATGAATGTTAGTTTTCCAGAACATTTTTTTTCAGAAAATATGTTCATAATCAATATCTTTATTATCCAACATATCTTTTGAGATATGTCAAGTTATATCTCTGATGGTGGTATAATCATGGTGTATAAAAGCTCTCTCTTTCAATAGATACACCTCTGTCTCAAACTCTAAGATGAGATTCAAAACTGTGGCACTAGTTCTGAAGCTCCGGAGGTGTCATCGATGTGCCTCTTTTTTGTCACAACCACCACTTGTGAGAAGCTTGATAACAACAATGGTCAACTTTGACATTTGATGTTTGTCAGATCTTTTGAGTTTATACCTCTCGTAAAGTTTCGATCTGAATCAAGTTTTAATAATGTTTGTTTGGCTGTTTGGTATATTAACATACATTTCCCAAAAATAATAACGACATGAGTAGATTCCCAGATATAGTGTACATATGAATATCATTACAACAGTGTACATGTGGACATCGTTAAAACATGTACCTTTAAACATAGGAACACGTGGACACGTCGAGCCAAGATCGTATACTCGTGTACATGAACATGATGTACATAACAACAAAAATGCAACATGGAGTTTGTTTACTTTATTCGAATGAATCAAAATTTAACACGAACATGATGTACATCTCCATTTCTATCCGAAATAATCAAAATTTACATAATTAAACCAATTTAGACTTTGCTTTGGATTCTCCTGTGGTATAGATTTTGTGTTCATATATTCACCATTTGAACATAAATGTTTAAACTTGTAAATCTATGTTACAAATTCGTAAATATCTAACTGAATGTTGCATCATGGTAAAATGTACATGTCGATATTGGTAGACAAGTGTACATATGTAGATATGTTTATTGTTGATGTACTTGTAATATTTCAAAATGTACATGTCAATATTGGTTTTCAACAAATCGAGTTTTTAACTGATTTTAACCAACACTTTTTTGTCCATGTCCGCCAAATGATTCTTTGATTTCTGGCCACCACCCGCGTTTTCGAACACATGTAAGAGAGTTACGACACAGTGACAATGTGGACGATTAGATCTTGTCTCTGGCGAGAGCTTGTCGACTTTCTTGTATGACTCTTTACAAGAGAGAAGGACGAACAACATGGTTTCCTTCTTTTGCCATTAAAAATCTATTCATCCTCTTCATTCTCTTTTGTCATTAAAATCATTGTTTCCCAGATTTTTTATTGGGATTTCTCTACCATTAAAAGTTATTTTTCTTTTACAGAGAGAGAAAGAAAAACAAAATTAAAAACTGTGGGGTCCATTTAGTTTCAAGAAAGCACTAGTTAGCTTGTAGTTGTGAAAAACTACCCTAGTAGCACAAACTGCTCTATGATGTTATATATGTCTCATTTCACAACCCTTGGATCTCCTTTATGGTTTATAACATCGACGGTCCAGATCTATAGTATTGGAGAATGTCAATTTTATTTATATATTTAATAGTTAAAATACATGAAAAATAAAGTGAGTTCCCTCTTTCATTCCTCTCTTTCGTTCCCCTTCATCTTTTTCCTCCTAAATACTTAATTTCTTAGAAAACAAAAATCTGTTTCTTAAATTATTTTTTTCAAATTTTTTTTACGAAATCATTTTCTCTATTACACGATCTATCTTTAGAGATATGTGAAGGTGCATCTCTGATGGTAGTGTACAACATCTTTGGTGTACACGAACATGATGTACATAAAACATCTCAAATGTACAACACACTACATAACAGAAAACAACCATCCAAAACCAAGTTTCTTTCTTTATAAATTCGTAAATGTCTAATTGAATGTTGCACTATGGTAAAATATACATGTCAATATTGGTAAACAAACATGTAGATATGTTCATTATTGAGCTACTTTTAATATTTCAAGATGTAATTCATTTCAAAATGTTTTCTACATTTGTAATTTTTTTGAAATATGTCCACCTTACATAGTTTTGTGTGTACACTATCATCAAAGTGTACATTATCCATTAGACTGTACATGTATACATGAAATAATTTTCTCTATTACATGATCTATTTTTTGAGATATGTGAAGGTGCATCTTCGATTGTGGTGTACATCATCTTTGGTGTACACGAACATGATATACATAAAACATCTCAAGTGTACAACACGCTACATAACAAGAAAACAACCATCCAAAACCAAGTTTCTTTCTTTATAAATTCGTAAATATCTAATTGAATTTCGCACCATGGTAAAATGTACATATGTCAGTATTTGTAAACAAACATGTAGATATGTTTATTATTGACCTACTTTAATATGAAGAATTCATGAAGGTGTATACTATGTAAAGAAAAAAGGCTGAACGCCCTTTTGTACATGTGGATATGTAAACCAATGTACAGCTAGTTCGCACACATCCTTTTGTACATGTAGATATGTAAAACGATGTACACATATATATCATTACAACATTGTATATGTGGAAATTTCCAAATAAATTCTTATAATGTTCATGTGTATTATTGTACAAATTACTATGTGTACATGTGAATCATTGTACATGTGAATAATAAAACATGAAATCAAACTGAAGATAGTGTATATGATAATAGTGTACACATAATTTTGTGTGTTATGCATATCTAATGATTTTTAGCTTTGATAATCTACACATCCACGTGGTCACCCAATGTACTCGTGTACACGAACAAATGTACAACCACGTCATCTAAATTATGTACACATCCATGTGGTCATCCAGTGTACTCGCATGTGGTCTTCCAGTGTACTCGTGTACATTAACATTATGTACACATCCACGTCATTTAAATTTTTCTTTAAATTTTTTTTAATTAATGGCAATTTTGTAATAATTTCATCTTCTTCATATAAGGGTTTGCGTTTTCTGCAAATATATCTCAAAGCCACCATTGATTTTTATCATGCAATCTTCATTATTTTTAGTTTTTTACTTTCGGAACTTACAAATATTATATATCTTAACCGATTAGAACCCAAAATTAAAAAAAAAATTTAATTTTCGAATTTGGACAAATTATATCCAGATCGTCATAAATCTTCTCCACCAAATGTTTACCTGTTGGTTCCCCAATCGTTTATGTCGTGATGCGACTGCATCCTTCAATGGCTCAGTTGAAATTCTGATCGCCGTAATATCGTATTCAGGTGATGACCGCTCAGCTCTTTCATCTTCATCTTTTTTTGCCATTAAAATCATTGTTTTTAGATTTTATTTTGGATTTTTCAACCATTAAAGCTGTTTCTCTATTACAGAAAAAGAAGAAAAAAAAGATTAGAAATCGTGGGACCCATTTAGTTTCAAGAATAAACATAAGTTAGCTTCTAGTTATAAAAAACTGCTTTAGGAGTTATAACTGCCCTATAATGTAATAAAAACTCAGAAACTGCCCTATAGTGTAAATCACTCTAAATCTTTTCATAAAAATCAGAAATAATCTGGACCATTGAAAAGAGAGTGAGATGTGCGGTTGTGATGTTTTCCCTCTAATATTACATTTAGTTAGTAACTAGGATAGTCAGATGTTAGCGAGTTAGTTTAAGAAAGGAAAAAACTGTTAGAATAAAGTGTGCTAGTAGAAGAAACTGTCTTATAGTGTAATAAATAACTTAAAACTGTTCTAGAGTGTAATTGTTTCTTATAACTACTAAGGTAGTTTCTTGTTGGTTGTTTACACAATTACCTCTTTTTTCTTCAACAAACCTAATTGTTTTTTTTTGGTGTTCAGTTGCCTGTTTCTTTTCAAACGTATTTGAATTTTAAAATCTAAGAAAACACCAATCCACATTTGTATTCTAATTTGACCCACAAATTTGATTTTTGACGATTTTTTCTTATATTTTTGACGAAACCCAAAAGAGATTGTTGGGATTAGATGTTGGCTAACAACGAAGCTTAAGAATCCGAGATGTGATGGTGCGTCCGAATTTGCGGTGGTTAAATGCTTGTTGGTTGATGAATGTCTAGATTTGGTGTTAATTGGTAAATTAGGAGAAGTGTAAAATCATAGTTTTTTCTTATTCTGAAGGTTAAAATCGTTAGTATATGATAGTTCTACAAGTTTGAAGTGTTAATCTCTGTCTAAACGCAAAAAAAAAAAAGATTAAGTGAAAATAATCCATGGCGGCTGCATTGTAAAGTTCCAGAACCCTAGTGACTTTTTGAGGAAGACGATGCTTTTAATTACGAAAATGCCATTCATTAAGTTTTTGGAAAATAACTGCGTCGATGCGTACACAATATTATTGTACACATGTACATATGAAGGATAGTAAATGCCTTTGTAAAAGGACGAAGAGGGATGGTTTATGTGAATGAAAGAGTTCACATGTGTTCATTAATGGGGATTATTTAAGAACTTGATACTATAAGTGTTTGATTTTCCGTTGCTTACATTGTCACTGTTAGATGTTTGTACATGTGTACAAACATTGTTATGTATAATTATTTGTTTGTGTACACATGTACAAAATCATATATTTTTGATGTAGATCTTGCTTTGTGCTTATGAATCATAGCTGGTTGATATTTTTGATGCTTTCTGGAATCGTGGTGCTTTGGCTAGTGAGACAGCTAGTTCTATGGGGGCAAAAACAGAAAACAAGAACACAATAGATTTTAATTTAGTCATAACCGGTTTCGTTGGAATCAAAAGGAAGCAGCCAGAGACAAATATCAAATTCATCGGAGTTATCCATCCATCATGGGAACAATGGTTAAATTTACAGTGGAAGATGAGCTGAAGATTCCAAACGTTGATGTCAATGCTTCCAAACAAATTTATTATCTCAGAATCATACCTCACATTCACCTTCTACATCCTTGCCGTCGTCGTCCATGTCCTATGTGTGTACATAAAATGTTCGTGTATACAAATACATTGAAATAACTACGTCGATGCGTACACAATATTATTGTACACGTTTACATCTGAAGGATAGAAAATGCATTTGTAAAAGGACGATGATGGATGGTTTATGTGAATGAAAGAGTTCGCATGTGTTCATTAATGGGGATTATTTAAGAACTTGATACTGTAAGTGTTTGATTTTCCGTTGCTTACATTGCCACTGTTAGATGTTTGTACATGTGTACAATCAGTGTTATGTATAATTATTTGTTTGTGTACACATGTACAAAATCATATATTTTTGATGTACATCTTACTTGTTGTGCTTATGAATCATAGCCGGTTGATATTTTTGATGCTTTCTGGAATCATGGTGCTTTGGCTAGTGAGACAGCAAGTTCCATGGGGGCAAAATCAGAAAACAAGAACTCAGTAGATTTCAATTAAGTCATAACCGGTTTCGTTGGAATCAAAAGGAAGCAGCAAGAGACACAAATCAAATTCATCGGAGTTATCCATCTAGCATGGGAACAATGGTTAAATTTACGGTGGAAGATGAGCCGAAGATTCCAAATGTTGATGTCGATGCTTCGAAACAAATTTATTATCTCAGAATCATACTTCATATTCACCTTCTACATCCTTGCCGTCGTCGTCCTTATCCTCACTGCTGTCACCGTCTTCATCATCAACGCCATCATTCTGTCCTTATCATTTTTTTATTTGTTCTACATGAGGCCGACTGGCCGACTAAGGACTATAAAACTCTAACTCCATCGTCATGTTTCATCTTCTTCTCAAACAAAAAAAAATACGAAGAAGATGAAAAAAAAATTAAGAGATAAGAAAAGAGAAAAAAATATTGATTTGTGGCCACATAAATTAATTCTTATTTTTAATTAGGTTTCAGTTATAAATAATGGAAAAAGGATAGCAATGAGTTTTCACACGTTGAGAATAGGAGAGAAGGTGTTGAAATGAGAGAAAAAGTGTGTTGGTAGTGGAAACTGTCTTATAGTGAAATAATAAACTTAAAACTGCCTCTGAATGTAATTTTCTCCTAATTATTAATGCATTCCATTGTGTCTGTATTAGATCTATGTCTTAGCTATTGTTACAGTGGTTTATTTTTGTGTTGCATTATGTATTGAAAATTGATGTTTAATATAAATTATCATTTTGCTATCAGCCTTTTTTTGGTCATCAACTATCAGCTATGCAATATATTTTTATTGAGTTTATGAAAGAATTATCAAATAAACAAGAACAATTCTTTTTTTTGATAAAATATACAAGAACAATTCTTTTTAAGAAAATATAACGTTGATATACATATCAAAATATATACATATATTCAACTTTAATCAAAACTTGATTTTGACCCGCGCTTGGAAAGCGCCGGGTTGTTGGATTATATTATAATACAAAGTTTTATTATATCGAAAAACATAATTTTTAACAGCTATATAATCTACAAATTATTTATTTGAGATTTTATATGTACACTTTTACGTAAGTTTCTTTTCGACATGAGAATTATATCCGGATCAAAAAAATAAACCGAACCAACCCAAAATTATAGGTTTAGTTTAGGTCCAGAGAAGATAACCTGGTTTTTTTTTACCCGCAGGTCTTTGTTTGAGTCCGGGTCCTACCCTAGACTCGATCATAAATATGTGTTTATTAGGTATATTTGGATATTCCGAATATGTTTCCGGTATTATGGATATTGTTTTTAAGTTTTTTGTTTACGATTAGAGTTTTGATTTCAGGTAAATTTTTCAAATTAAAAAAAAATTGGGTATTTGGATAAATATTTGGGTATTTGTTCATCGTGTCAAATTTTGAATAAGATTTTAAATTTTTAGGTATTTGAATTTTTTTGGTATTTGTTTGGAGTTTCAAATACTTTTCGTGTTTCAGATATTTTTCAGATTTTTCATATATTTCAAATTCTTTTAAGATCTTAAATACCCGAACAGATGTGGACCTATTATGTCCATATTTGGTCCAACAACCTTTTGATATAGATGTTTAACGTTATTGTACAAAAACATGGTTGATGAAATTTTTTTCTGAGTAAAGGTATCATAAGAAATAATATTAAGATCTGTTAAAAATATTTAAAATATTGTATGTTTAGAATGATTAATGTATTATCAGAAAAATAATAAACAGTTATACATAACTCCAACAACTTTTTTATATTAGATTTTTTTAAAACTCTTTCCTTTTTAATAGTATTGATTCGTTTTAAGTGAAAAGTATATAAAAGTATAATATCTAAACAAATCATTTTCAAAATCTTGAATAATCAATACTGATATCGTGAAGTCGGGTTAGCTTTAATAGAACCAATGAAATTCTTCATTTTTGTGAAGGTAACATGAATATTCAGAAAAATCATTTTTAAATATGAAAATATTATCAAACTATAGACGGTTGAAAGTTTGGTATATGATATGAGATTTTAGTGGGAAAGTTTATATATGATATGATTACTTTATTATAAACGAAAGAGGAAGTTAGAATGTACACATATATGTCTTGTAATTTATCTTGCTTTAAATCATATATTATATGATAAAAGTGATAATATAAAACATTAGTTTCAATGCTTTTACGATTAAAAATCAAAATGATAAATATAATAATAGTAATGATTAGGATTTAGGAGTGAGATTTAAATAAATAAAAGAATTGACTAAATTATTGTTAGAGAAATATATGGCAACATATTGTTAGTATAAATTTAAGGTAAAACCAAAAAATAATGAATTAAATGAAAGGGTCAAAACAACTTTTATAGGTAGATTTTTTTAGACTCCTTCCCTTTTAATAGTATTGATGAGATAAAACCGAGAGAGGAGAATCACTTGGGTGAATATATTGGTATATATATTTGAGAAAATTCGAGATATCGCTGAAGAAGATTGGTAAACTATGTATAATTGTTAGGGTGATTTTATTCTATATTCATAAGAGGATAAAAATGAAGAATATAACCATACTACAGTAACAAGTATTTGATGGAACATTTTAACCACATACTTGACTATATTCTCCTTACAGATCCTGAAAATTATAATATCCAAATGATGAAATAGACTATACTATATATGTTAAATAAATAGTATATAACACTCAACTCATGACGATAACCTATTAAAACAAAATATAATTGTTTTACTAACTGCCAATGGCAGAAAAAACGGAAGAGGAGAAAGAGGGAGGAGGAAGGAGAGAGGAAGGAGAGAGGAAGAGGAGGAAGAAGGGGAGGAAGAAGAGGGAGAGGAGAAAGGAAGGAGAGGTGAGAGGATGGAAGAGGAGACAATACAGAGGGATGAGCGAGGAGAAAGAAGAATGTTATAATACACTATATTATGTTTATAAATAGAATCAATAGTATATTAGAATGCTTAAAATTTATAATTTATTATCAATGATTATAATGGTCGATGGAAAAGAAAAATCAGAGTAACTATACATCCATTTAAATTGTATGAAACTGTTGTAAAAATCAAGTGTTAATTATAAATTTTCACAAACCAATTTTTTTAAAAATAAAAATACAGATTTATCATAAATATATAAATTTTGTTATAAATATGGACTATTCTATATAAAGAGTATAGAATATAACATCCTTCTTATTAAAAATTATCTCCGTCTGAAAAGATTTAAAATATGGCATATGTACAAAAATATATATGTTTTTTTCTATTATTAATATTGAACTAAATATAATTAAATGAAACCCCACACATCAAATAAAATCAAGAGAAATTAAGGTGTATATACACCATTTCGACCATAATTTGCAAACTACCCGATGACACTATTGACAAATCTATAATCTAATATTACCCCTGCCCAAACTCTCCTTTCCTTATTTCTCTTTCCCTTTCTTGTGTCTCCACATTTCTCCTGACCAAACAATCTTCTTCTTTTTTTCTTTCTCTCGTTCTTCTTCCATTCCATATCTCTAACTCTACTCAAAAATAAAGTTTACTCTAAAGGAATATCACTTTGTACTTAACCTTCCAGATCATGCTGACGTCAACGCTGTCACTCATGCTACTCCTACGGCGGCGATTACGCGACTTTGACCATCTCCGGTGATAAGAAATTGTTGGGGTTAAAAACGGTTACGACGGAATTACCACCCGAAAATCCTCAGAGATCGTATTTCCGAAAGAGATAGTAAAAAGAAGGATACAACTTTCGTAAAATATAACCAATACAAAGTTTTTACGAAGAAGTATCCTTGAAGATTCAAACCAAACAAACCAAGCTCGGTCGTTGCGTAATTACCGCGCATACACGCCGTCCGGTCGCTACGTAGCAACCAAGTCCGGGCCGATATCGGCCGCTACATAGCGACCAAACGTCCAACCCACTCGGTCGCTACATAGCGACCGAGCTCGAGCCAAAGCTCGGTCGCTATGTAGCGACCGAGCTCAAGCCGAAGCTCGGTCGCTACATAGCGACCGAGCGCTTGTCCGCTCGGTCGCTACGTAGCAACCAAGTCCGGGCCGATATCGGCCGCTACATAGCGACCGAACGTCCGACCCACTCGGTCGCTACATAGCGACCGAGCTCGAGCCAAAGCTCGGTCGCTACGTAGCGACCGAGCTCAAGCCGAAGCTCGGTCGCTACGTAGCAACCGGGCTCGAGCCAAAAGTTCGGTCGCTGTGTAGCGATTGAACCCTTCCGAGCATCGACAGACATCAATCCATGCATTCTCGTCAAACCATCAAATGCTATCTCCCGAAGACCGTAGCAAGCTCAGTCTATGTTTCCACTATTCTAAATCATCGATCAAACTTTGCGAATTAAAAACCGCGGAAAGTTCGTTCTTTATCGAAAGAATTCGTAGTAAACGTGTCGAGTCGGAAGACGGCCCAAAGGGACCTAAAACACGACTCGAGGCACATCCTACGATTTCTTAACCAAAAGCCCGTAAACCACAGCACGGTTTACACTTGGTCCACAAGGAAGGATAAATGTCAAGTTTCCGCGGATAAATACGGAAGTTCTGAAGATAATTGTGAAGATCGGGAAAAATGGAATATCTCCATTTTTATGCTATGACGGTTTAAGGGCAGAAGAGTAAACGCGTAAACCGACCTTGGAGCTAGTATATAAGGAGTCCTAGGCGAGGAGCATAAAGGGAGAACATTTTTCAGAGCAAACTTAGCACTTAGAGCAATTTAGGCAACTTTCCGTTTTTATTATTTCGAGCTGCGACTCAATTAGGTTTAGCCGTCTTAGGGTTGCTAGAACTAGGAATCTCGCCGACAGCTCTCGAGCCCAGGCTTATACCTTGTTGTAAATGCTCATACGCAAATTCGGAATAAGATCTTCTTTGCTCTCTTTTTTGATTTCTTATACTTTATCGTTGTTATTCTCGTGTTCTGATTGCTTGACGTGTGGTAATTAGCAAATATCCGGGTCCTCTGAGAAATTAGGGTTTTCCTAGTTTCCTTATTTAAACGGAAATCGACAGTGCAAATTTCGGTTCCCACAGTTTGGCGCTAGAAGGAGGGGGGTACGGATCAATCTAACCCACAAAAGCCATATCACTCTCAATCAGACATGTCAACTAACGACGCGGATAACGTGCAAACTCCTCTTAACGGAGGCAGCGGCACCGATCTCCACACTCCAGTAGCGGACGTATCCGCGGCCAACGCACAAGCCAACGCCGCGACGCTCGAGGAGTTTAAAAAGATGTTCGCCACCTATGAGAAAAGGTCGGAAGAACAGGATAAGCTCGTGAATACCTTGACCAAACAGGTTGAAACCTTAACGGCAAGGACCCAAGCAATCCGTCCCCGCGGAACCACCAAAATCCGCGGAAAGAGACTCGACTTCGCTACCCCACTCGACAGATCAGGAGTCGCGCGGGAACGACCTCCCGGTCAAAACCCTAGCGAGAAATCTCCCATCGAAAAGGGGAACCCTGAAAGTCTTCCGCCCCCTGCAAAGGACTCGGAGGATAACGAAGCCGAACACATTGACCTGGATCCTAGTGATGTCTCCAACGACACCGACGAGGACGTCGACAGACATCCAAGAAGGACCAGAAGCCGATCCGCTCGGGAAGGCTCCCCGTTCGAAAAACCAATGACGGAAGAAGAGGAAGTCGCCTATTGGAACGAACAAGAGGAGCTGGCTGAAAAGCAAACCGAGCTCACTTGCAGTAAACACCGACAAGCTCGGAAATCCACTGACGAGACATCGGATATCCGCGATCTTCGCGACTACATCACCAAGACTGCGGCAGAAGTGAGAGCCGTAAGATCTCAAATCCATCATGCTACTAGTGCTGCCCCCGAGATCGATCGACTGCTGGAAGGAGCTCGAAAGACCCCCTTTACCAGTCGAATTTCGTACATGAGGGTGTCCGATCCGGGAAAAATCAAAGTACCAAAGTACGATGGTACGGCCGATCCAACAGCGCACCTTCAGGCTTTCCACATCGCGATGGGAAGAGCAAGACTGAAGGACGGCGAAAAGGATGCCGGCTATTGCTGCCTGTTCGTCGAAAATCTTGAAGGAGCAGCGCTCGAATGGTTCGCGCGCCTTCCTCGCAACACCATCGGGAGTTTCCGACAGCTCGCATCGGAATTTCTCAAACAATACTCTGTATTCATAGACAGAGAAACTTCCGATGTTGATCTCTGGAGTCTCTCCCAGAGGGAAGACGAACCCCTCCGCGAGTTTATCAGTCGGTTCAAGCTAATAATGTCCAGAGTCAGCGGGATAAGCGACAAAGTGGCCATCGACGCGCTGAGAAAGACGCTCTGGTACAAGTCGAAATTCAGAAAGTGGATAACACTCGACAAACCGCGAACGATCCGGGACGCCCTCCACCAATCCCGAGGACACTCCACGACCAACTGCAAAGTCTTGGGAGCAAGACTGGCCGCGAAGCTACTCGCTGGAGAGCTCTCGGAAGTAACTAGCGTCAAGGATCTCATCCTCGATTCTGATCGGCATCCAAAGACGGACAGAAATCCGCCCGCTGAAAAATCCCCTCAACGAAACCAGCCTGGGGATAAACGCGGTAGGAGGCCAGACGACAAGGGAAACGATAACAATCGTCGCAGAGTCAATATGATCATCGGAGGATCACAATACTGCAGCGATACTGTGTCGGCCATCAAGGCTTACCAACGGAAGGCAGAGTCGAATGCAAATTGGCCTACATGGTCTCCTCCTCGAGATGGCCAAAATTGCTCGATCACCTTCACAAAGGAAGAAGCTGGCGGTATCGACCAACCTCACTGCGACCCGCTCGTCATAGATCTCGTCATACGAGATTTAGAAGTCGGAAGGGTACTCGTCGACACGGGAAGCACGGTCAATGTAATCTTCCACGACACTCTCAAGCGGATGAGCATCAAACTCGGAGAAGTAATTCCGACGCTGAAACCACTCACGGGTTTTTCAGGCGAAGTATCGATGACTCTTGGATCGATCCAATTGCCAGTCATGGCCAAGGAGATCACGAAAATCGTCGAGTTCGGGGTAGTCGATCATCCTGCCATCTACAACGTGATCATGGGAACCCCATGGCTCAACGCCATGCAGGCAGTTCCGTCAACTTACCACCTGGGTCTCAAATTCCCAACCCCAAGCGGAGTCGCGGCCATCTGGGGATGCCAAAAACAGTCGCGGCTATGCTTCCTCGCAGAGCACAAGATAAGGCAAATCGCGACTTCTGCAGCTGTAAACGGCAAGCGCACGAAGATAGACCGATCTTCGGCCATAAGCGCCCCGGGAAAAGACGAGTTAAAATCGTCTACCGACGCAAACGCATCGGACGTCGAAGCTTGACACAAGTCCGAAGCCCACGCTACAACTCAACCGGAACATCCGGAAAATAGCGTTGACCCAGCCACGATCGATATGGCCACGGCGGACATCGCGACGTCTACAAGATGAGTTCAGCTATCCCCTTCTCTAAAAAGGGGGGGGGGGAGTGGGTGCGTATACTCGTATACTCCCACTTAGAAAAATCTTCATTATTGTAATCGAGTTTTTAGAAACTTCAAAAACTTTTACTACAATATACGTTGTCCCTTTTATCGAAAACGCTTACGCTTCAGTAAAACATAAAAGAAACTTTCAGGACACGCCTGGAAAACATTAAGACTCTTGTCTGCGGCTTCATCAGGCCCAAAAATCGTAAAAATTATCATCTTTCAAACACACAAAGATACACGTATAATCCCCGAAATAACTGCGAGACGTCGCAAAAGTTAAAATTCGAGGATAATACCAACAAATTGTCCGAACGCGACCACCAAAAACCTTACAGCCCGTTCGTCGATTGGCCCCGACGAACACGCCAGCCGTCTTAAACAAACGCAATTCGATCACTCTTTTGATCTTCAAAACGTCCAGCACAAGGACAAAAGTGCGCTATAATAAAAATCCAAAATTTTGGTTCAGCACTTCCAGTTGACTCTGAGAAGATGCTCGATTCGTACCATATAAGTCATATAAGCCGAGAACCTATCGCGGACTTTAAACCGGTGCGAGTCAGGAAGAAATCTCAACAGGAAAAACGATAGCCGGCTAGTCACCGCACAAACCTTAACCGAAAGTAAACCTAGGTCTTGCCCTAAACCCAACGCTCTGGTCTCAAACATCTCAAGGCATGATATCTAAAAGATACGAGATCCTAAACCATGTCTCTCCGTTCGTATCTCAACGTTCTCGAAAATCGTAAAGATAAGTAATTCTAACGAAAATCACGAACGAACCAACAGATTGGACGTCTTATCGGATTTAAATATGAGACGACAACTCATATTTACTTCGGACCTACTCAGGAAAATTCGAAAAAACAAAACATTCATCATATAAATAACCGCGTAAAGCGGTAAGGGGATTCGAAGCCACCAACGGCCAGTCCCGATAAGCAATAAAAACGGCCAAAACAGGCCATACAAATCTCCCGGCCACACTCGGCCATAAACATAAAACAGAAAGACGAACATCTTTCTTTCGATAACTACTCCACCGCTCATAATCCAAAGTCAAAGTCCCCGGACAACGAAGCACCGAACGCATCCGCGGGACGATCCACTTCCTTGCCGCCGTTGGGAAACCCGGTCGAAACCTCCTCGGTATCAGGGGAAACCGGGATGGAATCCCAGAACCCTTGAATCCGCTCGTCGATCGAAGGGATGAGCGCCTCAGCGTGGGCACGTTCATTCATCCCACTCTTCATCAAGCTCATTTCCTCCTCGAACACGTAGTCGTCGGCTCTCGTCCTCCAAAGACTTCCGACTGAACCGCAGCATTCACGGAAATCACCCACCGAGGTAAAGGCGTTCTTGAGGTTCCCATACTCAACCTGGAATTGAGAGGCACGAGTCTTCATCACCTCGACGATTTCTCTTTTGCCTTTCCTTTCTGCCTTACAGACAGCCCGCACATGATCACGAGTAAGTTGCGCTTCTTGCTCCAAAATCTCGCCTTGCACGCGAGCGAGATCTCGTTCCGCTTTCTCCGCTTTGAAGCGATAGACCATAGCCACCCTATGACTCGCTTCAATGGCCGAGCCAAGCAAGTTAAGGCCCTGCGAAATCAATTAACGCATTGTAAGCAGAAAAGGAAAAACCTAGGCAATCACGAATATTTTTGAAAAAATCATACCCCGTTGATGATTCGAGACCCTTCCGCGACGACCTTCGGCCTCGCCGACTCTTTCGCAGGCGGAGGAGCATCAAAACCCGGTGGCAGACCGACAAAGAAATCATCAAAGTCCGGGATAGGGGCCTCGCTCGAGCCACTCCCATCGCCATAAGCTAGGTTCGGATCCCATCCTGGAAGCATAGAGTCATCCATCGAAAATTCTATGTCGCCAAGGTCGATTTCTTTTCCCTTCCAAGAGCTCGACTCCGGCACGGCTGTTGGGGCTACAGCGGGACTCTGGTCATCAGGTTCAGAGTCGCTTCCCGTGTCAGCAACCGAGGCAGGACCAGGGTGCACGAACCTCAGAGCCCTCCGAACCCTCTTCGGCGTAAAGGAAGTCCAAAAGAAGGGACCATTCCTAAGAAGATCCCTTACCTCAATAATGTCCTCAGGGAACGGAGCAAGAGGATTGATGAAAGGACGATCGTTCGGCAACTTCCAGAACAGTGGAATGCAACTCTCTTCGACAGACGCAGCGTCTAAACGAACAAAGAAGAAAAACTTCTTCCACGAGTTGAAGTTCGAAATGAACTTCTTAACCACTGACATAAACTTCCGAGGGACCACCCTATGTTTGTCCGTATCTCAAAAGCGCTTCAAAATGATCGACGGAAAGGGAAAGGCCATGCTCATAGCTCAGGATCAGGATCCCAATAAAATGCTGAATGGCGAGGGGAGTCAACTGGCTTATCGCAACCTCGAAATGGTCCAATACTCGGACGAGAATTTTGGGGATTGGGAACCATAAGCGACAACACACTACGAATGCCTCGTAGCAAGTGAAGTAACCCCCTGGGGGGCTGTTAGCACACTCTCCGGGATAGGGAACTCGGAACTCCACGGCATCCGGGATATGGTAGAACGATCGCATGATCGCGAGAAACTCGTCGGTACTCCTGCTCGGATCCTCTTTCTCGACCCCACGATGGATCAGAACCGGGAACGACTTCTCTTTGGGAGGAGTCGTCGAACCATAATGAGCAACCCACCATGCCTCGTTCTCTGCGGGATGTACCGAGTAAGGCACGAACTCCATCTTCGGAACAATGAGCTCTTCATAAGCACTCGCGGACGAAGACCCTTTTTTCGCAACCTTTTTCTTGCTCGACATCTTTACACTTCTCTTGAGAAAATAGAGGAAAAGGGTGGAGAGAAAGAAAGAAAGTTTTTCTTAAGAAAGATCTTAGAGAAAGACAAGAAAGTGAAAAAATTGTGAAACAAGTTACCTCCCTTCTTATAGGCTTGAGGATTTACTATTCAAGTTCGGACTTTCGGATATTAATTCCATCCAACACGCCTAACTTGCCAAACATGCCTAACCGCACGCTAGGATCCCACGACGCATGATCCTAACGGGCTGGGGGGCTAACTGTTGTGGTTAAAAACGGTTACGACGGAATTACCACCCGAAAATCCTCAGAGATCGTATTTCCGAAAGAGATAGTAAAAAGAAGGATACAACTTTCGTAAAATATAACCAATATGAAATTTTTACGAAGAAGTATCCTTAAAGATTCAAACCAAACAAACTAAGCTCGGTCGTTGCGTAATTACCGCGCATACACGCCGTCCGGTCGCTACGTAGCAACCAAGTCCGGGCCGACATCGGCCGCTACATAGCGACCGAACGTCCGACCCTCTCGGTCGCTACATAGCGACCGAGCTCGAGCCAAAGCTCGGTCGCTACATAGTGGCCGAGCTCAAGCCGAAGCTCGGTCGCTACGTACCAACCGGGCTCGAGCCAAAAGTTCGGTCGCTGTGTAGCGATTGAACCCTTCCGAACATCGACAGACATCAATCCATGCATTCTCGTCAAACCATCAAATGCTATCTCCCGAAGACCGTAGCAAGCTCAGTCTATGTTTCCGCTATTCTAAATCATCGATCAAACTTTGCGAATTAAAAACCGCGGAAAGTTCGTTCTTTATCGAAAGAATTCGTAGTAAACGTGTCGAGTCGGAAGACGGCCCAAAGGGACCTAAAACACGACTCGAGGCCCATCCTACGATTTCTTAACCAAAAGCCCGTAAACCACAGCACGGTTTACACTTGGTCCACAAGTAAGGATAAATGTCAAGTTTCCGCGGATAAATACGAAAGTTTTGAAGATAATTGTGAAGATATGGAAAAATGGAATATCTCCATTTTTATGCTATGACGGCTTAAGGGCAGCAGAGTAAACGTGTAAACAGACCTTGGAGCTAATATATAAGGAGTCCTAGGCGAGAAGCATAAAGGGAGAACTTTTTTCAGAGCAAACTTAGCATTTAGAGCAATTTAGGTAACTTTCCGTTTTTGTTATTTCGAGCTGCGACACAATTAGGTTTAGCCGTCTTAGGGTTGCTAGAACTAGGAATCTCGCCGACAGCTCTCGAGCCCAGGCTTATACCTTGTTGTAAACGCTCATACGCAAATTCGGAATAAGATCTTCTTTGCTCTCTTTTTCGATTTCTTATACTTTATCGTTGTTATTCTCGTGTTCTGATTGCTTGACGTGTGGTAATTAGCAGATATCCGAGTCCTCTGGGAAATTAGGTTTTCCTAGTTTCTTTATTTAAACGGAAATCGACAGTGCGAATTTCGGTTCCCACAGAAATCCATCGTCGTTTCTCCGCCTCCCGAATCCGATTCAAAAGTTAGAGAGTCTGAAACCCAGAATCCGAACCATGGTGAAAGATCCAATAGTTACGACAGGATCCGGTGGCAAGAAAGTCAAGATTGACAACCACCACACAGCGATTGGTGAGGAGACAAAGATGGATTTTGTAAGAACTCGGGAATCGGATCTCGGATGTTAGTGGTTTGGTGAAGACCACGATGAAGATGATGGAGGTGCTAGTCCAGTATAGTGAGCAGGTAAATATTTGCTTAGCTGTTACAATTTATTTTAAAGATATTTAAAATGATTTATAAGATGTTAATAAATAGCGACATTGGTTGATACATAGTTTGTTACATGATACGAAATTGGTTACCGGTCTAACAAGTCAAATAACATTGCACGTCAAAATTTAGCAGTTACATTTTATATAATATATGTTTCCATTAACCGATACATGTTTAGTTAGTTGTTATAAAACATGTTATCGTTTCTTAAGTTGGTTGTCAAGATCTTAAGAATACATATCAACACCTGATATATATTTTGTTAAATGGTACGAAATTGGTTACCGGTCTAATAAATCATATAACATTGCACATCAAAACTTAGCAATTACATTTTATATAATATGTTTCCATTAACCGATACATGTTTGGTTAGCTGTTATAAAACATGTTATCGTTTTTTTAAATTGGTTGCCAAAATCTTAAAAATACATATCGACACTTGATATATATATTTTAAATGGTAAAAAATAGATTATGGTGCTAACTTAGTAGTTTGTCTATTCAACTGATATATTCTTGTCAGTTAACAATTATTGTATTATATATAAATCAAACAATTGTATAATATTGTTAGCATATTAATAATTGAAGATTGTGGAGTCGGTAAATTCCTTTGGAAGGTTTGGAGTTTTTTTTTTGGGTCAAATGGAAGGTTTGGAGTTTAAGAAGAGGAAAAGGTGACCATATGATTGATTAGCGACATAAAAAAAATAAGTGTTGATTTGGAGATTTAAGAAGAAGATCTATTGATTTGAAATGAAAATGGTGAGAACATTGGGAAAGAAACATAAGATGATAGAGATGTGAGTTCTGAGAAAGAAAGAGAAAGAAGATGAAAATTTCGGGCAGGGGTAAAACGGGAAAGTGGAAGACAATTGTCTACAGTGAATGTGAGTTTTTAATGGTTTTGGGTAGTTAGCTAATTTTGTTCTCATTTATGTATATCTAGCAAATTATCTCTAAAATCAAAGGGAAAAAAAGAAAAGAGAAAAAAGAAAAAATAAAAAACAAAATAAATAAAGCTTTGTGATTGGTCAGGGACAAACAATGTAATATTACACAAAATATACAGAATAATGTAGCCATGTTGTTGCTATATGCATTCACTTAGTTTTCATCCTAATAATGGACATGATCCCAAATTTCTCTAATTGCTAAGAAAGATTAATTGTTAGGTCTATAGAATCCGAAAACTAAAAATTGATTTTTATTTTTCTGAGATATAGAATTAATACATAAGAATTCAACCGTTCCGTTGTGAAGTGTCACAAAAATCAAAATGAATAACAAAATAACTCCTGAGTACATCTACATCTTTTAAAGCAAAATGTCCATTGTCTTCTTATGAAAACAATATACATTGGTGTTGGATGATTAAAAAATTTATGTTAATTAGTTTTTGGAGATGAGAAAACTTATTCTCTGTAATGAAACAAGGGTAGCATAAAGTGTAAGGAACAGTTGGTGTGATGTTTTTTTGCTCATTTAGCTTGATACCTTTTTGGTTTTAGGAACGACTTTGTATTTTTTTCGTATAATCTCTTACAAGGTGTACAATCTCTATACATAACGGTTGGTATAATCATTATCATTATTTGAAGGAACATTATGCTATTGTCTTTTGTTTTACACTATTTTATAAACTGCTATTTTTGAATCTTAACCCAAACAAATAAAAGTAACATATACAGTGACAACCATATAATATCATTGTCTAATGCATTATTTCTTTCTTTTTAGTTTGCTTTTACTATGAATCCTAGACTTTTCAAATTTATCAATTCTTTGAATCTTCTATCACTAGATAGTAACGCGATTTATTATGAGGCACTATGGTTTTGAGCAGATTCATATGGTGATCTTTTCCTTTGTTCATATGTCTATTCACTTGAAAACCTAAATATTGTTATTAAAGGCATTAGAAACAACTCTTTGTGAATAACTAAATATGAATTTGTAGATTCTGATGTACCTTTCAATTAATTTAACAACCCTGATTTATGTTTCTTATTTTTATGTAGAAATGTTGCTAAAGGAATATCATATTTGTAATCCATATGTGCTGGTGTCCAAGGGACAAATATAATTGATGAGAGATACACTATCCACAAAGATTGAATACATGACATTTTCTTGGGGTGGCGGGCACCTAAGCAGATATTCAAATACTTGAAAATTAAAAAAGCAATTGATGTATACCAATCAGGACTAATCATCTAAGATACTCAGTAATGAAACAAGAATAACATAAATTTAAGAAGGTTTTGCGCATATTTAGCTTACTACCTTTTTGGTTATAGGATCCACTTTGTGTTTTTCTTACAATTGCTTACAAGATGTACAATCTTTGTACCATAGGTTGGTATCTAATTTATTTTATTTGAAAGAAAGGAATTCTATCCTCTTTTTCACACTTCTTTATGATTGTTATTTTTGAATCTCAATCCAAAAAAATTAAACTAATATATACAGTGACCACCTTATAACAATGTTGTATAACATGCATTATTTTCTTCTTCTTTTTTTCCTTTTTAATTTAACAATGGATTATACACTTGGCTTTCAAAAGTTATCAAATCTTTGGAAACTTAACTAATTCAAGACTCTGTTTATCGTTTTCAAGATTGGCCAATTAGGTTAATGATATCTAGCTCACATTTCATTGCAAGCTTGCAGTTCTTGATCAATCGCCACCGCCAGCACTCACCGTTAGATTGGGAAAAATGACTCATAGTGAGGTTGAACTCCTACCTAGCATATCAATTTATCTTCGTGACTTGTAATTTTCTCAGTATGATAAACTTTTTGTTTTGTCTTTTGAAATGTAAATGTACCTTCAAAAGAGCGCCCCAAGAACATTGCTATAAATCAGAAGAAAATGCTCATTACAAGAAAACATAAATTTAACGACGGCGGTATTCCTCGTGAGTTCGTCGTAAAAGAGGCTTTACAAAAAATTAGCAAGGAAACACGTTTCGTCATTACTCGTTCGTCGTAACGCATATTTCCTCGCCAATTCATCGTAACTTAGCGAGGAAAATATTTCGTCGTAAAGACGAAGTATCATTCTTCGTCGTAAAGACCACATAACTATTCCCCGTAAGAACGTCGCTATATTTCTTCGTAAAAACCTCGAAAGGAGTTCCTCGTAAACTACACATATTTATCTCAAAAATACTTCCTCGTAAAGTACACGTAAATACCCCAAAAGTATTTCCTCGTAAATTTCCACGTAACTAGATCGTAAATTAGCTACGAATTTACTTCGTTTTATTATTTTACAGAATTTAAAAATATAATTAAAATTATTTAATTTATTAATAAAATTAAAATTTAAAAAAAAAGATCAATATGAAAATATTTTATATATAAATAAGTTTTGAATTCATAATACAACAACCCAAAAAAAAAGAACTAAGAATCGTTAATCGCCCGGTAGAATTCATCACTCCTCCTCTCTACATCCGGCTCGGCATGTGTGTCGGAAGATGACTCGCCTGGAATGGGATTTTGTCGTCGCATGTTCCTCAACAAGGTTTTCCATTCCGGATTTGTGGCCGCTATAACGTCCAAGAAGCCCTCGACTCCACCCACACGAGCTGTGAACACAGATCGCGTCGAGTCCAACTCGTTACGCCGCTGAGTGGACTCTCTACGCGGCCGAGTGACTTCATCTTCCCGTGTCTGACCATAAGACGATGTCGCTCTCGAAACATCATTGACGGAACCAATCCCCAACGTACGTCCCTTTTTCTTAGGGACTACCTTAAAAACAAAAAATAAATATTGTTTGTAAAAATTTAAAGTTAAATTAAATGAATAATAAAAAAATTAAAAATTTAAAAAAATTACCTCTTCGTAAATCTTATCTACTTCAAGTGTGGATAAGATGACGGGTAATCCGTCGATAGACTGCTGGGTCAGCTGGGTCTGGCACTCGTCAACCTGAGCAACCAAGTCGTTGAAGATTTGCTCGGAATTCCCATCTAGAAATTGGCCCACCTTGTTCTTGTGGGTCCTCTCGTAAAGTTGCAAAAGAGACGGGAGTTGTCCCGTCTCTTTGGCCTAAAAAACATTTAAGAAAGTTAAAATATCTATATATATATATTAAAAAATTAATTAAATAAAATATTTAATTACCAATTCCAAACGGACACCGGCGTGGGGGTTTTGGCCCGTAGAGTGAAGCATCGGCCCGTAGCTATGCTCATCTACCGTGTTACAGGAAGTAGAGCAAGACTGGGCGATTCTAATGGACTCAGGATCCCGCCAATAACGGATGAGGCCATCCCACACATCCGTGGTGAGCTCAGCGGGTTTGCCACGCTCATACCCTTTCACGATCCAGTCACCCTTCCAGTTGGAAACCGTGTCCAACAAGCGAACTTTCGCCTTCCCGTAAAACGCTTTCCTCACCCTCTCATTGACCCCCATGGACCAATGATATTTTTGCTGTAAAAAAATTAAATTAATAATTAGATTTTAAAAATATATATATATATAAATCATGAAAAAATTAAAGTATATATAATTAATTAATAGTAACTTACAGCGTAAATTTTGAACCACGTCTTTTTGACGTAGATCGGCGTCTTTTTCCAGTTTGGATGTGGCATGGAGAAGTAATCTTTGATTGTGTCGGTTACGTCCGATGCAAGACATCCGTCAACCCCAAACCTAAAAAAAACAAATTTAAAGTATAAATTATTTATTAATGTTATAAAATAATTGAAATAAAATTAATGTAACATACCACAAAGTTCCATCCGGTCGGTCGGGGTCTATGACTGGTAAACTTCTCTGCCTGGCTGACCGAGAAGGTCCTCGACAGTATACTGAGAGTAAGGAGCACCCGGAAGCACCATCAAATCGGGATGAATCTCGGCAGGCATCGGAGGAGCCATCGGAGGAGGCACAGGAGGAGGCATAAGAGGAGGAGCCATCGGAGGAGGCACACGAGGAACCGATGGTGCACTAGAAGAAGGCGACCGAGAGAATCTCTGAGAAGACTGAGTCTCGGGGACTTTCTCCGGACCCGAAGAACCGGGAGCTGAAGAAGAACCAGGAGCTGAAGAAGACGGGTCTAAACGACTACCAGGCTCACCGAACATCTCTCTGTAATCGGGAGTAAGTCTGTTCTTTCGAACCGTCTGAAAAAAAAAGTTAATTTTTAAAATTAACATCAACAGTAATTAACAAATTCTATAAATAACAAATTCTATAAATCTAGCTAAATTCCCTACATTAACCACCTAATCAACACTAATTAACATAAATTCCATAAACTTATCTAAATTCCCTACACTAGCCACCTAATCTATCCTAAGCTAATTAAATTAGAGAGGAATTAGAGAGACTTACCATTGCTACGAAATAGAGTGGAATTGGAGAGGAATTTGAGACGAAATAAAGTGTGAGCGCTCGAGAGTATATATAAGATATTACATATCCTCATAATTTCCTCGTAAAATTACGAGGAATTACAAAGGCCCGCATTTTATTTTACGATGAAATAGCGAGGCCCGTGTTTACGGTTACGAGGTCTTTACGATGATTTCTGCTTACGTGGAATTATCGAGTCATGCGTTCCTTATTTACGAGGAATTAGCGAGGCCTGCGTTCCTAGAAATACTCACCAGTTTGCTTCTCAAATCAATGATAAACTCACCAATTTGCTTCTCAAATCAGAAAGATTTGAAAAAAAAAGAAGGAGCAGAAATGACTGGAACACATGTGGGCGGAGACAAGGCTAGACTTACGTAGGTCTCGCCTTGTTTCTTCCCACATGTGATTCGAGTATCTTTCTTCTCTTTCTTTTTTTAAACTAATCAAATTAGAGATGAAATTGCAAGGCCCGTGCTTTTATTCTATGAGTAAATAGCAAGGCCCGTGTTTTTATTGTACGAGTTGTTTACTACAATTTCTCCTTACGTAGAATTAACGAGTCCCGCATTATTATTTTTTAATTTCGGTGTTATTTCCTCGTTATGTTACAAGTGTTTTACGACTTCTGCTTAAGTGTAATTAACGAGTCCCGCGTTCTTTTTTTAATTTCATCGTTAGTTCCTCGTTACCTTACGAGGAAATTACGAGGATTATGTTTAAATCCCTAAAATCCGAAACCCCAAACCCCATCTTCCTTATCTTCTACTTCATATATTCCAAACCCCAAACTCATCTTCCCTTTAACCTCAATCTATTCTTTCCATTCTAAACCCCAAATTATAAAACCACAATTCCTTAACTTAATTATAATCTCAATCTCTTATTTCTAATACAAACTCCCATTACCTTACACAAAAACAAATACATCGACATTCTCGTCATCACTAAAAACATCATCATTTTCATTAAACTCGTCTTCAACAGCTTCGTCTGTGGCATCGTCGGTAAGATCTTCGTACTCATGATTATGCGGATCAATGAGAAGGATGTCATCAATTTCTTGTTCAGGTTCCTCGACTTCATTAATCTGTTCTTCTTGCAATGGTGGTTCTTCTCTACTGATGATTCTTCCTCGAGGTGTAACTTTGATCACGGCTAACCAATTTATTCCCGACTCTCTCATCCGAGGGTATGAAAGGAAGCTAACTTGGTCTGCTTGTGAAGCTAAGATGAAAGGCTCGAAGTTGTTGTACCTGCAAAAATAAAGAAAACGTAGAAATTAATTTATTTTGCACATGTATGGCAAAAAAAAGAATTTGTTGTACTGTCATCCACCATTGACATCAACTACACCGAATTTGTTAAACCGAACACCTCTATTGACCACGGGGTCGAACCATTCACATTTGAAGAGGACGCATTTTAGCTTCAATATCCCTGGGAATTCGACTTCAATCATCTTCGTCAAGATCCCGTAGAAATATGTTTCCCCTTTCACACATATTCCATAGTTATTGGTCGCCCGCTGTCTACCAAACTCATATGTGTGAAAAGTATAGCCTCGTGTGAAATACATCTGTGATGTGGTGATCTTTACAAGTGGAGATTGAATTACTTCGTGTAACCACTTAGGATAATCTGCATCGTCGTCATAATCAACCTGCAAAAATAAAGAGAACATTGAAATGCATATCATGTTTGAAAAAAGAGTTTGATGGACCTGAAAAAATTAAGATTTTCAGTTAATACTGGATTGTTCAACCACTTAATAGAATGTTGATCTTTTCTTTTGTCTACGTCACTTGTGGATATACCTGGGAATGTTTCTTCGACTTGAGAAACAAATAGGCTGTAAAATCATATTTTATATTAATTAATCTTTTGCAATTGTATAATTTATACTTATATATGTGTTTAGAAGTGTCAATATATGTTACCTTTTAAAATAACGCATCAATTGATCCTCGCAATTGAGTTGAATATAGGTGTGTGCAGTTTGAGCATCTCCTTCACTTGACCACCAAACCTCTTTTGATTTCCCACCGAGTCGCTCAATCTGGCTAAAGATGTCTGGAACACCAGCAACTGCATATCTTGACGCGACACCACCATCACCATATCTTCTTGGAGCTCTTTTCCGGGTACGTACTTTTGACGCAAAGTAGTACGATGTGAAGTGAGAAGTTTCTTCCGTCAAACTTCCAGTAATTATAGAACCTTCAAGTTTTGCGAGGTTCTTTGCTTTTCCCTTCAAATATTTCATGGCTCGCTCATACTGATGCATACATCCATAATGTACATGACCACGAAGCAATGCCTCATATGGGAGGTGGACAGCTAGATGCTCTATGACGTCAAAAATTCCGGAGGAAATATCTTCTCCAAGTTACACAATAAGATGGGAATGTTCTCCTGAAGTTGTTCCACGACTTCTTCTTTAAGAGTGTGTGCGCTCAGATCCCTGAAAAATGCTCCAATGCCTTGTATATTCCAAAAATAATTAAACACATTATTAGTCATATATTATTGCAAACTAAACCATTATACAATTACTGTGTTATAATATACCACCTACATGTGCTTCATGTACGTTTGTTGGAAGTAGCTCCGCAAATGCAAAGGGAAGTAGTCGTTGCAAAAAGACATGACAATCATGACTCTTCATCCCGGAGAACTTTTAACCCTTTTCAACACATCTAGAGAGATTTGAAACATACTCATCGAGGAACTTCACTTATGATGCCACCCAATTGAACAACACCAATTTTTTTTCTGAAGACAATCTGAATATCGGAACGGGAACTTGTCAATTGCTTTTTATATGTAACTCACTTCTTGAGCAAATATCTGGTAAGTCCAACCTTGATTTTATGTTGTCTTTTGTCTTCCCTGAGACATTCAATATTGTATTCATAATGTTCTCAAAGAAATTCTTCTCTTTATGCATCACATCGAGGTTGTGGCGCAGCAGAAGATCCTTCCAATATGGAAACTCCCAAAATATACTCTTCTTGTGCCAGTTGTGATGAACACTGTAAGAATCATGCATATTACGAGGGACATGCCAATTACCACCACAACAAACTATTTCGTTAGCTCCATAGTAGCCGATTTGCACTTCAATTTGTTCTCCAGTTAGATATGGAGGAGGAGTGTCTCTCACAACCCTTTTGTGCCTAAACATGCGCATCTCGGGTGGCAGGTTGTATGGCGTAAGAAAGACTGACCACAATGAATATTATCTCCCTGACATTCTGAATGGACTAAATCCATCTGTGCATAATCCGAAATACACATTCTGGCTATTGCTAGCAAAATCCGGATGTACTTTGTTAAAATGTTTCCAGGCTCTTGCATCTGATGGATGAGTCATCTCACCATCCGTCTGACTATGCTCGGCATGCCATCTCATCTTTCCAGAAGTCTGCTCTGATTGGTACAATCTTTTTAATCTCTCTATAATTGGTAGGTACCACATCCTTTGATACGGTACCCTATTACGTCCCCGTCCTTGCGGCTTGAATCGTGGCTTCTTGCAGAATCGACATTCTTCTAACTTCTCATCATCTCCCCAGTAGATCATGCACTTGTCGATGCAAACATCTATCATCTCCTAAGGCAACCTAAGACAATAAACCAGTTTCTGAATCTCATAATAAGAATCAGCGGACACATTGTCTTCCGGCAAATACTCTTTAAACAAGTCTGCCCATTCATTCATGCAACTTTCAGGTAGATTGTGATCAGTTTTAATATTCATCATTCTAGCAGCCAACGACAATTTAGAGAGACCTTCTCTACAACCATTGTAAAGTGGCTGATTCACCGCATTTAACATTTCATAAAACTTTTTTGCATCTATATTAGGTTCTTCATCTTCATCATGAGCTACGAATTCATCAGTTACCATATCATGAACCATGTCATAATCTCCCATCTGCTCCTTCTGATGGTAACTATGTTCATTATGCAAATGATGATCAACCGGTTCTTCCTGAAAATTGCTATCACTACTACTAGCTTCATTCTAATCATAATTATAACCTTCTCCATGTTGAAACCATATATAGTAATTTGGCGTGAAACCTCTATTTATTAAATGTTTCCAAACTTTTTCACGATTTGCCAATTTCGAATTGTTGCATTTCCGACAAGGACAGAACATAATACCACTTTCTTGGGCGAGCAGTGTGGAATCTGCTTGATGCATAAATATCTCTAGCCCCGCAAGGTATTCTTTCGTCACTCTCCCGTTACCATCTCTATGCATATACATCCACCTCCGCAACTCGAAAATATTTCCGGAGCCCGACATTTTTTTTTCTTTCACGTTTTTTTTTCTTGTTGGTGTGTTTAAAATGATGTTCAAACGTCCATATTTATAGGAAATTTTCGAATCTGGTAGTTGTAATTTTCCAACGAATTGACGACGAAATTTAGTTAGGTGGCCGAAAAAAACGTGTTACAACTACAAAGTTGGTGGATTCAAAATTTCCTCGCTAAATAGACGTAAAATATTTCCTCGTAAAGTACACGCTACATTTACGTCGAGTTTACGAGGAAAGCGTATTTCCTCGTAAAAGCCATGTGACGCTACATCGACTTTATGACGAAATCATTTCGTCGTTATTTTACGACAAAATAACGCTGATATTTTATTTTCTCGTAAGTTCCTTGTAAAATCGACGTAAATTTACGAGAATTACTTTTCCTCATTAATTTTCCTCGCTAAACTTGTGTTTTCTTGTAGTGGCTGGTTTGGAAAAAAATCCAATCTTTGAGCTACATTTTGTTTGAACTTTAATCTACGTGCTGCTTATGAAATAGATTCTTAAGAGATGGTATTTGTGTATCATTACATGTGTAAGATTGTAAAAAATTTCCCATATGCCGGCTCTATGTTTTACTTCCTCTGTTCTTAAAGATTGATAGTATTTTCATACATAAAAAATGTTGCATTCATATTTTTATGGAATTACCAATTGAATGTATCTTGCTGCGTGGAATATTTCTGTCAAAGTGTTTTTACTTCGGAAGGCACATAATAAAGGTTTGGCTATATGATAGTTACGTAGAGAGTAGAAACAATACAGCGTAAAAGGAGATAAGCATGAACATTACAGGCTATTAAAACATGTTAAGATTATTACATATGCATGTATATAATTTTAGATTTATATGTTTTGTTTCTTTTGTGTTGAACACCAGGATTAAGACTAGTATCCTTTGGCTCAATGATGCCCAACCCCTGGGCTTGGACCGGTCTGTTTCACCGTGTCTAGCCACGAAAAATATTGTACAGAGGACTCGACTGGTTTAACGGAAGACATTGCGCTTCCATTATACACATGTGGGTCTCTTAACTGGGTCAAAGCTCTCGAACCATACTTGACCGGTCGTCCTTCACTGGCTAGTAACACCGATCCCACCATAATTATCAGCACAACCACCAACACTACGTAATCTGCTCGGTTCGTAGCCATCACCATGATATGATTTGTGTAGGAATAACAACAAATATACCAATTTCTATGTAGTTAATATGATGATAATGGTGAAGTTTAGCAAAGGGTTAAAGGGCATTTATAGTGTATAAGAAAGATGAGCTGCTATTGTGAGGGAAAAATATCAGTGGATGTATAATTTTTCTCTTTAGTTTTTGGACCTGTTGATTTGCCGCCACCTCCATAAGTTTCAACAATGAGAAATCATAATCACGTAAACTGAAGTACGTAACTAAAAGTAAAGATTGAGTTTGGCTACAAGAGAGATTTGACATTATGTAATGACGTTGATAGTTATATAATCTGACTATATACATATTGGTTTAACATCGCCATAATGCACCTATCCCCAAAAGCTTTAACTATTGCTCATGCCCGGTCTGGAGCATAGGCAAAAAAACAAGGGGAATTTGCAAAAACTAACCCACAATTTGATTTTAACTCCAAACTTATACCCAAACTTGAATCAAATGCAAAACTAACCTAAAAGCCTAGTAAAATTACAGCTCAGCTCCTTGTGACCAAACAAAAAAACAGAAGCAATTTTTACGAATATAGCCCCAGTAAATCGTCTGAGTCGTCTGAGATGTTGGAAGTAGTCTGGACGACTTACGTGTAAGCCGTCTGGTACCAGTTTATTTTGAAAATAATTTATAAATCTTGTAAAAAAAATTTTGATGCGTGAAAAATAAAAATCAAGTAATTATAAACAGTTTTAAGTGATATAAATTAAGATATGATAAAATTGATTTGTTTTGAAGATAGAAGAGTGTAAGTAGTGAATCATGATATTCTTTGGTTTAGAAGTTTGACAAACATATGTTGTAGTATTGTATGTATTGTTAGGGTAAGATTTTGGAAAACTGAAATGTTTTTTTCAAAAATTAGTTTTTACCTATATGTGTTTATTTCTGTGTATAGTAAACACTTTTCAAGTTTGATTTTATTTTATGAAGTTTTTAATTAGATAATTAAGTTTAGGGGTTATGTTTAGGGTGTGGACGACTTATATTTCAGTCGTCTGTTGAATAATTTACCCGGACGACGTATATTTCAGTCGTCCACATCGCACCGAACCTTTAATTTTACCAATGTACGTTTTAACCTAACCAGATCATTTACCGGACATATAAGAACTATTTTTTCACTATTTCACAACTTTACGAAACCGTAGCATCGTTTCTCTCCAAGGGAGATTTTGAAGGCGATAAGACGAAAACCCTACCGTGGTCGTGTTCCGCCGTTATCTTCGCCGGTAATCTCTCCGATTACGACGAATCTCGTTTCTCCTTCATGCCGTAGAGTATTTTCATAGTTTAAACTGACCATCCGCTTCCTTTTTTTCAGATCTGAAATCTCGTTTGCCAAACTCCGTCGCCGGTATGTTATTTCTCATGTATTAAGGCGTTTAGCCGCCTGAAAACCCTAAATATTTTAGTCTTGATTCTTCTTTTCCCTTCGATTTGCAGATCTGTAACGGCTTGGGACCACATCTTCTCCGACCATATCTTCTCCGACAGTATCTTCTCCAACTCGAAGTCATTCGTCTTTTGTTTAAAAGATTGTTTTTCTATTTATTCAGATATGCATGCTCAACAAGATTTTGAGATTGTTGTAGTCTTTTGCTGAAAGACTACTTGGACGACTTCCAGGAAGTCTTCTACGATGTCTTACTCTCTGGACGAATTACATGTAAGTCGTCCAGAGAGTAAGACATCGTAGAAGACTTCCTGGAAGTCGTCCAAGTAGTTTTCTCACTTCCTGAAAGTCGTCTGAGTAGTCTTCTCACTTCCTGGAAGCCGTCTGCAAGTCTTCTATAGTATTTAAAATAGTGTGCTACCTATGTGTTTGAGATGGTTGTTTGTGATTGTTTGCAGGCCTTAAAATGGATTTACCAGAACTCCCGCCGAGGATGTTTACATTAGGAGAAGAGCCCGATGCAATCAGGAGCATTTCGTATCATTCTGATGACACGAAGTTGTTTAAAGCTCTATATGATTGTCTCACAGCTGACGAATATGAGGAGCTGAAGGCGTCGAAGTTGGGAGTGTTCATCAAATTCAAGGAGCTTGAATTTGTTTGGACTTCAAGGCTGATACATTTTTTGCTCTGTTTCCAGTTGGACATCAAGAAAAAGTTTGAGCTCTGGAGTCTTGTCGCTTCACAACATGCGAGGTTTTCACTGATAGAGTTTGAATACCTCACTGGGCTGAACTGCGATTACATCAAGGACCTGGAAAATTCAAGGTGTGAGGTTACGAAGGAGATGGCTGCTTTCTGGGAGAAGATGCGTGTTGATCTCGATACTGGGCCAAGTATTGAACAGATAACATAAGCATTTTACCACTGCGACGAGTGGTCTCGGGATGATCGCATGCGGCTGGGATACCTTGCCATCTACGCAGGATACATTGAAGGGAAAAAGTTCTCATCCGCTACACCAGCTAGTCTTGCAAGGCTAGTGATGGATTTAGAAAAATTTGAAAATTATCCATAGGGGAGAGTGGCGTTTAAGGTGCTGATGGATTCTCTGAAGGCAAAAGACTTGACGCAAACTGGTTACACTGTTGATGGGTTCATACAGGTGCTCCAAGTGTGGGCGTACTATGCTATGCCAGAATTGGGTGCTAATTTTGGGTCTCCCATACCAAACAGACCGTCTCCACTGTTGCTGGCTTACAAGGCTGGCAAAAGACAACGCAAATGTTTTAAGGCTGCTATGAAAAAACAGGTACTTAACTTCACTCCTAAGACTTCTCAGACGACTTAAAGTTAAGTCGTCTGGAAAGTCTTCCAACAAAAATTCTTCTCAGACGACTTAAAAGTAAGTCGTCTGAGTGGTCTTTTGTTGGAAGACTTTCCAGACGACTTAACTTTAAGTCGTCTGAGAAGTCTTACAACAAAAATACTTCTCAGACGACTTAACTAAGTTTATATCTTTTATTTATTGCAGACTATCGTGAAGAACTTCGTTCAGAAGGATTTTGATGAAATGTTTCCAAAATGGGACGGAGACGTTTAGATGACCCTGCCGCGGATAACATAATTAAAGTCATGTTTAATGATCTTGGATGGAAGTGGACCATGAACTGCTGGCAAGTCACCGGTACTCGCAAGGTTGTGAAGATGGAAGTGAGTTCAGGGAAGAATGAAGTGAGTCCCGTGAAGACGGAAAAAACTACAATGAAGTCAGAGAGTGTTGTGAAGGAAGAAAGTAGCAGACCTCGGAAGAAAGCTCGTAAAGGGTCTTCTGTTTCTGCTGAGACACTTTCGGCGGGTAGTGAAGGCATTGGGATGACGAAACAGATTGAAAGGGTCTTGAAGGACATATCTGATGCCATTAGTGATGGCTTTGGCACGTGCCTTAGGGAGATCAAGTTACTGGGGGATAGGATGGTAGCTGTGGAGAAGAAGGTGGGAATCACCAAAAAAGGGGGTTCATATGATGATCGTCAACTTACAACCACTTCAAATCCACCAAAACCTGTGCACGAACCCGGGGTTAGTACCAAAACCTCTCCCAAAATTGCAGAGAAGAGAGTCACTAGGCAAAGTGTTAGGAAGAGTCAGGACTGATGTGCTTTGTTTCTTGTGTGCTTTGATTCTGAACATGTGTGCTTTGTTTCTAGTGTGCTTTGATGAACCATTATATGCCTTGATTCTGAACATGTGTGCTTTGTTTCTAGTGTGAATTTGATCTTTGCTGTAAGGGCTTTGTTTCATGTGTGAATTTGATCTTTGGTTAATAGTTTTTAAACACATTGTGAACTCGAAATTGCAGAGTGAAAGTGTGAATGGGGCGAAAGCAGGACAGAAGGAAGCCAAAGAACCGAGTCTTACTACAGATTCGAGTTCCTCGAGAGAGCTCTGTCTTGTGAGACCTGCAGACGACTTACCGAGTGATGATCCTAGCGTCGAGAGCTCTGTCTTGTGAGACCTGCAGACGACTTACCGAGTGATGATCCTAGCGTTCTTATATTGGACAAACAAGTTTCCACTACTTCAGATTTACTCGTTGAAGAAGCTAGAAGGCAGACAAAGAAGGAGACTGCTATGGTGAATCTCTGTGAAAAAAGTGTGCGAGAAAGGAAACTTGCTCCCACACAGCAAACTCCTTTTAAGGGAAACAGCACTGCCAAACAGATCATTCCAAACAAAAAGGTTGGCCGAGGCTATGATCCTTTTGCACCCTATGACAAGAGGAAGTCGAAGGAGCTCACTGCATGGGTGCAACAAGATCCGTAAGTTGCTGTAAAAAAATGATTATTTACATTTGATAAAAAAAAGCATCCATTTGATTATTTACATTTTTTGTTTGCAGTTCTTATAAACTGCCTCTGATAAAAAAACCACGTAGATGTCCAAGTCGATTTTATCAGGTCCTCCGAACCCCCTTAGAATGGCTGACCGACCATGTAAGTCTTCTGCTATTTTCTTACTCTTATACGTAAGTCATCTGTAAGTCGTCTGATACTTTTTCTGATTTGTATAAGTCGTCTGGTAGTTATCTAACTTGTATAAGTCGTCTGTAAGTCGTCTGGTAGTTATCTAACTTGTATAAGTCGTTTGTAAGTCGTCTGTAAGTCATCTGGTAGTTTTCTAACTTGTATAAGTCGTCTGTGAGTCGTCTGGTAGTTCTCTGATTTGTATAAGTCGTCTGTGAGTCGTCTGGTAGTTCTCTGATTTGTATAAGTCGTCTGTAAGTCGTCTGGTAGTTATCTTACTTGTATAAGTCGTCTGGTAGTTGTTTGACTTGTATAAGTCGTCTGGTAGTTCTCTGATTTGTATAAGTTGTCTGTAAGTCGTCTGGTAGTTATCTTACTTGTATAAGTCGTCTGTAAGTTGTCTGTAAGTCGTCTGTAAGTTTTCTGACTTGTATTGTTTTATATGCAGAAAATGGATGCTTTTATTAATTTACTGAGGCAACGGTACCAAGACCATCCACAACATTTCAGGAGCGACAGAATGTGCTTTCTTGATCATATATTTTCTCGGCAGTGGAGGGCCTCCTACCCTGATTTTAAGAGTGACACTGGAGATGCCAACGGTTTAGGATGAAGACTCCCTGGCTGTGCCAGCTCATAAAGATTGACACAGATGGAAGTAAACCCATAAATCACAGATTCTTGTTGCTAAAACCTCTAGTTTGAAAACAAAATCTCTGAGAAGCCAGTCAAGTGTTTAGCAGGGGGAAGTTCTAAGAGAATGTTTCGTAGAATAGAAGATAGACATCGTCAAGGTCTCAAATGCTCAAACTCTGTTGACAAATCAAAGAATTGCGTCAAAAAGGGAAAATTGAGTATCGAAGATGAAATATCAACACAGAGAGTACCATTTTTGGGTTTGAAAGAATTTCAAAATTCTTGTGGAGGCAAAAGAATTGAAATTCAGAAAGATTTAAAAGGGTATATGTGAACAATTGGTTACTATCTGTGGAATTGGTTCTTTCATAAGTCTAATACCATAAATTCATAGTCACTGCAACAGGAAGGCTAAGTGATATCACAACTGAGAGAGACTACCTGCGAAGTTAGCTTTGTATGCAACTGATTTCTCAAAATAGGTGCCATTGAGGGTTGAACCACTGAAATCAGATTCTCTCATGTGTGAAGAAGTGAAGTTGGCTCTTCTGCAACAATCTATAAACTAGCACACAATATTTAAGAAATAAAACAAAATCTTGCTTCTTCAGTTTGATGGTTTCTTGATTAAAAATTCATCAGCTTGAACTGTGAAAACGTAATTCTCTACTACGAAAAAGTAAAAACTTTGAACATTGTTTATGCTAATTCCAATTTGCATAACTAACAAAACTCAAATGTTTTACCTGAAATTCTCATTGGTGTGAACTGTTTTGAAGTAAAACAAATAGTATCCGTCAACTTCCAACCATTGAAAAAATGAAACTGCTCGTAAAAATTAACGGAAATCTTTGAAACTCCAGTATTAATCCGCTCCTCACAAACCTGTGAAAACAAACAGAGTATTGCAATGTCTCTCAAATGTGTGGAGTACCAGAGAAACTGGGTAGAA
Organism: Brassica napus; assembly: GCF_020379485.1. Taxonomy (NCBI): domain Eukaryota; kingdom Viridiplantae; phylum Streptophyta; class Magnoliopsida; order Brassicales; family Brassicaceae; genus Brassica; species Brassica napus. Next base: position 13,215,260 of record NC_063438.1, read on the forward strand.
ACTTGATGATATGTAAAGAATGGTGAACTATATATGACATGAAAAGGTGACTGGATTCTTACCTTCTCAACTATCTGTTCCATTTGAGCAGCCCTCAGAATAACATCCTCTAGGCATATAACTCCTTAAAGGTTTCAACAGGGAAACATGAGCAACTAAAGTAAAAAATACATTACCACAATCTGGAAGATTAGCATCATCTCGTTAACACTCACTAAAGAACAAAGGAAAAAAAAACAGATGGACTTCAAAGCATTTTAGATGGGACTTACTTCTCTCGAGAGAGTGGAAAAACAATATTTGACTAAGAACCATTTGTCTAGCTTCCCTAAACAAATGTTCCAATCAGAAAATAGATTAGTTCGAAACTTGTAAAAAAATTAAACTAATAGACAGCCACAATGCAAACCTTTCAGCATCATCTGGTGATCTCTGTTGATTTGGGTTCTGTTGATTGACTTTCTTCCCTTGCTAGTCATGTTTGTTCACGATGAGATAAATATGTAACTTTTCCCAATTGTAAAAAAAAAACTGGCATAAGTAAAGGTAATAAATAGTTACAGCGTCATGTGGAGATGCCAGCTCATGCAATTGTATGTCTAATATTTCAGAACCAGCCTACACAGAAGAAGTAGAAGAAGCAGATCAATAAAAGATTAATTTTGCAAAGATCGTAACTTTCAAATAAGAATTATTTTTTGGCTTAACTTTGTACAATGATTTGAGAGCTGAAAACTTATCTGTCGAATGAAACAAAAAAATCAAGCACGTTGATCCAATTTTGAACCTGATTGAGCTGTCTTTGTGGCTCAGCCGTCGTTACCAGTATCGGGATCAGCGGAGCGGAGGGGTACGCTTTTGGTTGCGTCGCTAATCCATTGATTTTAAAAAAAAATGAATTGGGTAAGGAATAAATTAAAGATATGATTCAAGAATTTTATTTGATGGGTAGGAGTGGATGGTGAATCTGCTGATTAATACAGAGAACTGAAATTTGCAGCTAGTCGAATCGATTCAGATGAAGTGGAAGAGTCGGGACGACGGTGACAGGATTTGAGTTCTTTTGTGCTCATTAACGATGGACCATTTAACATAGAATTGTAGCCCACATAAGTTGACCCATTGTTATATACTCTCGATTAATAGAGGAAGTGACGTGGCGTTAGAAAACCTCATGATTGGCTGACTAAATTGAAGGACGTGGATGGCCTAACTGATGCTCATATCTCCTTTTTACTTATTGTATGATAAACGCAAAATATATCCCCATTTTCTATATGAGGATTTAAAAAAAATATTTATTCATTTGTAAAACACCACAAAATCTTACAATAATTCAGAAGGACATAAAATGTAAGATTTTGAAGAAATCTTGTCATTTGCTTGGGCAGAGATGTTGACTCATTTAGTTCCTCCATATCATAGGTTAAGCTCTTTTGAAAGACAAATGTCCAATGGGTTAGTGTAATCCTCAATTGGTTTCATATAATCCCTTTTTGGGCCAAAAAGAGGACCAGATACAAAAACCCCTGAGGAACAAGAAACGGAAGATTTTATTATTTATTATTAGGGTTTAAACTTTAAACAGAGGTTACAGAACACTCTCCCCCTCCTCCTCTCGTTGCAGTCACCATGGGGGGCTCTGGAGTTCAAGTCAATAAGGCTCACAAGGCTCGTGTCTCCTCTAAATCTTCTCGCAATATCCACAAAACCTCCCTCCAAGGTAATCCCCTCAACGATTTCATCTCTTTCGATCTTCACATAACTAAAAAAAAAATATTGCAATTGAATCAGATAAAGGCCGGATTAGTAAACCGGAGGGTAACCACGTTAAAGGCGCTAAAGCTGCCCGTCTTCAGCGTGCCAAGATGGTAATGATTCTCTCCTTCCTACATTTTTTTTTAATTAATCTGCGACTCTTGCAACACAATGAATCTTGTTTATCTCTCTCTGTCTCTGTCTCTTTAGGTTAGAGAGCAGAAAAGAGCAGCGGTTTTGAAGGAGAAGAGGGAATCAGGAGGCTTATCCAGTGCTCCTCGAGTTATCGTGAGTTTATTGGAACTTTTGTAGTCAGAAAGTTACAGCCCTTGCAGTTTTAAGAACTCTGATTTTGGCGATAGGTCTTGTTTCCTCTCTCTGCTTCCGTGGATTTGAACTCGCTTGGTGAAGATGTTTTAAAGCTGTTATCTACTGATGGTGATGTCACTTCTTCTTCAACAGTTGCATCATCTGAGTATAAGCTACGAGCAACGGTATGTCCATTCCCTTAAGAGCAACATATTGGTTCTTTTATACATATTTTAAGTAGAATACATGTATCTCAGGTTTTGAAGGCGCCTCATGGGGATCTTCTGACATGCATGGAAATGGCCAAGGCATGTTGATTTTCAATTTTAGTGAGCAGAGTTTGGCATAGTTAGTTGCTAAACTGAATTATTATTTCTTACTGGTGGTATATATATATATATGTAGGTTGCTGATCTGATCGCTTTTGTTGCATCTGCAAACGAGGATATCTCTAGCTTGATAGATTCATTCGGAAGTCAGTGTCTTTCTGTGCTTAGATCAATTGGTCTGCCAAGTACCGCTGTGTTGATACGTGTATGTTCTCTTTGCTTCTGTTGGTCTCCCATCTCTCAAACTTTGCTTGAAGTGAGTTTCTCGAGCTCGTCGTGTTGGTTGATTGCAGGACTTACCCAGTGAGCTGAAAAAGAAGAATAAGCTGAAAAAGATGTGTGCCTCTCGGCTTGCTTCTGAATTTCCTAAGGATTGTAATTTTGATCCAGCAGACACCAGAGATGAGTTGCATCAGGTGAATTACTCAGAGCCTCTTATATTATTTTACTGAATGGTCTTCAATAGATTTATGTCTCTAATTAGCCAAGTTTAAATGATGCAAATCCATACTTTTTGGTGTGCTCGCAGTTCATGGGATTATTGAAGGCACAAAGGCTTTCTATACCACACTGGCGGAAGCAACGACCTTATGTTGTGGCTCAGAAGGTGCTTGTTTTATGCTGTTATTCATAACATCTAATTTAGCTGTGAGTAAAAAAGTAAAATATCTGCATACTTTTGAATGGTGCATCTAGGTTGGGATGCTGGTGGATGATACAACCCCAGGAAAGTGCACTCTACTTCTCTCCGGTTACTTGCGTGCTCGTAAACTATCAGTAAATCAGCTGGTAATCAAGCAATTCTACTCTCTCTGACTGTAATGCCTTATGCTATATAACCATATCTGAAAACTGTTTTCTTTACAATAGGTCCATGTTACTGGCGTTGGTGATTTTCAGCTCTCAAAAGTTGAAGTCCTGAAGGACCCATTTCCATTATTAAATGAAAGGAGAAAACAGACTTCCATGGAATTGGATGATTCACATGATGAAGAGGTATCTGATATTTTCATCAACCATCGATAATCTTTTAGTCTTTTACCTTAAAGAGCACATATTGCTGAATGCTAGAACAGCCTATATATAACAGGAATTGTCTGTCATGATAAATGTATAATGATTGAACGTATAATACCCCTCCTGAAGCTCTTAAAGTTATTTTCTTAATAAGAAGTGAAGTGTTTATTGTGCCTTCATCTCTTTGTCAGTTCACTTCATTCCGTTTTGGGATTGATCAGGTATTGAGGTCTTTGGTTCCTGATCCCATGAAACAAGAGCCTTTAGTAACTGAAAACACTCCAGATCCATTAGAAGGGGAACAGGTAAGTCTGATTAGTTCTTTAACAGATGAAGGGGCCATTTGCTTGTCTTGTTATCTGTTGTGGAAATTCACTTGTTATTGTGTAGACATGGCCAACTGAGGCAGAGATGGCTGAGGCTGACAGTAATCAGAAACAGGGAAAGCCAAAGAAGAGGAGTTTGCCACTAGGGACTTCAGAATATCAGGTTTCTTGATGATTTTTTTTCGCTATTCCTGTCTCTCTGGTGTTCTTATTTTTGGTTCACAGGCTGCTTGGATTATTGATGAGATAGATGAAGAGGATTCTGATAATGGTGATTCCGATGACGATCGTATGGTGTTGGATAGAGGAGAGGATCAGTATTCCAATCAAGACCAAGATTTTGAGGATGATAAAGAAACACTGTACGTGCAGGATATGGATAATGAAACTCATAATGACTCGGAGATGATGGTAAAAGCTTTTTCTCCATTTACGTAGCGACTTACAAACACTATTTGTAGCTTCACTACATTTTTTTTTGTTATGATTGAGTATCTTGATTAAGTTATAACCCAATCTGCTGATTGTTCAGGACGATGAAAACTTGACAAGAGAACAATATGAGGATCAAATCAAGAAAATCAAAGAGGCACATGCTGAGGATGAGGGTTGGTGCTTTCTTCTTACTTTTGTAGAGTTATTTTCTACATTAGAGTGTCTGAATCTCTCAAGTGCTCTTGATTTTGTCTTATTAAGATTACATCAAAATGAATAAAGACTTTCAATTGTTGTGTCATCAGAATTTCCAGATGAGGTGGAGACTCCCATTGATCAGCCTGCAAGAAAACGTTTTGCAAAGTACAGGGGTCTCAAATCCTTCAGAACCTCCCCGTGGGATCCAAATGTAGTAAACACTGAAGCTCATTATATTCCTTGTACTGTAAACTGATACTGATTTTGTACTATTTGTTGGCAAAAATGCAGGAGTCTCTACCTCAGGACTATGCCAGAATCTTTGCTTTTGATAACGTCGCTAGGACTCAAAAGCTTGTGCTCAAGCAAGCCCTGAAGATGGAAGAAGAAGAAGAAGAAAGCAGAGATGATTGTGTACCAACTGGGTCATATGTACGGCTGCATATTAAGGAAGTGCCTCTTGTTGCTGCCTCTAAACTATCATCCATTGTTAGCACGAAACCCATTATAGCATTTGGGCTTTTGCAACATGAATCCAAGATGTCGGTTCTGCGCTTTAGGTAACTCACGATCTTACTGTTTATATTTTTCTGTTGATGAGACCTTGTTTGCCCAGCTAACTTCTCTAACTATGCTCCCCAGCTTAAAGAAGTATGATGGTTACGAAGATCCTATTAAAACAAAAGAGGAGCTAATGTTCCATGTTGGTTTCCGTCAGTTCGTTGCAAGGTTGGTAAAATTTGTTCATGTTTCATTTACTGCAATAGCTTTTTTGTTTGCAATCTCTTATAACAATGGTCGGTGAAAATTTTCCAGGCCAGTATTTTCAACCGACAATATCAGTTTAGACAAACAAGTGATGGAGAGGTTTCTGCATCCAGGCCGTTTCTCATTGGCTTCAGTATACGGCCCAATATCCTTCCCATCCCTTCCTTTGGTTGTTCTGAAGATTTCTGACGCTGATGCTCCTGCTTTTGCTGCCTTTGGTTCCTTGAAAAGCATTGAACCCAGCAAAATAGTTTTAAAGAAGATAATATTAACTGGGTAATCTTACTTATTACCTTTCTCTTTCCAACTACAGTCGCATATTTCTAGTCTGCATACATGCTTAATCTCTGTAATTCTAACCAAGCTTTGAATGTGGCGTGGGTTCAGGTATCCTCAGAGAGTATCAAAAATGAAAGCATCAGTAAGATATATGTTCCATCAACCTGAAGACGTTAGATGGTTTAAGGTAAGAAGGCAAAAGTAATTAAATCGATGTGTTACTTATTATAAGAGTGAGGGCTCAAAGCTGGGGATGAAACAACGTATTTCTTGTGTGCAGCCTGTAGAAGTGTGGACAAAATGTGGGCGTCGTGGTCGCGTGAAGGAGCCATTGGGCACACATGGTAAAGACCTTGCATTATTATTGTTAATTATTTAAAAGATGGGTCGAGTTTGTCTTTTTCTAGAATCTTTGCTTATTAATGTGGACTTTGCCACAGGGGCAATGAAATGCATATTCAATGGAGTGGTGCAGCAACATGACGTTGTGTGCATGAACTTATACAAGCGTGCTTATCCCAAATGGCCCGAGCGTATGTACCCGCAGCTTCTGTGATTCTAATTAATAGAAATGAAGTTGTTGATGTTGTTCAAGTTTCTTTGAATTCAAATTCTTACTTTTGATAACTTTATGGACCTGGTTTTGTGAAGTCCTCTGGTTTTGTCATGTATGTGTTAAATATAAGGAGGCAGTAGAAAAGCTAAGTGAGCCAGTTAAAACATACTTCACAAACATAACACAGCTTGAAGCTCTTTCTGAAGCTGAATCACTTGCTCACAGTCATTGAGCAATAACTCAACAATGCATGAATACAAGCAATCAGTTTAACAAAAAGGTTGTGCTCCCTGGAATCAAAACAAAGACGGATCAGGCGAAGCATACTCTTGCAGATATCTATAAGAATCCGAGGTTGTAGTTGCAGATTGTTCAAGAAAACTGCATGAGGAATTTGTTGCATGACTCACTTGGATTCAAAGGTGCAAAATGATCAGCTGAGAGAATGATATAACAAACTGGCATTCATTTGCAATCCCAATCATGTTAACATGATAATGACTTCGAATCATCGATCTAAATAAGATAAGAAACTATCTCTTTCCAAGATCTTCTTGGAAGGGAGAAAGTTCAACTGTATCAGTGAAGATGTTTCAGCAATTCAACAGCAAAACTAAGACGTTTTTCTTTTCTTCTGCAATTTAACCACAAGTTTGATATCAATTTTTAAATTTACTTTGAAGATTAACTATTTTTATAAATACCTAAAATTTGTGATTAGAAATATTAAATTAATTCTCCGAAATCATTTATAAATATTTAAGAATAATTTATAAAAGTTTATAAATCCAACCCCGCCCTCTGAAATATGATAGTCAACAAGTAATTGAAAAGTTTATAAAGTTTATTAATCATTAAACTTTAAACTCAAATGTTAAAGTGTTTTTGATTAAGTGTATTCTTGAAATATAATATTCAACTTAGATATCTTAGAGTATTTTAAGAAATATCTCTTAAATTTATTATATCTTAAACTAAATAATAGTGAAATAAAGGGAGAATTTCAATTTACCACAAGTCTGATATCACTTTCCAAATTTACACTTTTAAAGAATAACTTTTTTTTTATAAATACCTTAAATTTGTGATAAAAATAAATTTATTCACCTAAATCATTTATAAATGTTTAAGAATAATTTATATAAAATTTATAGAAGTTTATATGTCCAATTCCATCCCATAAATACTAAACTCTAAACAATAATCACTAAACCCTAAACCTAAATGTTAAGGTATTTTTGATTGTGTGTATTTTTGAAAAGGGATAACCAACTTAGGGTATTTTAAACAATTTTTCATGTACTATTTTATTAAGATTTTCATTCTGTAATAACTTTTGTCCTTATATATTTTCATATTATCTCAAATTTGAAAATTAAATATGTATGTAATATTTAAATTTTAAACTAGGTGGCATGTGAGCATAATTATTTTGCAATTACCTTTAATATATGTATTACTAATTTAAAAATTATCATGATAAATTATTTTTTATGTTCCTAAAATGCTTAGAACGGACATTAAATTATTTATATATGACAAAAAAAATTCATCAAAATATGATCAGTATTCTGTTAGAATTTTGTTTAGACACTCTCAATAGTATAATATTTTGAAAATATTTTTAACACACTACATTTATTAATAATAATAAATAAATAAATCACTTAATATTCTCTTCTCAGTTATATAAAATTCAGTTAACTTAATTAATACTTAATTATGCATCTTTATGTTTCTTAATTTCTGATTTTTTATGATTGAAATCTATTCTTTTCGGATAACGACGCAATATATATAGAAAATATCTTTAAATTTTTAAAATCTTTTTTTTAATGTTTTTGACCAATTTTATTATATTAATTTTTAATCAATATATACTCTAATCTAATAAATACATCTAATACTTCATTAAGGATAATAACAAAAAGTGTAAACCGAATATCAAGTTATTTGTATATAACAAAATACTTCATAAGAACATATATATATACTCATTAGTCATTTATTGCGTTAAAGTTTTTGGAGATTATCACGTATTATAAATATCTCCAAAACATTCACTAATAATAAATAAATCTTTGAAATCACTCGATTTTCTATTTTCAATTTTACTTTATTAATATCCTGTTAGGGAAATTACTTAGAATAATACATATTTTATGAGTAATGACTAGAATAACATACCAAAAACAAAGAAAGAAGAAAAAAGTGAGTTAAAGTCTAAAATACCCAATCAATAAATAGATTTAAATATAATATAACTTTTTAATACAGAAAATGAAAGACTCTAGATAAAGTAAAAGCTTTGGTTGAACAAAAAAGGTAAAAAAAAAAACATTTTCTCCCCCACGACACTTTCTCTTTCCCGTGACCCTCCCCAAGAACCCTAAATCCCCAAATTGTGTAATCCTCAAACTTTTGATTCTCTTTCTTATTAAGATGATTCCTCATCGATTGGGTCATGTCGACACTATACTCTACCACTAAAAGCCTTCGATTCCTCATCCACTCGGCCGACGAACCCTAAATCCCCTTTTTAAAATTTAAAGTTTCGTCGAAGGTCGTGGATATTTACGTTTTCTCAGTTATTTCTTCAGATACAACCTCATCTCCTCTTGAAGCTATTCAATTGACCAAGAAATCGTGGCATCAAGGTTTAGTCTCTTTCTTATTTTTTTGGTATTTTTGAATTGGATTTCTGGAAATATAAAATTCGTGTGTTCCTTACTTCATTGTTCTTTATTTACAGAGATATGACTACATCAAGCACCCACAAAAAATATCCAGCAAGACTTTATGAAGAGGGAAAATGTCCACTGCAATATAGATCAATGAATCATAACTGTAAGGCAAATTGCTGTGGTTTCGAAGGACTTTCTGACCAGTGCATTCCGGCAATGCGTATTAAGTTAGCTGCTGAGATCTATGATGAAGTCTTGGGTCTGTAGTATTTTCATGTTTTAGAAACAAACTTATTGACTGCTATGTAGTATTTCATGTTTTGGAATCATTATCTACTTGCTGCCTTGAAGTTGTGTACTATCATTATGAATTTTTAGTAGAAATCGTTGGAATCAAGCGGACTTATATCTACAGACATCATTGCCCATCTTGCCTTTGTTTATTATGAGTACAACAGGACAGAGGACACACTGTATAACCAGTAAATAAATTGTGTAACCAGAAACAAGAAACAAGCATGTCAAATTGTCACCAGAAACAAGAAAAAAGTCCAAATCGAAACAAAAAACAAAATATTCAAACTGTCTAACCAGAAACAAGAAACAAGTACAAATCGAAACAAGAAACAAAAAAAAACACAAGAGTCAAACTGTCTAAAGAACAGGACATGTTTTGCAATTGTGACCAACCTGATTACAAATAAACATTTATGCTCTTTCTTTGGGCGTTTCTTATTTTCACCTTTCTCAAGGCAAGATTTCATTCTTGATTTTTTGGGTCTCCCTGGTGGTTGGCGAACGACCATAGGTAAACAAATGATTCCTGCGATATTTTCAGGAACTGATGTATATCAACATCTCTCGGCAGTACTGCAGGGGAGTAAGCATTGTGCATAGTTTGCATGGTAGTATGGATGACATAGAGAAATCGTTGATAACTTTGTCGCCTCTGCTGCTGCTATTGCATACGTGCATGGTAAATTTTCTATGTCAAATCTGCGGCATGAACATCTCCGCTCAGACAAATTCACTATGTGTGTAGTTGAGACACCAATAACTGTTCCGGTTAGTGGTCGAATTTTTTGGTTTAATTAGTTACCCAGAATTGATCTAAATCTAATTAGTAAACCGATTTTCGCGAATAAGTCTGCTAATTATGATCCAATTCTGACTGGTAATAGATACCAGGACTTTGTAACATATAACTCCTTCAAAGTCTGCCATAACGTATGTTAAAGTCTGCTATCACATAAAAGTTAGTTTTGTTAGTTTATTAGTCTGCAGCTTAGCATACATAAAATATAAGTCTGTGATCTCATGAACACAAAAATCTGCCAAATTATAAAAAGTATGTGAGAAAAATATGTGTGTGATTATGAAAGTCTTCGAAATATTATAAAGCTGCCATCAAAAGACAAAAATCTGCTATAAAAACCTGCCAATTAAAAACAAATTTGCTATTGAGATTAAATCTACCATAATGTGTGGTAGACTTTTTCAAAAAGTCTTTAATGATATAAAATCTACCACAATAAGTTTGTGGAAAAATATTAATATGTCAAGTACTAATAAAACTGCCATTAAATGTCGCAGATTTTTAACAGTAGACTTATTTATATATTCTGAAAATATTTATTTTCTGTAAATTTTTTTTGTAATTTAAACAAAGAAAATAAAGACATTATGGGCATAAAAAATAGTCTAGTAATTAAAAAAAAAGTATGTTATTCTAGTCATTACTCATAAAATGTGTGTTATTTTAGTAATCTTCCCTTTTTTGTTATGCATATTTCTGTTTCATTTTGATCCGAGAACTACTGCCACTAGGTTTACTATAAATCAACGTGCATGACAGAGAAGAAAGTGAATTGTGAGGATTGTTTCGTTCTGAAGCTATGTACTGACCCTGGAACATTAAAGGCGAGGAGTAAAGGACCAGCAGAGATCGTATGAAACACTATTTTTGGTTAGTTCAGCCAAAGAACAGGGCTTTTAGCTCAAATAGAGGATTCTCAGTTGACTCGGATCCAATTTAAGAGTGATGATGTTGATTGCTGGGTGACCAAGACCAATGATTACAAACAAGTCGAAGGAATTATAATGTATTTAGACTGCTTTGTCCCACCGGCTTAGGTGTAGTTCTTTAACCGAGCATTGTCAAGAAAAGGAGAATTGCTGCTTGCGATGGAAAGTTCATTGTTAGTTTATGAAACAGTGTTCTAAACCGAATTAAACCGGCCCACTTGTTTTGAATTTGAATCATATTTGGTTTAAGTGTTGTTGACACATGAAATCGATATTATAGAAAATAGTCCTATATTCTTACCGTGTGTGTTTTGTTAATCTTAGAGTGTAATTGGTAACAAAATAGAGTAAATGTGAATAATACAAATAAAGTACACTGGAGTAAATATTTTTGGGAAAACTGTTTTTTTTAGAGCAAAAAAATGATAACTATGTCCCTTTAGACTAATTTATATTTTGTGTCATATTTTCCTATAACGCCCTTTAATATTTTTAAAAATAAATTTAATAAATAGTTTTACAAACAAAAAAAATTTAGAAAAATAGTAACTTTTGATAAAATACCTATATGAACTTAATGATATTTTTTCCAGTTATAAAAAAGTTAAAATTATAAATTTCATATTATGTTCTAAATAAAGTAGAAATGACATTCTACGAAGTAGAAAACGAAATCCACTTTTTTCATTGAATCTACAATGTTTAGAATACGTGATCTACGTAAATAGGAGTATTTTAAAAATATTTAGAATACACATTCCGCGCTTAACCTATCGTTCTAAAATCTTTAGAAATCAAAATCTACACATTAATATAAATCTAAAACACGTAGAAACCGACTTCTACAGATTTACTATAAATCTAAAACATGTAGAAATCAAAATCTAAACATTACTATAATTCTAAAAAACTGTAGAAACCGATTTCTACATATTAGTTGTATTCTACGGATAAGAAATCAGTTCCTAAAAATATGGAAACAAAATATTTGGGAATATTCACTTTTATATTTTGAAAAAAAATTGATTTTTTTTTTAAATAAAAAAAACGAAAAAGGAACAAAAAAAATTAAAAAAAATGAAAAAGGAATACAAAATTACAATTTTAAGGGCATTACTGCCATTTTGAAAAAATTAGTCTAATGGGACATAAAGTAGTATAGATTAGTATAAAGGGACATAGTTACTATTTTTTTGCTCTAAAAAAAACAATTTTCCCAATATTTTTTTAATCAAGTGATTTGTTTTTTTTTTCTCTGCGGAAAACTTACTTCCATATAAAAATGTTGAAAAATGTTAAGGTGAGAAATGTTAAGGTGAAAAAAGGTGAATCCAACTAATTTTTTTTTTTTACTTTTTGCTTCCACCTATTTAAGCTAACTTTTTACCAATCAGAGAATTAGTGGAGAGTGAGTCGTGTCAGATACCACTAGAGAAAGGGATAGTTAGGAAAAAAGATGAGGAAAAGGGGTCTATCTTTCTACTCTCGTAGCAGAAAGTACAAAAGAGTGTGCATTTTGCGCAATTGTCTTCTATAACTTTCCTTTAAAGTTGCATATATTGATTGCTTCTTTGTATATTCACATCTTCATGTATGACATAACGACATCTTTATGGAGGCAACGGAGCTTAAACGTTTCGTGATTGAGATTTGAGACAGTAAAGATATCTAAAGTTGTTGAGCTTTAACCAAAATGTGGGAACAAGATTTGGAAAAAGTCTTTGATAACCAACAAGACATTAAAAAGAGAGATCACAGTGAAGGAAACTAAAAAGACTCATAATGGCACACAAAAACCGTTACAAGAACAAACATGTGACATAAAAAAAAACACAACAAAACTGAAAGACCTGTATAGAGAAAGAACAGAAGAACAGAAAATGCGTGTGGGTATGGTTAGGGGGAAAGGTTCCTATTTACATGTTTATATATCCTTAGCTATGGCTCTACGGCAATAAGGGCAATCTCCACAAGCTTTAAGCCAAGGGTTTAAGCACGAGGAATGGAAACTATGAGTACATGGCAAGGATATAAGCATGTCGCCGTTAGTGAAACTCTCTAAACATATGCTACAATCTCTCCTCTCGGTTTTAACCTCCGCTGAGCTAAAAGTTAGCCTGTGTAAACCATTAATGGCACCTTGTGTGAGACCTAATGGTTTCTTGTTGCATTCATAGGACACTTGAATCCCTTCTGGTTCTCCATAGAACGAGGACTCTCTCTGATTCTCACTCAGTGAAACTCTATTACTTCGACTGATTCAAAAGAAAAAAAAAATATCTGATTAGAGAAAAGCAATTATCTTAAATCACACTACACTTGATTAAGGTACAGACAAACCTGTTACTAGAGAAAGAAACGCCTCTCAATCTTTCGAAAAGTCTTTCCCTCGCGAGAAGAACAGCTCCGGGAAGCCTCTCTAGGTTTCCAAAGCTGTTACCTTCAGTTTCCAAATCAGCACCGTTGGTATTCAAATACTGTGAAGTGCCTTGAACATCATGAACAGGTCTACGTTCCTGTGAAGACAAGAACCAGAAGGGTTTGAATTCAAGTTTCAAACTAACAAATTAAGCAAGACTTTTTACTAACCGAGAGAGCAAGATGGTGACAGAAGCGTCGGAGACGCGGCGGAGCTCGTCGGGGAGGATCACAGCCGTTGGAATCACGACGGTGATTAAGATGATGGATCCCGTGACGTCGATGTGAGTGTTGTCGATAAAGAGAAGAGTCGGATTCTGAATCCGGGTCGGATCTACCCGGACGCGATCTTCGAGTAGAGAAGAGTTCCGATGCGCTCGTCATGCACCGATCACCTAATTCTTGTTAACTCTCAAAGAAATGAAGATAAGGATTAAGGAGAGAGAGAGAGTGCGAGAAAAAAAAAAGTAAAAGGAAACTGCAGTGAAAAACTTGATCTGCGCGGTGACATCATCCCACTCGCTGTTGTCGGGGTGTCTGATGTGGATGGAAGACATCTACAAAACCTTGTCGTGTAATAACTACTGAGATAATAAGCCCAATTCAGTTTGGGCATGTACAAACGAAACCCAATAGTAATTCATGACTTACTGAGAACGACAGAGCGAGTGTTCTCTATACTAATACAGAAATGACACGACACTTTGTATGTAATATGCACATATGAAGGTCGGTGTAGCGCATGTGTTACGCAGACCAAGCTAGCACAATCCAAGGATGGACTTGGGTTACACTGTTTAGATGAACTAATTAAGATTGGATGATGCTGAGAAGAGATGGCCAAAGTTGAATGGATCGACCGTAACTGGAAGATGAGTCAGATTTCTCATAATGGGTGAGCTAATGATTTTGAATAAAACCAGGATCAAATTTTTCTTACTCATTCAGTCGGTCTTACGTTCATATCATGTCGGACTAATCCAATTTGTAATTTCAAAAACGTTCAGATGGTTAGTTAGACAATGCAGAATTTTCAGACAATAATCTTTCGATTCAGACAAGAATGGTCGGATTCAGACAAGTGTTATTGTCTTGACAAGAGATCTGTGGAAACATGCACAAGAGGTGTCAGAGAAATCAAATCAAATCAAATCCGAAAGAAAAAGGTGAGTGCGCGGCTATACGTCTTGAACCGTACTAATCCACTTAGTCTTTGGATGGTAAGATATTGTTTTGACCCCTGTTCTAAAACGCGGATGCCTAGCCACCTAGGCATCCGACTACTCGCAACTCGGCTACTTCCCGAGGCGATTATACCCTAATCGGCTAACAAAATCGCCAACTAATTAATCGGTCTAAGAAGCCGATTAATCGGACCATTTACTGATTAGTCGGTCCATTAACCGATTAATCGGCCCAATTAACTAGGTTAAATATTAAACTGTGAAAGTATTTTACTGGGTCTCATGTGAAATCTAAAGCCCGTGTACCTTAGCGTTTCTATAGTATGTATACTTTATATATAGAAGTGGATTTTGCCCCCCCTTTTCTTTAGCAAGCGATGTGGGACTTTGTCCATGAACACTAATAAAGTAATAATACGAAAATAAATAAGTAGAACATACATGTATCGAACCCAGGTTGTTCGCAGCAGTACCTAATGTCTCACGAAGTCTTTGCTTAAGTACTCATATGTTTATATATATACATATCATTACCGATCAATTTCTGTTTCCAATTATATAATATTCATGTTTGCTAACAATTAACTTTTTTAAAACCAAAAAATATAAATTTAAATAATAACATACAAAAAATTATTACTTTCTAATATATTTATATTATATATTTAATTTAAATAATAAAATAATAATTAAACTAATCCCTGCGTATACTCCGATTAATCCCCGATTTTTTAGTAACTCGCTAGGCCCGAGATCGCCGCCCGACTAGCGCCTAGCGTAGTTTCGAACAGGGGTTTTGACTAATTACTTATCTCGATTCACTATATTGCTAGCTTAGACCGAGTAGTCATTTCCTTCTTGTGATTCATCTGTATCAGTGTATGCACTTAGGGCATGATGGCTCAGGACTTGTAACGTTATTTTCGCCTTGACTATTGATAAGCATATAACTATATAAGTCTGATTGAAATTTCTGTCTTGATGTTATTGATATACAGTAGCTAAGTGGGGCAGGATGACCGCTCTCACTAAGAATCTTTTTTGCTTATGCATGCTTTGTGGATGCATGAAAGGATCAAACATGTCATGGTAAAGACATTGCTTGATCACAGGACAAAGGCAGGAAGGAAAGATAGTGGATTTGGGTAGATATACGTCAAGTAAAACATGCAATAGCTTATGTAGAAAAACTGATATGTTAACTTGATCTTCAGTTACTGTGGATCCTAAAATCCACACTAAGTATTTGATAGTGATTATTTGTAAAGATTAGGGAAGAAAACAACATGGACAGCGATGAAATCAGATTCCGGTTGACAAAATGGACTTTATTAATGAATATTGATTGGAATACACTGGAGGTTACAATGAATGACAATGGCTAGTATCTAAGGAAAAAAAATAGAGAGTATGAGATCAAGGTTGAGGTCGAGTGTAGTGTATATAGGGTTAAGAATGTGTGTCCCTTCTCTCTTGACATCCTCCTCTTTTATAGTCTTCTTCCTTGGTCGTCTAACAGTCACCGGGGAATATAGGGGTTCTCTTGACCGAGTCGAGCTCGCCTATCTTCTTGATATTGGACTTCCTTCGGTAAATTTTGGTGGCCCGGTCTTTGTTCTCAAGGTCGCTCTTTTGCTCTTCTTTCTAGCTTGTTTTGGGTGGATATTCATCTTTCGTTACTCGTTCCGATGGATGGGTTAAATCAGGCCGAACAATTGTCCCCAGCCATTTTTAGTGAAGTACTAGAACAAAAAAGGTGTGAGTACCTCAGTCATGATTCCTGCTCGACACGTTTGTTTTAATTGAGATAGAATCCGCCAGTTGTGGTTTTTTTGACAGGTGTTGGAACCCGCCGCCTACGACTTAAATCACGATAATGGTTACTCCTTCATCGTGCGGCTGAGATGGCTTCTAAGGCATAACAATAATCATTAATTTTCTCATGGATTGAGGATGCGCCGCCTTGGTTTCCCTCCATAAATACTCGGGGATACCTTTCTTTCTCTTTCTTCTTTTTGTTTCCTTCTTGTTTCTTTTTATTTTCTCGAATCTCCTACTTCTTCTCTATTTTCTTTTTGAAAGACTTTCTTCTAGGAAAAAGTTCAGTCCCTTCCATGTCCCCGTCACTAAGAGTTCTGACCTAGACAACCTCTATGGAAACTTCAAGAGCTCGATCAACTTCAAGATCGATCACGCTGTTGAGATCGATCTTGTGTCGGGGAACAAGACTCCTGAGGACGCTAGGGAAGAATACTGTGGGGCTTACACCACGTATTTCGAGGATTGCGATCTCTCCTTCCTGATTCCAGGACTAGTACTTGAGATACTTACAGAGCTGGGTTTGGTGTTTGCTCAAATGTGCCTGAATTTTCTCAGCATTTCTTGACACTGTCGGTAGGGCTCGCAAGGAAGGACTAATTTTACTCTAGAGAAGCTCTGTCAAATGTGCTTGCTAAACAAAATGGAAGGGAGGGAAACAACTAGATATTTCCAGTTAGAGAGAGAGGAGAGGGTATAGGGGTATACATTTTGGTTGGATTCAGGTTCATATTCGGGTTCTGAATTTTCTTGGGTTAAAGATTTAAATCCAATCCGGTAGTTATAAATTTTGTTTGGATTTGGTTCAGAAATTTTATGGGTTTAGTTCAGACACAGATATAGGTTTAAATTATTTAAAAAAAATCTAAGATCTAATTAAACCATAAATATTAAAAATCTAAAGATAAATAATTTATAACATATAAATTTTAAAAATATACGACCAAATATCTAAAACTAACATGAAAATTACTTTAGTTTGGATATTTGGATGGAAAACCGGTAGGTATTTTGGATTTTCCATTGATTTAAGTATTTTGGCTATTTTAGATATTACTTTTGGGTATTTGAATAAATTTGATTTTTCAGGCATTTTAGATAATTTTGAATATATTTTGGATATTAAATCTAAAATAAATAATATATTTAAAATATAATTGTGATTCATATATTTTATGGTATCCAAAATATTCTGATTTTAGGTTGAAAATGCTCTCTCTTTCTCCCAGTGATTAGCTTTAAACCAATTTTTGAATGTTAAAACAACATGTCTTGAGACTATTGAACCTTTTTGGGTCTGAAAATGTAATTTGTCTTGGGCTATTCTAGTAACCCTTGTGTTATATGGATTAAGCTCATTTATGTCGGTGAAGGATGCTATTATCATGGCTAGGTTGATGAAATGAATTATGTAGTGGTCTGAATGTAACTGCAAAGGAAAATGTTTTTCTTGAAAGATGTCAAGGTTTCTTATCAAGAGTAGCAGCTATGCAGGTAAGGAAACTTTTTCACTATCTGCTTTTTTTTAATTCGGGTTTGGAGATTCGATATGTGTTATCTACACTATTCTTATATTAATTTGGGGTAAACGCAAACAAACAGGTTACAAATTGTAGCATGAAGACGCACATAATACAATTAAGTCGGATACCAATCACAAGCAGCTTGACTTCATAACAACTATTGTTCACCAAGAACAGTTTTGCTAACACAGTGTCTTTTCCTTATCGTTTTCAAACCAAAGATCAAGGTGGGATCCGCAGGTTATATTATCTTCATCCCGCTAAGCTTAGTTTTGTATACAAAAGTTTTTTTCTAATAGTTCTTTGGCTTGTGTACATATATACAGATGTAGTAATTGTATAAATCAATCACCGATTTTTTTATTTTTATTTTTTGAATTGTAGACTTGTAGCCGTTCTTTCTATATACTGAGATGTCTTGTCGTTTCTTGTTTCCGTGCATCAACGCGTTGTTATCTTTTTTCCCTTGTAGAGATTCATCAACATACAAACACTACTACTCTACGCTTATCTCTCTCTCTCGCTCCACCTGCAAGACATGTAGCTTGTTCTTCTTCTTCTGTCTCCACCAGAAGCACAGATCTTCTGTTGAATCAAAATTTTCAATACAACCATCAAAATGTATTAAAATATGTAATTCTATAAATCCCTAGATATAATAAATAATACACTTGCCTTTAGTTCAGTAGGCAAATATGTACATGGAAAGTCCTCACACTTGATTGAAAATCTCAAAAGTTTACAAATCCAAAGAAAAGGGATTATACAAAACTGCAAGGAACAAGTAAACAAGTAATAGACACACATACAATTACTGCTTACAACTAAAAAAAGTTCCCAAGTAGAGAAACATCATCAAACACACAAACACTACTTCTCTCTCAACACATTTAGCTTCTCTCTCCATCATCTTAGGCACGGATCATCTGTTGAATCAAGATTTTCAATACAACCATTAATAAGCATTTTCTTTGTCAATGATTTCATGTACTTGTGTTATAAAAGGAGTGTGTGTGTGTGTGTGTTTTACCACTTTGCAGTTGTTGTATCTTCCTTTCAGTGTCTTTAAAGCTTCTTCTGCAAAAGCTTGAGCTACTTCTGCTTCCGCTTCTGCTAACTCTGCATCCCTTGCAGCTTCTTCAGCTGCTGCCATGGCAGCTTCTGCCTCTGCAACTGCCTGTGCTGCAACCGCTGCAGCTTCATGTACGTTCATAGTCTTCATTCTGGCTAACTCCGGATCAATCTGTGCGTTTGTTTCAACACTGACTTCATCTCCGTCTGTTTTAGGGGAAGGCGAAGAGAGACTTCTCTGTTTTCCAGAAGATGTCCCTAATTGTCTTTTCCTGTGGGAAGACAAAGGAGTGGAGTTTGGAATCCTATACTTGCGTTTAACCTGTAAAAGACAAAATCAAGTCATGGTGAGTGAAGCATGTCTCTATTCTACTAGCAACCATGAATCAAGTTGATTCACAAAGACTATATATACACATGATACCTACGGTCAAATGATTGTATTGACTCTCACCTTGATAAGTTTCCGACAAGCTGTCAAGTACTTTAGCTTGGCCGAAAGCAACCGTTTGAAGTCTGGTGGAGCGTGATATTGTTCCTATACAACCAAAATAAAAGGAACAAAGGTACAGTCAATGACAACATATCAATTCAGAGAGGATCATCAGTGTCTATTGAAAAAAAAGGAAGTGAGAACTAAAACTGAATACCTCAATGTAGGTACCAATTGATGTTTTGTTAGAGCCACCAGGCTCTTTTATGGTAGATATTGCTTCCATTATAAGGCTATCCAGCCTGCAACATTTATAAAAAAAGTTACAAACCATATATAACAATAGATCCAAACGATATAAACATCTATGTAAATGTATTATGTATGACTTTACCACTTAAAAGCTGAAAAGTGGAGGATCGATGATACTAAATGCAGTTAAGACATTACAGCAACGTTTACATACAGAGTTGATCCATGTCACATTTAATGTAATCTCTAACAAATTATAAATTCACAGCCAAAAAGTGATGGCAAACCGTTTCGTTTTGATATGTATACAACAAAGCATCTCTTTTCTATCTAAGACAAGAGAAACAGACATAGATGATCATTTTCTGACCTTACATTAGGTGCAGAAGTGCCAGTGGCATCTGCCATTTCTTCATCACTCTGCAATGGGCTAGTGTTGGCAAGTGAGGTAGCTTCCTGTTTAGGAAGAGAGTGCGTCCTCTTAACAGCTAACCTAGACTTCTCGCGCGAGCCCCACCCATTCGCAATGACACTCATGTTCCTCCATTTGTCCTGTCTCAACACAATGAAACAAACCCAATCCAAATCAGATTCAAAGAGGGCTTCAACAGAGGATGAGAAGGAAGGATCAGACCTTAAGATCAACATTGGAACGCAGGAACAAGACTTCACTAAAGTCAGGGTCTTTGAGAATGGTGCGCCATTTACCAGGTCCATGCTTGATAACGCCAGACCTTAGAGCTGACTCTTCTTCCTGAGTCCATTTCTGCTTTGGAGCACCCATCAAACGCTAAGCCTGTTCTGCAACCACACAACCAAATCACACGTCACAAGGCAAAATCAAAACAATCAAAACTCTAGATCTTGTTCCTGCGGAAACCCTAACATGTAAAATAGCAAAACCCTAGAAAAGAATCCTCGTTTTGATTGAACAATCGACAGAGGGAACAGATGAATTCACCGAATTTGATCTTCGCGAGACCAGCTCCAACTTCTCTTGTTGGGTTTTTTCTCAGATTTCGAGAGGCTTTTGCAAATAAAATTAGGTTAAAGACAGTAGATTCAACCTAACGGACCTCCGTCCATTTTATTACAGCCAAACCAAACCAAATGCACAGAAAGGAAACTACAAATTAATAGTATATTCTAAAAATGAAACAATTGCTTTTTAACCTTCACATTAATACTTACATACGCTTCAAATTTTGAACTTTTATTATATTTTTACTTTAATTAACATATCAAATCTTGACCTATATTTCCTATTAGAAAATTGTTGATGTGACAATTAATGTTACAAACATTATTCATATAGAAATAAAACCATAGTGTAGAATTTATTTAAAATAATAATTATATTCTGTAATTGTATATAATATATTTGAAATTAAATTAATAATAATAAATTTAAGAAACTTCATAAAAATTAAAAAAATTATTTTTTATAATTTATTGAGTTTGTAAAAACTACAAAGTTAACAAACATTTTTTCAAGAAAATTATTTTTTATGAAACAACGTAAAATGTCATGTTATGATATATTGTATTTTCTGTCTATAAAAATCTAATCATATATTTAGATAATTATGATTCTAGAAATGCTTTTAAAAATTTCATTTATTTTATTATCTTTTAAAGCTATTTGAATATATCAGAAATAAAAATGTATAATTTAAATTATATTTAAAAATATTTTTTTTTAGATTTTCTTGTATGCTTACAATATTAAATTTTAATTTAATTATATGTTAAAGTTACAAGAAATTTGTATTGAAATTTATATTTAATAATACATATGTATATATTTAAAATTATAATCTCGGAAATATTTTTTATCTATTTCTTTTGGTTAAAATGTATTAAATAAAATTTATAAATTTAAGTGAAAATTTGGTTAGGTATATAATTATCAAATGTAAACTAAATAATAATTCTAAAATTTGTAGATATTAAAAAGAAACTAATGGGATTAGAAAATTGCAATTTTTTTAAAAAAAAAATCGCATCAACTTTTGAAGATTTTTTTTTATAAAATTATAAAATTATAAGTATATGATTAAATGATATTTTGAAATTTTTAAATATTATTATAGTTCTGTTTCTACTATTATATTATTTATTGTTATATTAATGATGATTTATGAGTTATTACCATATTTTAAAAAACTTACCAACAATAAAGACTAACATTAAATGTAAATGTTCATGTCACAATTAGTTTCAAGTCATGTCATCGTTTATGTCTTGTTATCAGTTTTCTTTCAAAATCAATTTGGTGATGACAAATGTCAAATTGTTCCGTAAGAATTTTTTTTTGTTATTTAATTTCTAATAGAAATTTTATAAAATATAGTTTTTATAAACTAAAATTTTCTTAACTTTAATATTTAATATTTTAATTACAAAATATATTATTAATAGTAATTTCATTATTATTTAAAAAACTATATATGTTATCATGATTTATCTTGTTATCTTTATGCATCAACAATTTTGCCACACCATAAATTTTTGAAGTCATTCGATATGTTATAGTTCTTAGTTTGAAAATCAGAAATGCTAGTGAAAAAGAAAATAAATTTTACAAGTGTATATAAGTGCCAATTCTAAGGTTTAAACTAGGGATGGGCACCCGATATCTGAAGCCGCATCTGAACCCGATCCGAAAAACCCAAACCGAATCTGAACCGAAGTAGCAAAACGGATATTGAATTAGAAGAGATTGGATATCCGAAGCCGAACGAGTAATATCTGAACCCGGATGGATATCTGAAGATAACCGAACATATGCATAATTAACCATATATTTCTAGTTTACATCTCTCGTTTTATATAAAATATTTATATTGATACTACACATATTTTAAGTTCATATGATACATATAGAATTACGGAAAAATGATTTGATACTCACTTAAAATATATGGCAAACTTTTCATTTCAAGAATTTACAAAAAGCTACATCCAAAATTTAAAAACAATGACCAAATTAATGTTTCTTTTAGTTTCAATATGTTATATCAAAATCTATTAACCATTCAATCTATTAAAAATAAAAAATTAATTAAGTAAAAGTTATATTTTTAAATACAAGAAATTTGAGAAATAAATTTATTTTTTTTTCAAAATCTAAATATCTGAACCCGATCCGAAATAACCAAACCCGAACTAAAAATACCCGAACCCGACCCAAAGTATAGAAATATCCGAACGGGTTCTATACCTCTATATCAAAATATCCAAAAATCTGAAGTACCCGAACGCCTACCCCTAGTTTAAACTGTGATTTTCTTTTCAAAATCCACCTCTGAGTGAAGAGGTGAGAGACTCTCTCTAACGTTTCTTGTCCCATCAGTCCATCAAACCCCTAGAGTGTTATACCAACCTTGTCCTGAATAAGATTTCTTTTCTTTTTGAAAACCATCTGTAAAGCACCATCGTCTTGAAATTGATGGTAAAATCTGAACCTCTACCTGTTATGCTGCCCGCTGTATATTCAGCACCTGTGCATCTGCCCAAAGTATATTCTGTTTTCGTTAGATTGAGCGTTTACGTGGATCAATGTCCAAATTACTAAAAATCTTTATTGTTCCAACACTAGCTTAAATAAACGAAAGACCAAGGCGACCAGCCGACCACATAACCAAATAACTACTAGCACCATGCATGCATTCAAAACATTGAAAACACGAGACTAGGATTATAAAACTCCATAAGGAAAACGGCTAAAAGGACCAATAAATTTTACATGTGTGTACACAAACTCAGTCAGCTGACGTCAAAAAAAAAAACTCAGTCACCTATAAGTAAAATATAAGGGCTTTTTTGCTCAATAACCAAAAAAAAAGAGAAATTAGATTTTGGGAGAAAGAGTAGAGAGAGATAGAAAAAAAAAGTAGAAAATATGGGGGGAATTTGGTTAGATTTTTAATTTTGTTTTTTTTTTTAGCTATTTGGCCTAATTTCCCAAAATATAATCACCTCCTCACCAGAGAAGAGGCTAAAAACCTGTGCTCAAGTTCTCTCTCTTTTCTCCTAGAGAGAGAATTTTCTCTCGTTTCTTCCTTCCTCTTACCACACACCCATCTTTCAGAGGGAAAGAAACGGAGACTTTTTGGTGTAAAATATGGTTTTTAATGTTCTGAGGATGCGATCAGATCCTCTGTTTCGGCTTTGTCCAATTAAAATTTTCCGTTGCGGATTTTGATTCGGTTTTGTCCAATTTTGTTGTGTGTAAAGCTCTTCTCCTTCTGTTTTCACCTTCAATCCATCTGTCCAAAGGATTGATGTTCCCTTTATTAGAAAAGCTCAACTCTTGATTTGGAATTGGAATCAATCTTCGCATATGAGAAAGTGAAGTATCCATGAAAGTCAAGATTAGAGGGTTAGAAGATACTAGAGAGATTTCGAAGCAGGAATAGAAAAGTCGGAGCTGCCGTTCAGGCTAGTGTTCCAACAATGTTCTGTCTCGGGTCTTTTGAAGTTCTTCGCTGGATTTAATTCTAATGGATGGAAAAGAAGTCCTTGTTGAACGGGAGGCGATCGAAGGAGATTGGAGCGAGCAAGCAGTTTCAAGAGAGTCGGAGATGGTGAGCGTGATCGGCCGGCCAGAGTTAAGGCGACGTTTCTCTTTCTTCGATTCAGGAAGCGGTGGAGTCTCAAAAGAGGACACGTGTTGTATACGTGGTACTCATGTGCATCATGTTTATCTGTAGGTTTGGGCTCAAGTTGGGCTGAATGTATTCTATGAAAGTCTTGAACTGCTTGTAAATGTGCCCTTTGGGGCTTCGTTTTATAAAACGAAATGTTGACAAAAAAAAAAAGAGGCTAAAATCGAAATCACTACATACTGATACTTAATTTCACAACATAATCACATCCAACTAGGATAAAATCTGTGCCCTGCGCAGATGAGATAAATATAAAAATGATATATTAAAATTATAAAATTGTATTTTGCATGGTTTGTATAATATAAAGTGAATTATATAAAATTTAAAAGTATATATTTTATAAAAAGGAAATATAATGTCAGCACTAAATATAGTGGACTTTATGTAATACACCTTAATTCTTAAAATTGTTAGTTTATATTTGGTGGACTTTGGTGAATAGAATAATTTTATTTTGTTGGGTCTTATTTTAAAAATGTCGAAAATCAAAACAAAATTGATTTTCTTAAAAAAAAAAATTCAAGTTGCGTGATTAAGGTTAGGGCCACAAAAATAACACGCTACCTAAATTGATTTTTTTTTTCCATCAAATTTTATTTTAATAAAAGAAAACGGGCCGAAGCCCAAGTACAAAGGCTCACACTACTAATGGGCAACCAAAAAACAAACAAAAGCCAAAGCCCAAATTAGCTACAACGGTCCAAAGCCTAAACCCTCAAACCCAGCACCGACAAGTTCTGGTACGCATGCGTCGAGGAGGCTGAAGCGAAACACGTGTGAAGATCCTGACCGTCAGTGCGCCACGCGTCACTCCGCCTCGACCCAACCGCTGAAACCTTCGTTTCGCCAGAGCTCTTAATCCCTTCAAACCTCCACTGATATCATTGTCGGAAGTGACTATCCTCATTCCCAAAACAGAAGCTATAGGCTTCTATATATATATATATATATATATCACACGCTTTTCAACGGCATCCGCACTGTTGCGGCCAGCAATTCAGCAGCTGAACCAGAAGTCGACCCAACACCCTACTCAACCAGCCAAGGCGCCAACCAGGACATACGTGCACTAAAAATGCCATATCTTACAAACCAGGAGGGTTTAAATCACGAGGCTAATGTTTATGCATTCTACACTCAAGAAGGAGTCCAGGCCAATTGGAATTGGGCCAAAATAATCACGGAGAAAAAAGTTATGAATTTTACAATTCAGAGGTTTTGCAACCCGTCCATCTGCGAGTACCCGACTTTAGAAGACGATTCAAGCTCAATGAAGGAGCGGCCTGAAGCAAAACCCATCACAGAAGTCAAGAGGAGTTTATCATCTTTCCGTGATGCCCAAGATCAGGAAAAATGGCCACGGAAATTAGGAGTTATGATCAATTCCCCAGAACCGGCCAAACCGACGTCATCTATGGAAAGTCTTCAACCAATTCAACTTGGTTCGACCCAGAGCTATTTATGGGAACCAGGAGATCATCTTAACCAATCAGGAGGTATTCCAGAAGTCCTTAGCTGCACCAGAACCCAGGAGATGAGTTGGTTCAATGGAGAATCACTTAAACCCAACCGGAGCTATTTATGGAAAGATTGGACAATCTTTCAGTTTGATCCATTCCAAGCAATTCCAATCCAACCAGGAGAACCAGACGACGTCCAGACAAAACCAAGACATCCAGGAGACATTATACACGAGCCAGAAGAGTTCTACAACTTCATCCCATGCACCAGCCCACATAGGAATAAGAAGATCCCCATTATCACCAAACTGCCTTATTTGGAGTCTCTCGCATTCAAACTCCAACAGCTCTTTTTCTACCAAGGCAAGGACGAGATCAGCATCTACCAAGCATTCAAGAAGGTCCCAAAGAAGCTCTCTTATCCCCTTAAACCGTCCAGATTCAAGCATATCAAGTTTCTTCGCTTGGAGCCAGAATCCCACAAAAGGCTCTAACGGCTAGTTTCCGATTTCTTGCTTAGTTTAGATTTGTTTCCTTTCTTTTCTTTTGTGAACGTTTAGAGTCTTGTATCTGAGCATTATATAAGCTCATTGTCGTCCATTGTAGAGAGCACCCTTAATCACCAAGTTAATAAAAAGTTTATTCAGTTTTTATCAAAGATTGTTCTTTGTATAAAATATCAGTCTTTAGGATTCAAAGAGAGATTCTTTGTTGTTCTATTGATTTCGTGAGTCTAGTTTGTTTGTGAAAATCAAACAAGCTCAGTACACAGATTGAGAGAGTCAATCAATTCGATCCATCCTTCATCAGATTGAGAGATTCAATCAAAAACCTCATCCGCAAATCCACTTCAATCCATCCCTTGATCCGGCTTGAGAGAGACATCAGTCCAGCAAGCAAGATCCCACCTTCACGCCATCTCCATCCCCTGTTCTTGTTGAGAGAGACATCAGTCCAGCAACTTGAATCCATCAGCCATCTCTATCCTTCTCTTATTTTGTTTCATTTTGCATCATGTAGTTCTAGATTTTCCATTCAATATTAAAAAAACCCATAAAAAGTCTTATTTGTTTCTATTCTTCATTTATCATTTAGTTTTCTTTCTGTTCATCATTTTGATTCATAAAAACTCATAAAAATAACTCTCTTTTGTTTCAGGAACCAGATCGGCCATCTCCCTCTCCATCGCGTCCGTCTAGCCGCTCCATAGCCGTCCGTCTGTCCTGTCCAGTCCGAGTTCCTGAACCTCAGTCCGTCCATTTGAGTAGTCTGAATTCCAGCCTGCAACATGCACCTCCCTACATATATATATATATATATATATATTTATGTAGCTTTTTCAAATGCATTGATTTGGATCAATGTATTCGTTACTAGCATTGATAACATGGTTTATAGTTACAAATTTTTTCGTGAGCGATCCGGTTTTAGAAAAATGGGTTGAAACCAGGGGCGGAGGCAGCTAAGGGGTAGGGGGTCAGCTGACCCCACTACTTTAAAAAATATATATTTTTTAAAAAATAAATTTTGTATTGATCCCACTTAAAAAATAAATTTGACCCCACAAAAATAATTACAAGACATTAAAGGCAAAATTTAATTACACAAATAATATATTTTCATTTTTTATTTCTAAAACTTTGGATTTATATTAGTTTTAATCTTATTTTATTTCTATAGTTGCAAAAAAAAAATTAAAATCATTAAACATGTTTTGGGTATTTAAACTTTAGTGTTATTTTAGTTTAAGCCCAACTTATATTAAGCCCAAATAAATTATAATATAGAAACATTGAAAATAGGAAAAAAAACATTTCTCTTCCCTTGCAAACACAAGACGACGGCGACCTGTTGCAACTCGTGCTCTCCACATTCAGGTTCGTTTTTTATATACTTTTTTTTGTTATATTCTACTTTTTTGTTTATTTTGTTACTTTATGTCATGATCTGAATATTTTTAATGATTAGTTTTATATCTCAAAAAGACTAATCTATCTTATTTAACAGAAAGCTAATGGATAAATTTCTAAATCTGAAAAGAAAATCTCCATAAACCGATGATATTCATCTAGACGACATGCCGCATGATCCCGGAGAAAGAAAAGGGATTCATGAATATGATCATAATCAAATAGACGAGGTGAGACGCAAGTACTTGACTAGAGGACCTTGTCAACCTCGTGGGCATAGTTTTAAGCAAAGAGTTATCTCAGGTGCATTAAGGCGGTTTAATCCTTCTTGGTTTGATCAGTATGGTGATTGGTTGGAATACAGTGTCAAGAAAGAGAAGGCATATTGTTTTTTTGTTATTTATTCAGCAACGAGAAGAAAAGTGGAAGTGTTGGATTTGTCACAGAGGGATTTGATAGTTGGAATAAGTCTGACAAATTGGCTGGCCATGTAGGTGCGGTAAATAGCTTTCACAACATAGCCAAAAAGAAGTGTGAAGATTTGATGAGACAAGGTCAGTCAATCAAACATGCTTTTCAAAAGCAAACCGATGTTATAAAAAAAGAGTATCGTATCCGACTAAATGCTTCAGTCGATGCTGCTAGATACTTACTGAAACAAGGATTACCGTTTCGTGCTCATGATGAGACAGTCGATTCTAGCAGCAAAGGAAATTTTTTGGAGTTAGTGAAATATACTGCTGCACAGAATAAAGATGTGAGCAACGTTGTGCTGAAGAATGCTCCTGGAAATAATCAAATGGTGTCTCATCCTATTCAAAAAGACATTGTTAATTGCTTTTCGGAAGAAGTAATTAATTCCATAGTTCAAGAGATGGATAATGATGTGTTTGCTTTATTGGTGGATGAATCAGCTGATTGTTCTATGAAAGAGAAAATGGCTATAGTTTTTCGCTTTGTCGATAAACACGGTATGGTCAAAGAGAGATTTGTTGGTCTTATCCATGTGAAGGATACATGTTCTTTATCTTTGAAATCTGGAATTGATTCATTGCTTGCTAAATATAGTCTGAGTCTGAAAATGGTGAGAGGACAAGGCTATGATGGAACAGGAAATATGAGAGGTGAATTTAATGGTCTGAGAGCACTGATTTCAAAAGAAAACAGTTCGGCATACTATGTACATTGTTTTGCTCACTAACTACAATTGGTAGTTGTTGCTGTAGCGAAGAAACATTTTGAAGTTAGAGATTTCTTTGATAAGATTTCTTTGTTAGTGAATGTGGTTGCAGCTTCTTGTAAAAGGAAAGATAAAATGCGAGAAATTCAGCGGGATATAATTGAAAAAGGAATAAGCAGTGGTGAAATCAAGACTGGAAAAGGACTGAATCAAGAGTCTTCTCTTCCAAGACCAGGGAGTACACATTGGGGTTCTCATTATAAAACGTTGATGTGGTTAGTTGAGATGTTTTCTTCTGTGGATGAGATGCTTATGTACGTCGAGGATGAAGGTGCTGATCTTACCCAGCGAAGTCAAGCAAATGGTCTTTTCAAATATATCCATACTTTTGATTGTGTGTTCTACCTACATTTGATGTTGCACATTTTGGGACTCACAGAGAACTTGTCACTGGCCTTGCAACTAAAAGATCAAGACATCCTAAATGCTGTCTCACTAGTAGAATCCACTAAGCGGCAACTACAGAAGTTCAGAGATGATGGCTGGAATTCTTTTGTGAATGATGTTTTAGCTTTTTGTAAGAAACATGACACTGGTATTCTCAACATGGAGGACGATTTCATCGATCCAAGGAAGCCACGCAAAAAGACCAACATTACCAACTTGCATCATTATCAAGTCAACTGTTTTTATACAGTATTGGATATGGAGCTTCAAGAGTTTAATGGTCGCTTTAACGAGGTAAACTCTGAGTTACTCGTTTGCACATCAGCTTTAAGTCCTACTGCTTCGTTCCGTGAGTTTGATAAAGAAAAGTTATTGAGACTGGCTAAATTCTATCCTGAGGATTTTAGTGTTATGGAGTGCATATCACTTAAGCAGCAACTTGACATTTATATTGATAATGTACGAGGAGATGAAAGGTTTGCTGATTTGAAACATTTTGGAGATCTATCGCGGTTAATGGTAGAAACCAAAAAACATCTTTCTCAACCTTTGGTGTATAGGTTCTTGAAGTTATCTTTGACTTTGCCCGTTGCAACTGCAACCGTTGAGAGATGTTTTTCAGGAATGAAGATCGTCAAGACAGTATACGAAATCGTATCGGAGATCAGTTTCTAAGTGATTGTCTTATTTGTTTTATTGAAAAAAATATATTTAAAGATGTAGCCAATGAAACTGTTATAAAAAGGTTTCAAGCTATGAGTGAGCGTAGAGTACATTTGTAGTTTTTTTTTTGGTATAATATATTTGTAGTTTTTTGGTCATTTAAACATTATGTTTTGATTTTTTTTTCCGACCCCGGTACAAAAAGTTTCTGGCTCCGCCACTGGTTGAAACCCCTCCACCTCCAGATTAATGTACCGCCACTGGTTTTAAGTGTGGAGAATGGTATCGTCAAAGGGTTTAAAATGGTGAGTAAGGACTTCTGACACTTGTCCAATGAGTAAGCGTATATAGACATTAGACATGGGAATGCATGAATGGTGAGTGTATGTTTATTCGTTTGATACAGTTTATGGACTTTAAAGCGATTTCTCTCCTCTCATCCGGTCAACTACACTGGTTCTTAACCTCTCTTGAATATCAATGGGATGGTGTCCTTGATTTACTGATCTCATAGCATACAGAACCAATAGAATATTGCGTTTTTTTTGTTTTTTATTCAAAAAAACAAATATAATATTGTTTTTTTTCTATAAAATCTAAGAACAAGTGGTTTACTTTTGATGCTATGATTACATTTCTTTGTTTTTGAAACAAAATGCTATAATTACATAAAACTAAATTCATTTGAGGACGTAAATTTATTCAACACCATCATTTTTTCTGTCTTCCACCTAATTGTTTAACACCATTTCATTTTTAACCTATACAATAGTTTTGTTTAATAAATTCAACACCTTACCTCCACCATTTTTGTTTCATCTTTTTATATTTTATAATTTAATAATTACATATTAATAATAATTTTGATTGTAATTAACTTAAATAATTAAAATAACATAGCTTTAATAATTTTTTAGTAAGTTCATAACTAATTTTCAAAAAATAATACTAAAAAATATTATAAAAATAACATTACGAAACTTCAAATACACACAATACAAACATACAAAACCGCAAATAAAACACATAATTTAATAGTACAATAGGCTAAATTCAAACAAAAAACTTTTAAATCACATCCATAAATTTTAATCATGGTACATTCTGAATTTTTAGTGTTAAATGGATTATTATTGTGATCCATTTAACAAAAAAAAATTTAAGCACACATTTTTTTATTGAAAGCTGATACAAAAAATATCGTGAAAATTGATTTTTTTTGTATCCAAATGAAGTGAGACTAGTCTCTATTTATAGATCATAAAAATCATTAGTTTTGATATATATATATTTTTTAAATATGATTACTATAAAATAATTGAATTTCAATAATTTGAGGGGATAAGAATCTCACAAAAATTTTGCCAACCAATAAAAATATAGTTACACATTTTAAGAGGATATTAAGTTGGTGTGTTTCACTCTCAACCAATGTTTTTAAACCCAGACCGAACCGGCGGTTGGACCGGGTTAATCCGCCAACCAGAGACCAGTTCCGGTTAGGTTAATAGCAAAACCCAACTAAAAGTTGAACCGGTTAAAAACTTGTATTAAACCATAAAAATCCAGAAACCAGTGACCCAATGAACCGACCAAACCCGGATATGATTTATATGTAAGCCAAAATTTTATTAGTAAAATAATTAACCTTTCTAGTTTTCTTATTTTAAGTAAAAATATATATTTTGTAAAAGATTAATAAAGCAACGCCGTAATTCATTTTTTAGAATTTTACCATCTCTGCAAATCACAAATCACAAATCACAAGAAGACTCACAACCATAGATATTCATGTCAAGGTATTATTTATGTCTATGTCTCACTTTGTCTAATTATTATTTTATGACCACTTGTGTTGAAGACTTTAATAATTAAAACATTAACATTATGAAATTCCAAATTTACATAAATGAATAAAACATTATAATTATTCTTGCTTCTCATTATACGAGCAAATAAGAACTTAGTTTTCATGATTTTTTTAAAAGTGAAAGTATTTGGAGTGATGAAGACTTGAAGAACAAAGTTTAAATGTGTTTTTCCTATATTTTAAATTTTAACTATTAAATAATTCTATAAGTTTTTATTTTATTTGTTTTTTTTTTATTTTTAAGTTTTTTAAAACATTTTGGTTACTAAAAAATTTATTTGATAGGATCTGTTTTCTAAATAATACGTATATTATTTACAAAATATCATTAAACTGAATTTGGTTGAAACCAATTGAATCCAGTCAAACTATAGGGACCCATTATCCAAAACTTTTCCGGTTGGGTTTTAAAAGCATCTCTATATTCACATGTTGCCACCTGTCATGATATCCCCTATATTTTTTTTGCGTTCACCAATCACACAATTTTTTCTTAACATTCAACACTCAACGCTCAACACTCAACAGCCCTTGAAACCAAAATTTAACTACCTCAGTGCAAGTATTCTAACTATAAACAACTCAAGATTTGAGTCTTTTGATTCAAGATACAATGTCCATATCAACTTTTTAAGAAAGGTGACACTTGCTAGCTCAGCCAGCAATTGCAACTGCCACCTCATCATCCACTGTTAACTGCGTTGACCTTGTGTTATGTATTTTTTCTTCTTCCGCATAAACTCGAGCTTTCACCCAAAAGACTTCTTGTAGCAAGAAAGAGAAGGAAACCCTAATCCATTGACCACAGTTTATCAAATTTCTATGGAGGCTGCAGCTACAACAACTATCCCAGAGGCGATCTTAGTGGAGATTATTGTAAGACTACCGTTAAGAAGCATTGCCAGATTCAAATCTGTCTGCAAACAGTGGAAAGCGCTGATAGAATCGTCATATCTCCGCCGTGTCTTCGTCTCTCTACAAAAACAATCATCTTCCTCATGTTCTCTCATGTTCGGAACCGACTATCCTTACCCCATCGCAGAAGCTATAGGCTTCCACGGATGCAGCACATGGGATCTTCCCAGATCTCCAGGCTCTTACATCATGCCTTTTCAACGGTACCCTAATCTCCCCACCCGTAGCTACTTCTATAGATCTTCTTCCAACGGCTTGATCTGGATCGATCTGTTCCCTACTCG
Organism: Brassica napus; assembly: GCF_020379485.1. Classification (NCBI taxonomy): domain Eukaryota; kingdom Viridiplantae; phylum Streptophyta; class Magnoliopsida; order Brassicales; family Brassicaceae; genus Brassica; species Brassica napus. The sequence goes on from NC_063438.1 coordinate 13,248,045, forward strand.
CACTGTCGGCATGACTTTCTATTACAAGACCTTTGTCGGAAACCCAGTTTCACAGCAGTGGGTTGAGATCCCTCCGCCTCCTCAGGAATGTAAAGCTACTGCTTTGGTAACGCGTGTGGATGATGTTAGGAGTTTTCAAGGCTCCTAAGACAAATGTTGTAGTATAAAAGATTGTCGAACCAGTTCTGAGGGATATCAAAGCACCGAGAATGCAAGTACTCACTTAATCTAAGTGCAACCAATGATTTAGATGGGTTTTAAGCTATGACTAAAACTAAAAAGCAATAACAGAATGATACTTTCTTAACTAAGGGAAAAGAGAACTCATGGGCATAGGGATTAGACCTTGGGTGATCAAGTATCGAACTAAGGATGGCAAATGATCAATCAAACTATCAACCTTAAGCCTATACACAATTCTAAGCAAGCTCTATGTCTAGATGAATGCTCATTTGCTAACATATCTCAAACATCAAATGTCTTTGGTTGAATAATATGAAAGCAATCATTACTAACAAGTCTATTAGCTATCTTAGCACCTTTAACAACAAATGTCTTTGGCAAAGTATACTAAAAGCCTAGGAGAGTTGTCTCGGGCATTTCATCGAACACCTTTCGGGTGAGAAATGCCTAAGGATCAACAACTGAGTGGCCAACTCAGAAGATGCATTATGATTACTCTACTAGCAAGGAAATATGAATGATCTACACTAAAACATCCTAGCCCTAACCTAATCACCCTTAATCTCCCTAACCCATGAATTCAAAAGGTGATTACTCACTAATCTCCATGATTCCTCTTAAACCCATATTGGATTTCAGATTAATCATGTAGAGAAATAGATAAGAAATCAACAATAACACAAGAACATAACAATCAAAATCCAAGAGATGAACTTCTCCAGAGAGTTTTTGTGTATTTCTCCAATGATCAAAAGATAATCCGCCCTGGTGGCTACAAAAGATGTTTAAAACATAGGTTTTAGAAATGTAAAACGTGCATAATGAAATGACCAAAAGGCCCTTAAGTAAAATAGAAATCGAGCAGATAATAGACGCGGAGCGACCTCGGCATGTCGCTCCGACAAGTCGCTCCGGCCTTCGGGAGCGACCTCAGCATGTCGCTCTGAGAGGTCGCTCCAGGCCTCGCTTCGTGTCGTCTCGCCATAGAGACGCGAGCGACCTCGGGGTGTCGCTTTGGGAGGTCGCTCCGAGAGGGGTGTGAGATGCGAGCGACCTCGGGGCGTCGCTCTGGGCAAGTCGCTCTGGGGGTGTTTTGGAGCGACCTCATGACGTCGCTGCGGAACCTCGCTCCCATGCTCTGCTCGTCCAATGATCACCTATTTCATGTCCTTTAAGCTCCAAATGCATCCAAATGTCCCCAAGAACTCCATGTGGCACTCCAACACCTAATAAGGACAATGAATGCAAAATGCAACCTAGACATGGCTAAATCCTAATCTACATGATGAAAATGCTCATGGATGAATGGATAAAACAATGCAAATATGCAAGATATCAGTGGACGAAGACGGCGTCGTTTTGAGCTTCAAAGTGGTCAGGACATGTGACCCTGACCCTGACCCTTATGATCAGAGTCTTGTACCAAACGACATGGGAATGTATGAATGGAGAGTGTGTGTGTATTCTTCCGAGACAGGGGCCTGGAGTTTCAAGCGGCTTCTCTCCTCTGTTCCCGTTCAATACACTGCCTATTACCCTCCTGTCAATGTCAATGGGATGCTTTATCGGTGGGAGAGGATAGTGGATGATAGTGCACCCGGAAGCCTTTTAGCTTATGACTTCTTCGGCCCTGAAGACCATGATCACTGTCAGGTTATACCTCTCCCTCTTCCGTATCACGAAGACGTTAGGAGATGCTTGACTACCTCAGGAGGAGATGTTATCTACATTGAGATACTGTATGGAAGATTGAAAGTTTGGAAGCTGAATAACAATAAAAACGATTCTGGGAGTAGTGAATGGTGGCACTTGTCAGGGGAAGAAATCAACTTGGTCTCTGTGGTGGGATCTGATTTTGATTGTTTTCCCATGGCAGTGAATCCGTTTAATGCGGATATCATCTACATGTGGAGTGTTCAAGACAGTTGTTTGGTGTCAGGTAACTTGCGGACACAAGAGTTTGTTGTTCATCAAGAGTTAGAGAGTTGGAGGAATAGTGAAGGTTGTTATAGCATAAATACATACCATTCTAAAGGGTATATAGAAGATAATCACAACATAACTATGGTACTCATGTTATCTCAGTTTGTTCTCCCACAATGGATGGATCCTGTACCCTGTCTGCCAAATTGAGCTTCCTTTTTGTGGATCCTGTAACTTAAGGACTCTGAGAGTTTATTGTCCATCAAGAATCAGAGAATTGGAGTAATAGTGAAGGTCTTTTGGGGCATAAGCATATCCATTCTAAGTAGAATATGGACGGTAATTGTTGGATTATCTGGTTATATCCCAGGTGGTTCCCACGATAGATGGATTCAAAACCTCATCCGCCAAGTTGAGTTTATAACTTTTATGTTGTTTCTTGCAAAAGCTTATTTCGGTGTTCAATGTATTTTGTTTTGTTTTTGTCACAACTAGTGCTCTATCAATATCAGGTCTTCTCTTTTCTTTTCTGATCAAACAAAACATTTAGACCTTATACAACCATAACCACATAACACTAGACAAGAAAACCACACTTAGCCCTTAGCTACCATTTAGGCCGTTGTCTCTTGAGAGTCAGACCACATCACTAGCGTGGCTAGAAGAGCAATGGTTTCGGTCTCAGCTTGCAACCGGTGTGACCCCAGTCCAACAGTTATGTCGCCTGCTTGCAACATCAGCTCCACCTCTTTCCTCGTGAAGTCTGCTCCATTGCCAGTGTTGACTGTTAGATTGTTCTCATTGAGACAAGTCATAAACAAGAATATTTAATTTGTGTCTAGTAGAGCACTAACCAATTATTTAGACAACGTGAAAGCGTAGCAAATCACCAGAAGGTTTGAGAACTGCTTAGAAAATGTAATCGGGAAAGGATTTCTTAACGTTCTCAGGCCAGCGATTAATAGTCCGTTGGATTTTTTTAGTTGAGGATTTTACTGCATTGAGAAGAGGTATACCTTCGGCTGTAGCAACCAAACATAACTTTGACTTGGAACTCTAAAAAACTCTAAAAGGTGTTGAAGCAAGTTTAGAAAAAAGAGAAGAGTTCTGTAAACTGAGGATTTTAGAATTGCTTAGAGAGATGTTGCAACTTACATATAACCCAGGAGCCATTAAATTTGATCGGATGGTTAACCAGTACCATTTGATGTAGCCTTTGGCCTGTGACAGCAAATAGCTTGTGATCATACAACTATAATGCCAATAATTTTTTTTTATAAAAAAAAATAAGATTTTAACCAATCAAGTGTTTCTTTACAATGTGGTTACTTGCATTGCTTACGCAGCAAAACTATCACGTTCCGAATTGTCAACCACAAATTATGGAAGATTTTCTGTTAGAACTGGTGTGGCACTACTCGCTCCGAATTCCTAAGATGAACCATATACACAAATTCAGTGGCACAACGTTCACATGTGGTTTAGACCAGAGACACCAGATATACTAGAAGAAATAAACACTTACTGTACATTGCTCAATTAGCCAGTCTGCACGACCACTCTTCAATGTGTATGTGCCTGACAAATGCACATTTTAAAAGTTATCAATAGCAGCCTATTTACATACATACCCAAAGCTGCAAACACCTGCCACTGGATGATGCCCTGAGGAAGAATCACCTCCTGATCTTCTTGTGAAAAAAAATCAACTCTAGATTTGTCTATGCTTAGTATACAACCTTCTTCAAACCTCTTTTGCCATTAAAGAGTTCTACCCTTGCATAGAAAATAAGGTGCAAGCAGTTACTTACAGCCACTAGGCTTTATGGTTACTGATCATTTCTTTCACAAAATGATTGCCCCTTAATTTACTATCCACACACATGACACACGAGTAATTTAACTGAAAGATATATTCTAAATACATAGAAGCAAGAAAACAAACTAAGAAGAGCTTTAGATTGAGTCAAATACAAAGAAGTGAACTTTTAGAAATGGTCTCGTGAATCTCTATCTAATACTTCCATAAAACAAAAATGAGTGTAGTTTTTTAACCTGTCTTCTGCTTTCAATCTTAGAACTTTAGCCATATGCCAAAACTCAGTCAGGGCATTGAACACGAACCATTCCACCCTTTTATCAGAATTGATTTGCACAAAAGAGAGAAGCTTAGTATCATCACTTGGCGCAACAATAAGTAACAAAATGAGAATCACTGTCGCTTACTTAGAACTCTCATCTGATAGAATTGCAGTTAATTAGCTCAAGTCCTAAGTGATTACTCTCCATCTGATTCTGATTGGATTACTGCACAGATTCACAGATAACAATAACTATATGAGAGAGGGAGAATGCGTGCCTTGCGTGATGGAAGATCATACGAGAAGAAACGAGAGATGGACGATGAAGCAGACGCGAACCTCTTGAGGCTTGAAGGCGGAAGCCATAAAGCAAACAAGACTCGGCAAATCGGAAAACTATGGCTGTGAGGCTTCGATTCGGTTTACTCGATATTGATCAGATCCGGTTATATTCCGCATTTCAAGGGATTTTGAACTTTTTTAAAAAGAGAGAAACGGTCATGAAGGGAAAATATCCCAAAGAGAACCAAAGCGGCAAATTTTAAAATTAGAAAATAATAATATACAGCTCAGGAGAACAACCCTATAAATTAACCATGGTTAGCAGTTACCCAATCTTATCATCACACGTGTCCTACAGGAGCCGTTACCCTAAAGATGGATGGTTTCGCTTATAAAACAAACAAGAGCATCATCGATTAAACCACCACACCACCAGATCTAGATTTATTTTTCCCAGGAGAGCGTCTTCATACACGCGCCCCCCTTCGTCTACGAATCTGAAACGAAAATGAGGGAGTGTATCTCGATCCACATTGGTCAAGCTGGTATCCAGGTCGGAAACGCCTGTTGGGAGCTTTACTGCCTTGAACATGGCATTCAGGTTCGTCTCCCCTTCGTATAAATCTGTGCGTTTTACATCAGATCTAATGTATTCGTTGCTACATTTCCATTGTAGATATAGTTGTGTAGATCTGTGTTTGATTTTAGATCTATTGTAGAAGAAATGTACGTGGCTGATTCGAGATCCGTTTAGAACTCTGATTGATGCGAGATCCGTTTAGATCTGTGTTTGTTTGCTATGGTTGATTCAAGATCCGTTTCGTTTTCACAACAATGTTCGATGAACTAGAACTCTTGTAGGCTTTATTATTATATAGAAGGTGTCGATTGATTTAGTCCTGATTTGTGAAAATTGTTCTCACTTTTTCACTGTTGATTCTATTCGTTTTGTATTAACGTACTGGTTGGATCTGGAATTGTGCAGCCTGATGGACAGATGCCGAGTGACAAGACAGTTGGCGGAGGTGACGATGCTTTCAACACCTTCTTCAGTGAGACCGGTGCAGGGAAGCACGTCCCACGTGCCGTCTTTGTCGACCTTGAGCCCACTGTGATCGACGAGGTCAGGACCGGTACTTACCGTCAGCTTTTCCACCCTGAACAGCTCATCAGCGGTAAAGAAGACGCTGCCAACAACTTCGCCCGTGGACATTACACCAGTAATTCACTAATCCCTTTTATAAATAATATCATTCCATCATCACTGTATATTAACTGAAATGAAATTGCATTTGAAATCTGTTTTCAGTTGGGAAGGAAATTGTTGATCTGTGCTTGGACCGTATCAGGAAGCTAGCTGATAACTGTACTGGTCTCCAAGGGTTCCTTGTCTTCAACGCTGTTGGAGGAGGTACTGGATCTGGTCTTGGATCACTTCTCCTTGAGAGGCTCTCTGTCGACTATGGGAAAAAGTCCAAGCTCGGGTTCACTGTTTACCCATCTCCACAGGTCTCTACCTCTGTTGTTGAGCCTTACAACAGTGTCCTCTCCACTCACTCACTCTTGGAACACACTGATGTCTCTATCCTCCTCGACAATGAAGCTATCTACGACATCTGCAGACGTTCCCTTAACATTGAGAGGCCTACCTACACCAACCTCAACCGTCTCGTCTCTCAGGTATCAATCAAGCCATTCATTTGCAAACAACTCAAATCTTGAAGTTGCCTCATTACTCATGTGTTTTTTTGGTTTCAGGTTATCTCTTCCTTGACTGCTTCTCTAAGGTTCGATGGTGCCCTGAACGTGGATGTCACTGAGTTCCAGACCAACTTGGTTCCATACCCAAGAATCCACTTCATGCTTTCATCCTACGCCCCAGTCATCTCTGCTGAGAAGGCCTTCCACGAGCAACTCTCTGTTGCTGAGATCACAAACAGTGCTTTCGAGCCAGCTTCCATGATGGCCAAGTGTGACCCTCGTCACGGGAAATACATGGCTTGCTGTTTGATGTACCGTGGTGATGTTGTCCCCAAGGACGTCAACGCAGCTGTTGGAACCATCAAGACCAAGCGTACCATCCAGTTTGTTGACTGGTGTCCTACTGGATTCAAGTGCGGTATCAACTACCAGCCACCAACTGTTGTTCCAGGAGGTGACCTTGCTAAAGTGCAGAGAGCTGTGTGTATGATCTCCAACTCCACGAGTGTTGCTGAGGTGTTCTCGAGGATTGACCACAAGTTCGATCTCATGTACGCCAAGCGTGCTTTCGTTCACTGGTATGTGGGTGAGGGTATGGAGGAAGGAGAATTCTCTGAGGCTCGTGAGGATCTTGCAGCTCTTGAGAAGGATTATGAGGAGGTTGGTGCTGAAGGTGGCGATGATGAGGATGACGAAGGCGAGGAGTACTGAGACGAATAAAGTTTCGAAATGTTCAATTCTGTTATCCTTTGTGTTTGCGTGAATGGGTTCGAAACACTCTTGTGACGAGCCCTTTGTTTTTTTCAAACTACTTATCCGATTTATTTCTGTTTGAATTTCTATTGTGGTACTCTCTCTATTTGGGTTTATATTCTCGTTTCATCTTAACTATCTTTTTAGAAAGGATCTACTCATGCTAGTTTAGTTTAAAGAGAACTTGAACTTGGTAACGTGAAGTCAATTAAAATTGCCCAATCAAAAATGTTGGTTCAACTTAGGTTATCAGTTTTGATTTGTTATTCTTATCTAAATCATACTACTAAAAAGTAAAAACTAATTATCCAACAATCTATTTCAGACAAACCAAAGTTATCTAAATTTTAACGAGAAATATTGATTGTTACGCGGAACTTGCAAAAATGAACTATCTTAATATCAAACTTCGGTTCAGTTCAGCAGAATTTTGTACAAACCAAACTAGCAGAAACCGAATAAACCTATCTAATGAAGGTTTGACACCTTTCTACCTTTTTAGTGAACCTTTTTGTTGAAGATGCAAGAAATAGAGAGCAAGATTTTTTTACAAGCGTAAGATAACAGAGCAAAAGGAGTAAATATATATTTAGTGCAACAGTAACTAATACTTGTTTAGAGTAGAAAATAAGACGTTGTTAATGCTAATTTAGACAAGAATCGAACCCTGATATCCTATCCTCTCATCCTCCAACAGAGCATAAGCAGGGGCGGACCCATAAAATAATTTAATATGAGGCACTATATATATAAATAAATATTAATTATAAATATTATAATGTATTTTTAATTACATTAATCTTTAAAAATTTGCATTCATTTTAAAATGAATTAAATAAAAATGATAAACATTTGTATAATATTGAATATCTTTAAGTAACATTACAAAATTATATATTATATACAATTTTACTGTGAAAAGCATATTCATTGTAGTTGTTATTTTAATTTAAGTTTTGAAAACAAATATTTACTTTAATTTAAGTTTGATAAAAAAAATTGTTAATGTAAAACTTAAATAAAGTGACTTTTATTTTAGAAAAGGTAAAAATCTAATCTTAAAGAAAAGGAATACAAATTTTTATTTTATACTAGTAACAAAGAAACAAAGGAGAACAAAAAAAAGAAACAAAGGAGAAATAACAAATCTTTACGAAAGGGTAAATACATTATAATAAATGTGTTAAAAAAAATCAGGAAATTAAAAACAAGCCTACGGCTCGTCACGAGTTATATGGGGCACTGTTCAATCATTTAAGCCTAAGAGCATCCACATCAATGAACTCCTTTTTGGGGTTCATCTTTTCAGTTTTTTATTATTAAAATTTTTTTCTTTTTTTTTTTGGTTTAAGAAAAAAAAAAAAAGTTAGACTAATCGTGGGCCGCCACGACACGTGGAGCCCGCGCTACAGTGATGAACTTTAGGAGAGAAATGTTCAACCAAGAGAGCTTTAGGAGACAAAGGGTTCATAGGATTGAATTATTTTATTATTTTTTTCTTGATTTTTGCGTGAACTCCCCCCCATGAATCCTCAATAGAGGTGCTCTAAAAAGCTGGTAATTTCTATCTGTGTCCACTTCTCTACAAAAATTTTAATAAATTAGACTGTGGCACGTGCCACACCTCCTATAGGCGTGGGTCCGCCCCTGAGCATAAGGATCAATGTAGGGTGGTGGTGAAACCGGACTTCTGCTTCCATCATGAACACGAAGTCTGCTCCAAATTACTTACATTTCTCAAGCAAAAACAAAACAACACAACACAATCAGAGACAAATCTTATAAGCAAAATAAATCTCAACAACTCATTCCATACTCATTTTGAAATACTTATGGCGACACAATGTATGAGAAGAATACTAATAAGCATAAACAGTATATATAATTAATAGAAGTCGGATCTTTGACTAGTTAGATGATTGGGAGAGTTACAAAATCTTCCACATGTAGGAGCCCAAATCCGAATTGAAAAGAAACAATAAAATAAAAAACGATGTTAAGAAAATAGACGAATTGAAAGATGGTATGTTGAAAAACGCTTTCGAAAACACGACTGTTGAATGTAGATAAATTTATTTCCTTAACACTTTATATTAGCTCCGTAAGTGCGACAAATCTTATACAAATAAGAGTCCCACATAAAACCACAAAAGATAGTTACGCGGCACTCGTGGATTGTCCATACGAAATACATACCTACGAAACAGTCTCAACTAATAAACTATTGATCGTTGTGTTTGAATAGATTTGAAAATCCGAACTAAATCTAGTGTTATTGGTTATATGATTTTAAAATATGTATTAAAATCATGTGTTATTGGTTTAATGATTCATAAATTTTATATTAAATCAAGTGTTATTCAATCGTACAAATTTACTAATATATTTTATTTTATAATGGATTTGAATGAATTTGTTTGGATTTTTTAGTTAAAAATACAAAGATTTAAATTCGAGGGAAAACCTCCGGATTTGCATATTTTACTTGAATTTATAAATACTATATAGATTTTTGAATCAATCAAAATATATAAACCAATAACAACCAAGGATTTTTTGGTGTTGGTGTCTTGATGTAAAAGATCGAAGAAGAACGAAAAGAGACTGATATTTAAAGAGATGACGAAAAAAACTCTGCAACGATTGTTGAACGTGCTCACGTTAGGAAGGATTCGGGATTCTGCAGAGATCGCAAGAAGTTGAAGTTACAATAACTTATTTTCCAAGATTCTTTAACTCTTTTTTTCGTTTAAATATCTTGGTGAAACGTTTGATGTTTTTATTGTAAGACAAAGTATTTATTGTTTTATAAAGAACTTCATTTTGTTTTTAGAAAAAAATAAGCCAAAATAGATTTTTTTATGGTTTATTTGTGTACTAACCATAAAAAAAGGGAAATTGGTTTTCTGGAGAGAAGGAAGAGAGAGTTGGAGAGAGAGTGTTTTTGGTTTTTTAACAAATTTGGGTTTTTTTTTGTAGTTATAGGGGCAAATTTCCCTTTCTTTTAATTACTACTGTTATAAATTTTATGGAAATCTCCTTTCAAAGTTTTTTTCGTGAAAAATGCATAATTCGATAAATTCATAAAATAACTTGGGAGGTAACTGGTGAACAATGATTATTCCAAATGCAAAAAGGAAGAAAAAATGTAGGAGAATGTAGCATGCTCATCTACTCAACCACGCTACTACACTTAATAAAATTATATAAGACATGACTAGGGACCTAGCACATTTTTTTTTCACTTCAAAATACTTTGATTGAAACATGCAAAAGATGCAAAGACGACGTTGATATCCCCGAAGCTAAGCCGGCCAACATAAACAAAAACGAAACTCCAAATCGACGGAACACATTATTTACATACAAAAAGACCATAGTTTATCATCGAATTAAAAAAAAAAAATGCAACTTAGTTGAAAATTTACAAAGCCTATTTACAATAAACAGAACAGATGATCCTTCTCACCAGAAAGGGCACCACCTGCAAACACAAACAAGAAAATTTGTTCACATTTTTGCATCGATCCATTGGAAATGCCAGTGAAAATAGATAAGCACAACAGTGGAGAAGAACATACCCAACATAATTTTGACATAGATTTTCATGGGAAGTGGCTTGATCAATTAGCTTTTGAACCTGAACTTTCACAGACAAACCATGTTCGACTTCATGAGAATCTCCTCCGAGCAAGTTATTGTGATCAGCAATGGGATTGCTTGGAACCGCAGACGTAGAGAAATCACGGCCTGTAAGCTTATGACTCATACGAGCCATGACAACTACTGCACGCTCGTTCAATACCTCATTTGCATCTCCAAGCATATTCACAGCCTGAAACACAATCCAATATTCAAATCAAATCAACAACAGATAATATTTGATGAAAACATGATAGCAAGATAAAGATTTTAAAAAAGAAACCTGAAGAATTTCCTTCTCTCGAGTACTCCTTTGAGGCTGAGGAAGGTCTACATCAGCGGGATCTTCATCTACTTCCTCAGGTTCAACATTAGCAGGACCATTGGGATTGTTGTTACCGAGTAGGGCTAGTTGAGGGACTTCATTGAAATTAAAAAGACGCCAATTGATTAAAGGATCATGCACAAACGCCTCCATCATTGCCATTACACTGTCTTTGTTGGTTCTGAGAACTTGCATAACATTTTCGCATGTCGACCGGAAGTTTCCTTCGATGCCACTTACTTCCATTGCTTTGACAAGCATTCTTGTCAGACGGAACGGAACCTAACAAAATGTTGTTTAGCCAATAAAGCTCTCTCTTCATATCATTGTCGCAAACAACTATTATTACGAGGAAATGATTATAGATAATACCTTTTCAGGAAACTTCTCTCTATTCATAGACGCCTCAAAACAATCTCCGAAATCAATATGCAAGATTTTCCCACTGAAAAATTGAAACCATTGATAAAGAAACAGAACCATAGTTGGATCTTTTAAGTAATGTTAACAATTTGTTAATTTTATGTACCTGTATCTATCTAGCATAAGGTTACTTGGGTGTCGATCACCTAACCCAAGAATATAACCAACCTGATACGAGAGAAGTTCATTTAAATTGCAAGTCAAACATGAGTAAAACTCTACTTTGAGGCTAGACAAGTGGTGAGCAAATGATGAAAGCAACCACATACCATACTCATAACTGCTAAACTTCTGGTATAGTTGGTTCTTCTCTCCAGCCATACCTCTGACGATCGACTTTTTAACCAGAGAACCTACCAAGAAGGAGAAACAAAGTAACTTAGTATTCCAGATTAGTTACTTTAGCCAAAGAAAACTAATAGAAGTTACAAGATTTGAGTACCCTGGACAGATCATTTCCCTCTGTGTTTTCTAGAGCGTACTCAAATACTTCAATCTTTGCTATGAGCGGTAGATTGTCGTAGTTTGGAGCAAAACTCAACATATGTTTGTGCTCTTGATTAAGAATGATCTGGAAATAAGGAAAGGCATGTGTAAGAATCAACAGAAACTGCAGACAGCTTCACGAGTGAAAACCTTCATGAATAAAAAAGACAAACCTTTCGTGCATCTCTGTATTCTCGAATAAGATGGTGAAGGGTATCGCAGTTGGGAACCCAACCAATGAGTCCACTATTGGGAGATAATGGTATTACAGAATACCGTTGGATGGACAAATCTTTTTCTGCTGTTTTTCTGGAATTCTCGAGCAAAGTGTTCACCAAACCAAAAAGCTGGAACACAATAGAGCAAAGTGTTATCTTGTAGTTAACACAATAACTAAACAACTGTTTTTTTTTTTTTGTTTTTTGAAAATCACCTGCATAACACGCTCATCTTGCCTTAGATCTTCATGTCCCTTTAACAAAAATGCATAGTCCTCACCGTCATTTCCGTGAATAGTCAATTTCCGTGGTCGTTGTTTAGATGTTATGACAAGAAGTTGACGAGAAAATGATGCTATCGTCACAACGGGGGCATCTATTTAAATAAAACCAAAGCAGTGATCTAAGCACCGAATCCTAGGTTAAAACCGTAAATCAGCTCAGACAAACTGTAGTTCAAAATGTTACCCGCACGGTATGTTCCAGGAACAGCTAGCTCCAAGTCACGACACAGCAGCAATTCAGGAGATACAGACTATCCAACATGTAACGTGATAGTTAGATTATAAAGTAAAAAAGAGAAGAGAGAACAATAAGAAATAGAGAATCTAATTACTTCCAAATCCAATGTTGTGAGACTGGCAAGCTGTTTGTCAATCCGTTTGAATACGTGATAGTAAAGATCCCAAGCCTAATGAAGATGAACAATTGAAAAGAAAAACATGTCAATTTATGCCCCTTTCCTGAGATAAAGAGCAAGAAGACATCTGAAATTTTGCTTTAAAACTTTCGTCACCTGTGTAAGTTCAGCATCTTTTCCAGTTCTCTTGTAATTGATACAACATTCATATGCCTCTAGTAGTTCGTGACGGTATGCCTGCATCAACAATACACTAGCTTCAGTTGCTGATACGAAAATCATCATCCAGTTTGACATATAGCCTTTTACTGAAATATATGAAAACAAATACTCCACACCGTAATCCTCAAATTCTCTCATGGTCAGCTAGTTGATTTAAATTCTTAAAACTTCAAATGACCACAGGTTACATGGCAAAAGCAAAACTAGATGCTGCAATGCTGTGCAGTTCTGTGCTAGAGAAAAGTAAAATCAAGGATACCGTGGAGACACACACAGCTAATGGCATGTACGTGTAAGAAAAATACTATGTTATACCAAATTTGGAAAACCAGGAATGAAAATGGACATACCTCTATAAATGCTCTCTCTTGTATGGTCACATTGTCCTTTCTTGCACCTTCTTCAAGCATCTCATGTAATGGCTCAAGTACTTTCAGCATTCCTTCAATGTTATGTTCTCCAAAATACAAGCGACTAGCTTCTTCTAGTGCTTCATGCCACATTTCATGCCAGAGTATAGCAACCCTGATAAGTTCATGTGATACAAGTTGTGCCTGTTTTTTTTTTTTGTTGTTGTGGGGGTAAAGGAAAGGGGTCACCAATTAGCTCAGTTGAAAGAAAATGCTTTCAAAGTTATAGACAAAGCTAAGCACAATAAGACGACTACTAGCCTGATCCACAAGGGCGCCACTGTGCTGGCGAACTTGATCAACCACCTCTTGAGCTGCAGCTCTCCGCAGATTGCTTATTGATTTACATGCAACGAGAAGGGGATACATAAGAGCCTGAAAACATTCAAGGAGAAATTATGAGTTCTGTGTTGTATGACACTTCGTTAATAATAAAGAGATCAAACGTCTGCAATATCAAATTCAAAATGGTAGAGCAAAACTTATTCATATCTTCTTAAATTCGTAAGATAGATGAAGATTGTAAAGTTCAGATTAATGGAAAACTACAAACCTGTGGGTGGTTTTCTCCTATGCGGATGAGAAGAGACTGTATCAATTCCCTGACAGCACGGTTATTTGAATGTATCCTAGCAATTATTTGAGGCAACACAACAAGCCATGTGTCAATGCTGACATGACTGAATCCTCTCTTCAATGCTGTTTGGACATCAGCCGTAGCTCCATGGTTGAACCATAACGTGAGAAGACGCAGTATATCCTAAGGAAATGAGACAGAAGGGAAAACTAATTCAACAAAAGCAACTTAGAACTTGAGGCAAACAAATGAAATAATTAAAAATGTCTCCTGATGCAGACATTTTTAGGACATAAGTCAATAATTCACTGTTGGCTAACGACGTTTTGCCCTTAAGATGTTTGTTAAAGTAGATTCAACACCAGAGTAAACGTCAGTCTGAAGCAAACAAAGCTTCGATCAAACTCCCTAAGAGCAATCACCTTTTTGCTACTTATTAGCATATTAGAGATTTCAAAGGGTAGGTTCATACAGAAACCATTAATATTTATCAGAAAAAAAGAAGAAAGACATTTCTTTTTTATATGCAAACAAAAGACAGAAAATAAGGAAAGACTAGTGTTGCAAAAAAACTCCTAACTCAACAAATATCAGAGATGGAACCTAATCTATGTGGCATAAAAAGGTGAAGAAAAGACATTTGGTACGTGAAACATGGAATCAATGAAAGCATGCACACTTAACCTGTAAACTATCATCAACTCCTTTCGCATTCGCTGCACATGCTATAGAATGGAAGTATCCAGTGACTGCAGCAGCAACAAACTGAGAAGCAATTTGACCTTTTGATATGTAATGAGACATCACTGCCGTATTGAATAACGCCCATGTGTGCCATGCCTTAGCCCATTTAGGAGCATAGATGGTAGATTTGCTAAAGGCATCAAGAATTTCTGAAAAAAGAGTATTAGATTGTCACCAGAATGTTATGGTCAGACCTAGTTTGACTACACTTACACTGTTAAAAGTAGGGGTGGGCATTTTACCCGAAATCCGAAGTGGCGCCCGAACCCGATCCGAAAAACCCGAACCGAAATCCGAACCGAAGTAGCAAAATATCCGAACGGGTATTAAATTAGGAGAGATTGGATATCCGAACCCGAACGGGTAATATCCGAACCCGAATGGATATCCGAAAATAACCGAACATATGATAATTAACCTTATATTTCTAGTTTACATCTTTCATTTTATATAAAATATTTATATTGATACTACACATACTTTAAATTCATATGATATACATACAATTACGTAGAAGATGATTTGCTATTCGCTTAAAATGCATGTCAAACTTTTTATTTCAGCAATTAACAAAAAGTTACATCCAAAATTTAAAAACAATAACCAAATTAATGTCTTTTTAGTTTGAAAATGTTATGTCCGAATCTATTAACCATTCAATCTATTAAAAATAAAAAATAGTTAAGTGAAAAGTTATATATTTAAATACAAGAAATTTGAGAAATGAAAATTTTCATTTTTTTTTCTTCAAAATCTAAATATCCGAACCCGATCCGAAATAACCGAAACCGAACTTAAAATACCCGAACCCGACCCGAAGTACAGAAATACCCGAACGGGTTCTACACCTCTATACCGAAATACCCGAAAATCCGAAATACCCGACCCGAACCCGAACGGGTACCCGAACGCCCACCCCTAGTTAAAAGTAACTAATCTCACCTTGAATAGACCCATCATTCAATCCGGGAGAAAGTGCCCACTGCCATGTTCCCAATTTGAGATTTACACGTGCAAGAAGTGGAACATTTGCTCCCTTGCTAGATACCATACTAGCCATCATGTCAGACTGAGAATGTGGCACACTTGAGAGTTCCCTCGTCAGAATCTAAAAACATTCAATTCACATTGAGAAGAAACATGGCCATTTAAATAAGAAAATGGGAAAATGTGAGAAAGAGAATCAATCCAGACAATGCAAGTAGCTAATACGAATATGACATACTTGCAGCTTGGCAAACGCCTCTTTGCGCTTGCGTTCCTCTCCAAGTGACCATTGGTATTTTAAATATCCAAGCATCACTTGTGGAGGTCCGTGATATTGCATGTCTTCTGGTGATACTTCTGGATCAAACTACAAAATTAGGATGTCATACGTTAGACAAAACAGAATCAAGCTGCACTCACAGAAATATTTTATCAAAAGGCAAAAGGTCAATACCGGCAAGAGCTTGAGTAGAGTAGACTTTGCCTGACTGATCCTCCCACTTTTTCGACAAAGCGAGGCAAACTTGAGCCAAGTTTCAACATCTTCTGTAGGAGGTAGCACAAGTGCCCGAACAGCCAAAAGTGATTGCCACACCTGAGCAGAGGATATAAAGTATTAAAAATAAGACTGTCATATGGAACAACTGAGATCACTTCACAAAAATGTCAATAAAATTCCTTGTTGCTTATTATTTAGGTGTACGATACACGCTTTGACAAGAAGCTACTTTCTTTATAAATCAAAAGATAAAAAAATAAGTAAAGCAAACCTTGATTTATTAAGAAAAACCTCAATCTGTTAATTTACTAAAGTCACGATACAGCAAATATCTCATGCTTACAATACCATATGACTTGTCATTCATTTCAGTAGCTCAACTAACATGTAAACACAAGAAATATTGTACCTCTACATTACGCTTAGATCCCTGAATCCGCTGAGTCCACATACTACGAATTAGGGCTCTCCGTTCTTCAGCAATATTATTTCCCACAGGCAGCGTATAATATTCAATTACCTATTATCGATAGAACAGGAAGAAATACAAAGAAATAAGAAAGATTCATCATGTATTTGTTAATACTTTCTCCTGTTTTCCCTCCAACTCAGGGGGTTAGCGAGGCTCGCAAGGACAATTGATTTTGAATGAATGAGATCTGACCTCTTCTAGTTCTGACAGCTGCTGGACTCGAACCATATTGCTGTAAGCACGCTCGTAACTCTCCAAAACCTGCAGAAGCGCAAATATAGACAAAATGGACAAAGACAGTTACAAGTTTTCAGTCCACGAGAGAAATACTCAAGAGAAACTAAGAAGGCAACCATTGTGATTTCATGATGCTTTTACTGACAGGAACTAAACAATAACATGCACAAAATGTTGTTTAACAGAGCTCAACAGTGCAACTAAGATGTCGAGAATGTATCTTCCTACTTCCAACAGTCTCTGACGTACTCAAATAGTTTAATGGACATAATGCAAAAGGCTGAGACTCTAGTTACAAATATCCTTGCTGCTTTACTTCTGATCCCTTAATCACATCAAATGACTAACCGAAATTATATATGCTACCAGATATGAAAACCTACCAGCGCTGCAAGTTCTGTCGCAAGACATTTTCTAGCTCTTTCAACATATTCCCGCGCCTCATCATACTAGAGACAAACAACAAAGGAACACATACACATAAATAAGTGCGTCCGCAATTATTTTAAGAAAGCCTGCTATGAGGCAAAAGCAAAAAAGCATAGATTCAAGTGTACCTTCGCCCTCCGAACTAACAAAACAGCCCTGAAGAATGTGCCATTGCTGCTTCCATCGCCACTTGAAGCAGGGCTTGCTAAACCCCTAAGCTTTGTTTCATCGCCATCATCTAACCGAGACACATATTCCGCCATTTGATCCCACTCTCCCATATTCCACGCAGCATTGGCAGCCTAGTATAGTTGCAAAAAGACATCCATTTAATTAATGTAACCGAAATTAGCATAAGCATTAATTACCAACCATTGGTGCCATTTCCAGACGTGCAGATGGCTCAGCTGGACTCCAGTACTCCTTGCAGAGATTATTTAGCTCTTCCCATCGTGCAAGTGCAGCGAGACATCTCATTTTTCCTACAGCATGGTCAAAAAGCTACAGATTCAGGACATTTCATTTAGGGAAAGAAGAAGCACCACAAAAAATGTAGCTTTTGGGAAAAATCCCCAAAATTAATAGAGAGAGAGCGGCCATAAGATTATGAATCTAAGGGGGATGAATTCTAGGAGGTGTAAGCCACTCGAGATACTGTTAAATCTCAGAAAATCATAGAGGACAAATTCAGCCTTCATATGAATAGTAATAACAACGAAAAATATATATCCAGATAATGAATAAAAAGCCATATGGATTCCATGTCTAGAACTAATGCACATAAAACAGATGCATGGACTTTTTTGTTCTGCCAACTAGAGTCTCAGAGCGAGAATATTATGAATTTAAGACCTATAATTCTTTATGCGATACTAGCTGCTCAGACGCTGGCGATACATATCGACCCCCCAAAAAACTCACAATACCTTACATTCCACTTCCACGAGAAACTATATGGAAATGGGAACACGGATCTTCCCAAAATAAGACTTGGTTACCTAATGTGGCTTCTAATACAAGATGGGGATTAGATGTTTGAGATGCTTTCAAAGTGTACGCCTTGAGTGCATCGTCCCATCGCTGCAGCTTCTCGTACCTAGAAACAAACACTGTTACTAGTAACAAACAAATTCTGTCTGCGCGCCTATCAGGCTATCACACACAACCGGAAATAAATGAAATTAACAATGAGAAAAGTCATGTTACCATGATTCTTTTAATTGCACATCAAGATGTTGTTGAGCATAGGTCAGTATGCCGACAGCAGCCTATGACAACAAATCCCAAACAATCGATAATGACACATAGCAGAGATGAGGAAGTCGTAGAAGTAAGATAATGTACCTCATGCTGGTGTAATTGATTATTTATGTGTATAAGTGCCTCAACAATAGCAACTGGGTTGGCATCCATCCTCCTGGACCGTGGACCCTCAAATTCCATCTCTTTATAGTGCAAAGCTTTGGCAAAAACACGGCACTGCAAAGTTGAAAATCGCACCATTACCAAGAAAAATAAGATGAATGCTTGATTCAAAAAGGACAGAAGTGCCACATCTTAAGAAATACATGACGCAGACCTTTTCAGCAAGAGCCCCCAGGAGACGAATATCAATGGGAAGAGGCTTTTCATCATGTTCCATAAACTCTGCCTAAAAAGAGTACTGAGGAAATCAAGCTCATGTGACAGGACCAAGCAACAGGATCACACAGAGGAGGTTTATTTTGACAGTGTTAATATTGGATAAAACATAATATATTCGTCATGTTTCCAATAACGTTTACATATTGTTTAGTTGATGGCTTTAGCAACGAAAAACGTGTTTCCAGTAGAAAGAATACAGGTGCAATCACTAAGGAAATGGTGACCTAAGCAGATTTTTGTTTCCAAACTAGCAAGACGTAGCTAACTCATTACTGAACAGTATCTATTTGCCTATGCTTAAAACACTAGCATTCGATGAGCATAACCATAGTTAAAGGAAAGCATACTTAATTTTTTTATAGCTTAACAAAGAACGTACCAAATTAAGTAGTGTCGCCAAAATCTCAGGAGGGATATTTGGAGATGAAAAAGCCATCTCCAAGCTCCTAACTAACTGCGTTTGGCTAGCTTCATTCAGCTGTGCCCAGCAACTGACAAAGCCAGCGGCAAACAATTCTCTCCCGACAAAAGGCTGAAATGTACAGTCGTTAAAATGCATACCCTTATGAGAGATAAAAAGAAAAGAGTATAGATGAAGCACCTGCAACTGAGCAAGTTTTGCACAAGTTCTCAATGCTGGAGAGGGAGACTCTTTAAGTAATTCAATACTAAAATGTCTCATCCATTCTTCCCAGTCTTCCTTGGTACTGCGTTGAGAAGCTTCTCCAGCTGTCCGTAGTCTACCATCATTAACCTGTTCAACAGATCATCAAAAGCCATAAGTAACAATTTCGTTCTTTCAAAACAAAGAAAGCCTAGAGAAACTTTGAAACTTTACAAGAGGATAATGTAAGATTGAACACATATAGTGTTTTATTAGTCTACATAAGCTGAAGGAATGTGTAGGTTGAGAAGAGCAAAAGAGGGGCATATTTTACAAAGTTATTGAAGCAAATGGCTCAGGTTGGCTCTCGAGTACCAAGACTGAACTTCAATGTATGTACGTTGTTATACACAGATAAGCTGCCTAGCATAGGCACCCAATAAGAAAAACGAAAAGAAACAAGCTGGTTAAAAGACCAGCCTTCTCACTAAGCAAATTCTACATAAGGCAATCATTCCCATGGGTTATTTCCTTCGTAATATTCTTATCAAATTACTATTCCATCAACTAGAAAACTACCGACTAGAAAGTTGTACAATGTTACACTTGCATAATGAGCTCAACAATGAAACTTGATAACAAAATTTTAACAAATCGAGGATATGTTCATTTAATATGACACAACAAAGAGTACCTGATGGTTTTTGTCGTTTCCTTCTTCAAAAGGATCGATCTCATTCTCAATTACAGGATCCCTGATAACCTCGACTGGCAGTCGCCTACTTAACTGTTGAGTGGCTGTTGTAGCTACAATCAATGGTTCACGTCTCCGGGATCGAGCATAAATTTCCTCAAACTCTTTATGCTGTAAGAAAATTGTACAGTTAAATTTTACAGACAAAAGTATATATAAAAGAAAAAATGTGTATGTTGCATGCAAGCTATAATACAAAATACGCGACAGACATATTTCTAGTGCTATTATATGTAGAAGATAGTAAGAAGAGCACCCGCAAGCGATGCTTCAACAAAAGCTTGTGAATTGATTCAATGAATATGGTGAAGTCCTCTCCAAGAGCATGAGCCAAACAGCATAGTGCATCGACAGCCTCTTTCCGCAACTCATCATTCTTCCTGGATAACAACAAAGAGCCAAAGACCCGCATCAAAAAATTTAAACGAGAAGGTAAAACTATGAGTAAGAAAAGAGAAATAAGAAACGTCAATCCCACCAAAAAGTATTCCATGATATAAGCAATTTTATACTTACATTTGAAGACAAATGATAGATAATGATAATAAGTAAACAATGACAAACAACAGACAATTATAATAATTAAACTATGTTCTGATCATGCCTTGCCAACTCTAGGATGGTATGAATGAACCCAGTCATTATAAAGAGAAACTCAAATAGTGATATGATGCATTGAAGAAAGACCTTACGAAAAAGTAAACATTACAATGTTTTCTAATTAAGACAATCAGCATACCAAGAAAGGTACAGATGTTGTCATAAAGATATATCACAATTGTTGGACTTTTAAGAAGACGAAACTCACCCATCTAATACTAGCTTCAAGTGATGCACAAGAGCGGAGATGTGACCAGTAACCTGAAGATATACCAATAATTAGAACAGGTATTAGAAGAAGCTTAACATGGAGTGGATCCGCAACATACAGAAATATAGTAATAAATAAATAAAAAATATACCAACCTGAACACACGGGATAACTCTTGTCAAAGTTTTGATGGCATCGCGTCTTATAGCTACAGGAGCATCTACTTTAAACAATCGGATAAGGGCAGGAAGGAGTAAATGCATGTGCTCATCAAGTGTACCTGCAAATATGGAATCTAAGGGTCAGCCAACGGAGTGAATTCTGGCTAATAATTTCACTATTCAAAGATCCTATATATACAAAAAAAGAGTTTGGATATCTCTCACTGATTACCAAAAAAGAAGATATCATACCGTGGAACCTAGTTACGTTTCGGTTAGAAAATTAAATACGTTTATACAACACTACAATTCGTGTGCCCTAGTAGTACAAAAAGAGTATGAGGATGTCAAAACAAGAAAAGTTTACTGACCGCCAAACACTTCGAGTGTGTGGAGAATATCAGGAACATAGATATAATCATTACACCGCTCCGCATCACCTAATACTTGGATGAAACATGGAAGGATGACTGGAAGATAAGTTCTGAATTCATCATTAAGTGCCAAGCAAAGATGTTCCAGTAGATGCAGAACCTGGTGGTCAGCAAGAGAGACGAAGTACTCTCCATAAGATATATGCTCGGAAAGCAATAAGAAACATATCTCGGTCTAGGCTACATACAACTTACCGGAAGACCACGAGAGGGGCGTACGGGACCTGGCAAGGTGAAGGATGACCATAGTTCAGAGACTAGTGAGAGCAACTCTGGCAGATACTTTCGTATGTGCTGTAGACAAATAACGTAAGCTAGGAGTTTACACAAGTCAGTCGCACTTTGGCCATAACTACAAATGTTAATATGGATATACCTGGCGCACGATGGAAACAAGAGTCCCAAGACCCCATGTAATGAAGTCCTTTAAGTTTTCATCAGAAGTGCGGACAGTGTGAAAAAGCTCAGGTAAAACCTTAGAAAATTAGCAAAACTTCAGAGGATACATATATTATGGCAGTGACTGAAATAGTAGTGACTGAGAAGCTGCTGGAGATATAATCTTTATATACCTTTGGCAAATAAGGCACGCATCCCAATCCCATTGACTAACCTCGCAAGAAAAAAGATGGGATAGAATTGTAACGTGTTCTTATCAATCCCCTCACAAGTTCAGCCGTAAGAACTGTCAAAATTGTTCTAGTTACCTTAAAAATGATCATCAGAGATCTAACAACCCTTTTGTGGTAACTAAGAAGTGATGGATCTCTAAGAATTCGCATAAGCGAGTTGATAGCAACCTATAACAACGAGGTAGGTGATATGAGCACGACTTAGACCAAAATTTGCAAAATGTTCACACGGGTTTAGAGCTAACCGTAGAGTAATAATCCTCAGATGTAGCAAATGATGGCCGGAGTTCCACAGGTAACTCATCAATCGATGGAATAGGTTGACCTGAATCACCAGTACCCCGAGGAACTTCACCATGTGATCCTGATAAACTTTGCTGGTTACGTTTATGCACATGAGGATCCAAAGCGCCCATAATTCCAAGAACCTGTAGATATAACCAATGATTTTCACATAAACTATGTTCTAGAATACTCTAGCTTAGAATTTTATTTCTCTAGAAACTACCTTGAGCACTTCTCGTCTGGTAGACCACACTAAGTCACCCTTAAGCAATTTCAAGAGTAAGCCAAGCAACAACGGGTATTCCTTGTATGGAGTCACAACATACCTACGTTAACAATGAAATGACATGCAGGGAGGACTTTAATTTTCTGGAACTCCCTTGATATTGTATTAGGTATGTGCACAATATATAGCAATTAGCACATGACAAACACTCCCCAAGCTATTCAATGCAACGTGCGAGTTGTTCACCCCACTATCTATAAGTATGTCTACAACCTCGTCAATGTCAACAATACAGTTGATTAAATCTAAGCAGCATAATACACTAGGTCGTGGCAAATCAATCAATTTTGTATGCAGAGAGAATAAGAAGACATTACAAGTTCCAACACAAAAATTGGCAATTGAAGAACTGGCTACGAATAACAATCTTTCATTTCATCTAGAATTTCTTCACTTCTAGTAGGTCACAGGAAAAACATAAAACCAATCCTCATTCCTGACATTGATATACATCAACTGCCTAAAGATAGCTCAGGCTTTTAGCTAGTACTAGTAGAAGAACTACAAGCCTGTATTCATGTCAAATATTCACTTGCAAGCCAGTATGTCCATCCAATCGAACCAAGCTTTCACCAATCAAGATAGTAGCGTTTTATTATTTTGCAGAAAAATCAGCATGTTCATAATCTAGTAAGATTAACAAAAAAAAACATAGTTTAAGTTATTAAAAGAAGGTAAAAGTATTATCTCCTACCCTGTACTTTGAACGACTTGACCAAGGGTGGAAACAGCCACCTCACGTTTTGCTACAGCAGCTCCATCCATTAAAGCTTCAACAATCAAAGGCATTAGCTCCGGAATATATTGTCTCATTGCCAAGCCACCCTGAACACGGTGAAAAAAAAACAGGGGAGGGATTTCTTAGCCAGACCAAAAAACAACAATTACAAATAAAATAAATTTGCCACCGCTCTGTCCACTTAAAGACAATAAAGGACAACATCTTAGATACAGGCTAGGCCATTATAATTTTGAAATATGCTTTGCCAGCACAGCTGGGACGAGTCAAAATCAGATTGCAAATTCTACGTTTACTACAGTTATAAATTTGTTCAACAATACAAAACTAAAAACTTACCACTCTTGCAAGATCCCCAACAGTTACGAGAACTCCAGTGACAATATTATTGTTAGCATTCACTCCAGTTCCTTCACTAAGTCTTGCAACAAGTGCCTAGAAAATAAAAGAATCACAACCCCGTGAATTACCTAATAATCATATTACGTGAGGAATTAATAGAATTCAAATAAAACCTTTTGCACAGGAGCTACATATGGAAGAATGAGCCGTTCACAATTTCGAACTAAACAACCGAGGAGCTTCGCACTCTCTTCTCTGCACTTGTTATCCGCACTGCTGACGTCACAGTGGGAAGTTAATCCAACAGATACTGATAATAGGAAACAAATCTTCATATAAGAACTAAAGAAATTTGCAGTTACCTCTGCTCAAGATAGGTTAACAGTTGTATAAGATGGCGACGAAGTGCTGGAAGAACGTATGCTGGGTTTTTTTCGGATAACCTCCCAGCAACTGAGATGGCATATTCTCGTACATCAAGGTCCTGTTGAACAAAGATATTCAAATATATGAATTGAAACGTAACATGAACGGACAATTTGTAAGGCGGAGTGAAACATAAGCAAAGCATCTTTATCAAGTTAAGATGGGTTTCACACTAAAGCATTTCGTGCATCAATCAGAGCAAGTTATGCATTCCATCACACTTAATTAATTACGACTGATCTGTGACAGAATAGAAGATAATCAGTCGACCAAAAGTCAGCTAAGCCTTGGTATTCAAAGTTTTGTTATAAGGGAGTAATAAGGAAACTAAATTAGGTAACTACTTCACGAACCCACCAAAGCTGATGTCAAAAAGCAATACAATTGCAAGTTTTCTGTAATTCACAGGTATGTCCAAGTAATATATCAATCTGAGATAGGTGGATGTCTAATTGGAGTATGGTAATGATGGAGTTCGAAACGGTATATAATAATATCATAAACGGAACGAACATATAAAGTAATAAGGAAACAGAAGTATCATCACTTTCTAAAACATATCATGGCGTCAAAAATCTAATTTGGAGCTGCTTGAAATTGACACCCAAGAGATGCAAATATAAGATATTTAACAAAACAGAATTGTCTTATGTCATATCCCTACTTTAATCAAACAACTAACAAATCCATACCTCATCATTTAATGAAGCAAAAATGGCAGTCAAACTATCAGCCTGTGCTAGATAATCATCGAAACATTGGTTGCCATACAAAGCAACGAATATAGACTTGCGAACATTTACATCAGCATCTGCAACAGCTGTCCTGAGAAGCTTTTCCACAATCTACAAAACCCAAACATCATTTCTCAGGAAGGCAAGCAGAAAAATTGAAACAGCGAATGATATTACAGTTATAAATGCCATCAGGAAGCAGATGGGATACTGGAGGCCAAACTTGAAAAACGTTACAAAGACGCCTTTTGTAATGAGAAAAAGTGATGACTTGGAGACGAGCAATAATAAATAAAAATGTACAGGGCTTTTGGTATGTATATATAACCTCTTCCACAAGGCGCATTCGTCTTCCTCCAGCTCGAGTTGACCTGCTTGAGCCAAACTGCGTGATCCCCGATAAGGAATCTGCAATTAGTCTACAACAGCACAAAGCAGCATCTTTTCTTGTGGTTGCATCCCCATCATCCAAATAAATAACAACCGACTCCCTAGCGAATTCAAGAAGATCATGCCCCTGCCAGAAAGCAGAAGTTCAGTAACATAAATAACATATTTTTTGGAAATATCATCAGCAAGGAGCATTGACCTTGAAATTGAAACGAGCCAGAGTCTGCAGGGCTAGTTGAACTTGGGCTGAACTACTAAGATCAGTAGACTGTGGTGCCATGCTAACTGTACTACTTCGAACCAGGGTAACAGGAGGCTTGGTTTGAGAATAATGAGATCTTGAAAGAACCAATGAAATGCAATCTAGAAGCCGATCTTGTACCGTCGGCAGCAATGAAGGAATGCTGAGACCCAATAGAATTGTCAAGCATCAATACACATCAATGCAAGTAGTAACAAACTTCTATCGTGCAACTATTACCTAATGGTTATCTGATCAAGAGCGTCAACAAGCGTAGAAGAGAGACCAGAAGAAAACATAGCATCTAGAAGATCTCGAACATAATTTTCCACCGTGGATCCCATTGCCTTCGCGATGTTACCAACACAAGCCACAGCTTCAAGCAAAGGTCTACCTTTACGTGGAGCAATCTACATAGGATAATCAAAGGAAACCTCTTTCAAGTTCAGCTAAAAAAAATTACTAACACACAAAAGTAGATAATATGTTCAAGGAAATCAATTTAACCCACCGCCTCCCGCAGATGAGACATAATAGTCGGCAAATAGTGGATAAGCTCACCATCCAAAGCACCAGCCATTTCCCCAAGGGCGATGAATCCACTAGCACGTTCAGCCGGTATTTTTAACACAGTAAGAATATGATTCATACATATCTGCAAGAAAGTAACTCAGATAATCACGTTTTACGGATATACTTTCGCTTCAAAGAATCTATCAGTCACTTACCGTTAAATAGTTTGTAACAAAGCGGTCACGGAGGAAATGAGCAATTCGAGGAAGCAACGAGGTGATGCTAAGGCGAACAAGGCGATCACGATGTTCAAGGTATCTAAGGACAATGTCAGCAACTTCTCGGTACCTAGACATCATGAACTCACCAGTATTCCTGTAAATGAACTCTAGCATTAAGTCATTAACAGAGTGGAAGAAGATGCATGAAATATATATATTTTATTTAACAGTGGAAACTAAAATACAAAGACAACGAAAACAGAGGCATCACTGGAAACAAAAAGTTCTTCTGAAGGCCTGTTATAAATCTGGGCGTCTGGCTATTTTAAAGGATGCTTTAAGAATACAAATTCACTGGTTATTTACCTCAATAGCTCCCCCACAGCAAGTAAGGAACCATGAATACTATGGACCGGAGCATTTCTGCCCAACCCATCCTGTGTAGCTTCAAACATTCGATAGTACCTGCAAAAGCCAGATGGAGAGAAGATGAGTTAACTTGACTTTATATCATAACTAACAAGGAAAACCCTATTGCTAAATTAGGGACATTGTATGGGCAAAATATCTAAATCCAGCAGAAAATCTGGTAAGCCAATATTTATTTTGAAAAAGCTTAAAAACTGTGTACAACATTAACGCAAGAGAGAGACAGGTTCGCTATATTTCCAATGGAGACTACATCGATCATGCCATATATGCTCAAGAAGTATCACCATTGGGAGAATATATGGTAAAAAGCCAATATAAGTTGCATTTACACAATTAAAAAAATGCGAAGTATAGCACTATCGCGTCTAAGGAAAATATTTTAGGACACTAAATCATAGTTAGAGGAAAGGGATACGAACCATTGTACACGCCATCGAGTCTCCCTTTTCTCGATAACGCGAAGGCAAGCACGTAAAGCTTCAACAGCTCGCTCCCGTACTTGCAACTGGGGATCCCTTAATGCAACCCAGATCGCATCCACAAATTGAGGGACGTGAACATTAAAGACAGTGGATGCATTTTCTGCCATCTCCTGCGACCGACGTTGCAAGAACATAGCCGTATTAATTGTGAGTAACCAAAAGAGAAAAGAGAGTCGATGTCAGGATACCTTCAAAATTAGAACAGCGGCGAAACGACGATATTCCACCCTGTCTCCGTGAAGCCAATCAAAAGCAGTTTTCATCTGGGAAAAGAAAGGAGAAGATCAATCAATACACTTTGTGGACCAATGAGAAGAAAGAAACAAAGGTCGTACCTGAAACTCGACTTCATCAGAAGTCATGACTCCACCAGCTCGAGCAAGGTGCCCCAAAACTCTACTAGCAAGCACCAAGATTTCAGGGTCACGCTTGGACAACACAGTCCTCATAAAACCCGCAAAGCGAGAAACATTTGTAGCATTCTCACCAAATCCAATCTCTGTCAACTCATCGATGGCTCTAAGGCCACCCATGTTTTCAGCCTCATTCGAGCTCTCAATTAAAGTAGCAATCCTGTCATATAACTGCTCCATGAACCTAGAGGAAGCTTCACCGCTAAGATCACGAACTGCTTCCTCCACGTGTTTCCTAAACGCTAAAGAAGCTCCCTCCTGATACAACAAAGTCGAAAAGCATCAAAAATTTGCTAAAACCAACTATACATTCAACTCAGATAATTTTTCTGGGTCTCTACTAATTTCAATAATCCAAAGGAACGAAGAATCTTTGCGTTCGTTACCTTAGGATTACCATGGCTGCAAAGGTCAGTGATGACACGGTTCAAAGTGTCGAAGCTTCCGCCGCCAGAAGATGTAGCTGAAGGCCCACAAAAGCGGTGAGATTGCGACGGAGAAGCCAGGGGTGAAGGCCGTCCAGCCGAAAAGGATTGCGACGAGGAAGACATGGACCAAGATCCACTCAGAAATCTCGCAAAAACCCTAAATCTGACTCCTTTACGTTTCAATCACACTGGGAACAGAGAGCCAGAGAGAGACTGTACAGAAGAAGAGAGAGAGAGAGAGAGAGGTATCTTCAACACATCGTGCGTAACAGAGAGAGAGAAGAAGATCGCAGGAAACTATAGGATTCTCTTCTTTTTTTTTTGGTTTGCCTTGGGGGTTCTTTTTTGACAGTTTCTTTTTCCCCTAAAACTTATACCTTGTATTGTTTCTGTAAACTTTACACTTAAATTAATAACTAGATTTTAACTACGAGATTTATTACCTTCTAAAAACATTTGTCCAAAATTATTGCGGATAATTTTTCATTTTACAAATGTATAACTTTGATATTATTATCACCAGCAATGAAACCTCCGCCAGATAAATTAATAACTAGAGTTTAACCACACGATTTATTAAGTTCTAAAAACATTTGTGTAAACATTTGTTCAAGATTATTGTTGATTACTTTTCATTTTACAAATGTGTAACTTTGATATTATTATCACTAGGAATGGAACCTCTGCGGGGATATCTATATTAACAATTAAATATAAAAATATTTAGAAGAAAAAGATAATAATATAAAGAATTGAAAACTTAAAAATATTTCTATAGTTTCGATCAAAAAAAAAAAAATTTCTATAGTTTGTGTAGTTAAAATTAAAATACAATTTTTAAAATAGTTTTAAGTTATTTAAAATAATTATAAATAAAATATATAAAATTATGATAAAAACATGCAATCTCTTAAATCTATTTTGGTTTAATATTATCAATAGAGTATGAATATATAAATATATATATATATATATATAGAAAGCGAAAAGTGTTTGAGAAAGTGATATAACTCTTCAAAACATTATCTTGTAATGTAGAATTGTTCAAACAGTCTAATACAAAAAAAAATTGATTAAAAGACGTAATTCTAAAATATAAATTTTAAGAATTTCAAATAAAAAAATTATAATTAAGTCTGCAATATACCAAAAAAAATCTCTAATAACAGTTGTGTTTTTTTATTTTCTTTTATCTTTTCAATTTTAAAATTCACATGTTTGTTAATGTTTTATTTCAGTCTCCTTTATCTATTTATTTCTTTGTTTCGATGTTTTTTGTTGTTGCATTTTTCATTGTTCACAACTACTATATATATAGATACCAAAGATTGCAATGATTAACCACTAAATATTGCAATGGAAGTGAAGTTACAATGGTTGATCACCAAATATTGCAAAGATTGAACACCAAAACTTATAATGGTTAAATATAAAAGATTGCAATAGTATATTTAAACAGTTACAAATGTTCATCCAAATAATTGAAATGTTTCATTTAAATGCTTGCCACAGTTCGTTTAAATCTCCAACAAAACATTATATATATGAAAATAAATATATAATTAAAAAAACAAAAGAAATTATAAGTGCAAGGTACAATAAATAGTTGAGCAAAAATGAACAACATTCATGGGAGAACCAGTGTGTATATATTCCTAGAGTTGGAGGAAATTGCTGAACTTATATATTCAGAAGTGGAGAAGATCGAATATCTTAAAGCTATAATAGGGATCCTAAGAAATGTCTACAAATGTATCTTTTGATCTTTTCATTATAAATATACTGATACACGTGTAATATAATTATTAGATAAATATGATACACATGTATCATTTCAATATTGCGACTAATATGGCTTCTTCCAACAATAACGACTGATCTTTGATGATTATCTGCAACAATTTTTTGCTTATTTAACAATTTGTTTTTCGGAAATTATGTTTGTTATCTTATATATATATATATATGATTATCGGAAATTATGTTTGTTATATTTGTAATATAAAAATAAATAAAGTTATCACTTCTTCAAAAATAAAAGTAAAAATAAAATAATAATAATAATAATAATATATCGTAACAGTTAGAAAAAAGAATAATTAGATGCAAAACCTAATCTTATTATTAATTTACCATTTCAGTTTCCTGGTACTTTATTTGCAACGGGATTATATTAGCCCACATGAGTTACCACGCCAATGAATATGGTAAAAAAAAGATTGTTAAGAAAATTTATAAAGTATATTAACCGATACAGCTAAAAAATATGACTTTTTGTATATATTATTATTATAATGAAATTCCAAAATTGTAATCTATATTATAATGAAGGCGTTTTTACTCTCTCCTAAGGCTATCCACGTCATCATATATCATTTATGTGGGACCCGCAAAAAAATAGTTATCTGTCAATCTAACATCACGTGTTCTGCCAATTTTTTTAGATTCTTTTGTTTATTGATTTGGGTTTTAACAGCCCGATGGTGAACCCAATTTATACATAAGACGTCAAGTGTCGCCAAATCCCATTTAAAGCTTTCTTCTTCCCGACACAAGCATGCTCTTCGTCTTCCTCTGCCTAGGGTTCCTACACTCCATTACTTTTGGAGGCGACTAGTTGAACCTCTATCTCTATTCCAATTAATTTTTGTTACTCTCTATACTTCTCAAATCAATATCCATGAAACTCTTTATATTCCATTATCTCTCGGTATCCCCCTCTTTACTCATACCATCAAAACCTCAAGCTTTTCATAACAAATCACAGCAGATTGATATAAATAGTTGATGCTAGAGATGGGATTTCAACATCTCATATCCACTTAAAGAGTTTCTCAACTGGCGAAGCTTTTTCACACTGTTGAAAACGTCTGCCTTTGATGTTATTGCTGCTCATCTGCTGTTGTGCACGCCACTTCAATGATCTCTGCCTTGGTCGGACTTCTCAGTTCATTGTTGGCTCTCTCCTCAGTTTCTATGTATCACTTAACATGAAGAAGAGTGGTGAATTCGTGGGTATCACTCTCCTCCTCCTAGATGAAAAGGTTTGAATATCCTTACACTAACATCCAAGATCATTGTTTCCTAAACACTAGAACAATCGGTTTAACAAGTTCACTCCTCTGTCTGCGCAGAATTTCATCATCCACAGATTCATCCCAAATGCGATGTCAAAGTTCATAGGTTTGAATTTGGTCGATGCACAATTATGTATAAGATTATTATCATCCTTTCATCGTTCGTTTCATCTCCTCAACAACTATTAAGGAAGTGCTCACCAGTGCTTCAATGCATCATCCCGCAGAAATTCATTCTTTGGAAGTTCGACTATCTTCAGGTTCTTGCAAACACAAACTTAGAACTCCTTCATATACTTTTTAAGTTTAAATCAACCGACACCTACAGTTATATTTGCAATTGGTACGACCGTACGTATAACAATTTTCAATCTTTCCTTCTTCAGATGTTGTTGGACAAAATAGGTTGGTGCAAGGCTCTAATCACATCAACGCTATAACAAATAATTGTCTTGTGGTTTGTTTTCTAAATGAAACGTATATAGCTGAAATTGACATTTTCACAGTTTTCATGTTTATCTCCATTATTCCTTCTTTATGTCTCCTTTACATTTCTTTGTGGGACAACGAAGACGCAGAACCGCTCTTACTTCAAAAAACAAATTGTCAGCCACCAAGCGTAAAAATCTAGGCTCCGTGTTGAGTTGGCTGTTGAGTGTTAACGATGGCCAAGACAGTGCTATGTTTGTGGTCTTCAATACAGGGATGTTAGAACTCACTAAGAAAGATGCAGCCACACACTTACTCTTCAGAGATTAGTTTCCACCCCAACGCTTACTTCATCTTTCATTTTTAAATGTATACTAGATTTTGACCCGCACTTTTATATTTAGTAAATGTCATATTTTTATATTTGTGTTTTATTTTATAAAAGACTTAAACTTTTTATTTTTATTTATCGTATTTCATTTTAAATGACTATTTATGTTTAAAAAATTAAACTTTATTTCTTTAATGAATTAAGTTGGTATAACTCTGATAAATTAATTTTATTATGTGGTTAATATTTTAATAAAAAAATTATATACTTTTAATAAAGATTTATACTTTTCAATGAAAAAAAATCAATTTTTTTTTATGAATTCTTAAATTATATTAAGAAAATGAAAAAAAAATTAAGAATAGTTGAAAAAATATTATTTGAACTTGGACTCAATGACCCAAAAGAAAAAAAATGTGAAAATTGGATCTGATTTCTTAATCGGTCCAAATGGCCCAAGAGAGATCTGATGTAGGCTGGATCCGAAAAAAAATAACCCAATATAAATGTGTTATTAATATTACTTGATTGCCCTTAATGAAACATGCAATGTTATTAAAAAAGAGGGCAGTGGACAATAGGATCCTGCTTTAATAGTATAGATGGTTACTTTGATTGATACACGAAGTTTAATCCTATTACAAATTAGTTGCAGTCTGATGGAAAACAATGAGTCTTTCCATTTTGGATCAACACCATACAACTTCACCCCAACCACCGTACCTTTCACCATGTATGCAATCACAGAAGATTTGTTCCTCAACACTATCAGAAGTGGTCAAGGAAGTTTTTATTTGATTTCCAACTATGCTTTCAGGGTGAAAAAACAATTAAGCTTCAGTGATGAATGTCCAACCTTGACAACACAAACATCATCTGCTAGCGGCTGAAGTACCGAGGAAAGCAATAAAAGTTGTTCAAGCAAATCCCACCAACTTTGGAGACGAAGAGAAAATCCCCTAACGCCCATGTGAGTTATTGTTTCAACTGCAACGAACTGTCATCCCCACTTATCCTTGGTACCTTTTGAAATATATAACTATTAGTCTGTATTTTTCTTTTTTCCATTTTATGTTTTTTTTTAATTATCTGCAAACTGGGCTTGTATGAAAGTTGTATGTAATTTATAAGGTCAGACAGCGTGAAGCTTTATTGACTTTTTTTTATGTGGTTTGCATTTTGAACACCAAACTTATTTCCTATAATTAGCCACATTAAAGACTTAAAACTCAAACTCTGCTTGAATATTTCCATATTAAAAAAAAAAGAATATATCCATATTAATCGACTTATTTGATTTTATTACCCTTCAAGAGTAAACTAGAACTTGACCCGCACGGTGTTTAGTGATTAATATTTGTAATATATTCTCTATTAAAAGAGAAGTACCATTTTTATCTACCATAAAAAGTCATAGTAAGACCATCTAATTAAACCTTTTAATTAATCCTTTCATTTATTAACCATTTGGTAACATAACATATTAAAAAAAATTACATTTATCCTCCGCACATTTTTTATTTTGTTTTTGTCACATTCACGTGAATGATTCATTTATTAAAAAAGATTTACATTCTAATTTACTAACCACAGGTTTGGTACCATAACATATTAAAAATATTTACATTTATCTTATTCACCAATTGCTATATACATCCATAGTGGAATCTCTTTTATCTTTATATTATTAACTACAACATGTGATTTGGAGTTCGACAGCCATTTCAACAAGATATATTACAAAAAATAAAAAAGTTCATATTGACATACGGTATTTTTTTTCATACCATCAAAGAGATAGAGTACAAAACATAAGAAAATTCATATTGACATACAAAAGGATACTTGCAAAACAGCAGCAAATAGCAATTAGCAAAGCAGAATAAATAGATAAATAAACATGTAAAAATCATAACTATTTTTACATGCGTGCATAGATGATGTTATTCCACAATTCTTTTTTTTTACTCTTGATTAATAGCAAACTCAACAAATTGGTTAAGCCTTTTGAAGTAGTAACAATGCTTGAATACTTCAGTCACATTATCTAGATCGCACTGTCTCTTTGGCTTAAGGTTGACCATATTTTCATAATACCGGTTCTTCATAATTGCAGGGATTGAACTCAGTGAGTTCTTGATATTTTCACTTTCCGAGCAATGATCTGAGGTTGATAGTTTTTCTTTCCATTGGAGTTTATCCAATTACTTTTTACCTTTTTGATAGTGACCTAAGGCAAACATTAACAAACCGTAAAGATACATACCATTTGTATTGTTGAGAGTGACTGAATGGCGTATATGAAAGAGGCCTTTGTGTTTATCTTGGTGGAGGAAGTATTGAAGTATACCCTCAATATAGTGTACCTCAGGGTTGTCATTCTCCAAGCACAGTTCCTTGAACCTAGCGTACTTAGTGAGCATTTCAAAAGGTTGCACAACAAAATAACACATGCTGATTTTCTGAAGGAGCTGGTGGGATCTGAGTTCGAGTAGTCTTCGTAGTTGGAGGACTCCGAAATGTCAATGTAATTGTTGACTGATTTATCTGATCTCATCTTCACTTTAGTGTCTTTGTTGGATGGAATTTTTTTTTTCAGGTGGTTTTTACTCAGGCTGATGTTTCTAACAATGCTGGAGGGCGATACTTATGAAGATGGTTGCTTGTAAATGATGTGATAGTACGTGATGGTGGAGTACACATGCAAGACAAAAAAAGGCTGTGTGCATCTGTGTTGTCATTTCAAGGCAAAAGTTATTCGTTCTTTGATGCCTGATTCAAGGTCTAATCTATTAATTTAGGGTCCAATTTTTTACCTACTATTTTAAGTTGTCATTTAAGTTTTGGACCTTTTCAAAACTGTTAGAATAATACTACAGACTAGTTATATAAATGCACCAAACAACTTAAACATAACCGAAATTATCACGGTAAAGTAAACCAACGTCATATACAATGTCCCTTCGGTTATCTAATAATAGAAGAACAACCTAAAATTTAAATTACTCTTATACTAATTAATACACGACTGTGCTTATAGTATGTTGATATATGGTGTTTTATACATCTTGTATATATGCTTTTAAATTGGTTTTCAAGTCTTTATCGAGTCTTTCTAGTCTTTTTCGAGTCATTACAGGTCTGGAGTTGCATTGGATGGGAGATGGACCAGCTGGAACAAAAGAGGCAGCAAACAGTGCAATTTGGTGGTTTTCACGCAGAACAGTCTTGATGACTGTTCTGGATAGCGGAGCAACCCGAGTGATTGTTCCGAGTGAGTGTTCCAGCGGCAGAGATTTTTAAGGAAACTACAATCATTACGGGATTTGCCCTAATTATCCCTATTTTCTCTCCCAGCCGCCTGTGGCTTTGATATATCATATTTTCTGTTTCTCTTTATCATTCTACGCTATTTAGCTTTTTGGGAGAAACCAGACCTTAGAGTTGGAGACTGTGATTTGATACTTTGTAAAGGGAGAAGGATCCATCTCTCTCACATAGAGAAGAACCCCCTGAACCCTTATTCTATTTATCTACACATGTTTTCTTCTCTGTCTCTGTGTTTTCTTGCTCCATGGCTGAGTAGTCAGCTTGCTTAGTCTAGGGTGTTAGGGTGTTAGATCCGTGAGCTTGACATAAATAAGTTATAAATCGATTGTCTTCATTCACTGTTGTTCTTAAGGCTTGCATCAAGTTAACCACTTAGTGCCTGATTCTAGGTTTAATCTATTCATCAAAAGTGTTATAGGTTGCTAGACATAACTTGAATGAGCATTGCATCCCTAATCAGCGAAAGTAGATATTAGGGTGTTTTGTGAACATATCGGACTTGATCTCTATTGCTTGCTGTCGCATCTTGATCCAAACGAGAGTTTAGGTATCAAGATCGATCAGCATAGGGGCAGTACCACGACAGTGGGCTGTTCTACTTGAGTGATCCGAGTTCTAGACTGGTCTTTAATCGAACTTGAATAATTGTTTGGCTCACACTTGTTTAACACCCGATCAAACCACCCTAGGCTAGCATTTTTAATCATCTGAAAACTTTAATTAATCTTTTACTTGCTTGTTACGAATCAACTTAAAACCCCATATTGTTTTAGCTTGATATTGATCCCATAAAGATAAAGTGTAATAGTTGGTCTCTGTGGATTCGATCCTAAAGTGCTACATCGACATACCATTCGATTGTGGTAGTGTGCACATTAGGTTATTTGGTGTGCGTATACACGTAATATCAAATTGGCGCCGTTGCCGGGGACCATCTTTTTACCTTTATTTTTCGGTTATTTATTTAGTCTAAGACCTCTAACTTGCCTTATCCTTTTTGTTGCAGCTAATGTTCCAGGTGCATGACCAGTAGACATACTCGGAGAAACGCACAAGGAGAGTTAGTTACATTTACCAACCAGGAGCTAGCAAGGTTAGAAAGAACAAATCGTCAACAGCCAAGGCAAACTGACACCACTATGGGTGATCACGCCAATCAGGATGATCTCGCTGCGGCTATGGCACTCATGCAGCAGCAGATGCAACAAATGCAGCAGACCATCCAAGCTCAGCAGGATGCTGCTGAACAGGCTGCTCTCGCGCAGCAGGAACAACAGGCGCAGACTGTTCCAATCGGGCAGAGAAACCTTCCGCGTAACATCCCTACTACGCGCTCTGCCATTGTTCCTCCACTCTGCACCAGGCAGGACTTCGAGATCAAGCCTGCTTTGATCGGTCTAGTACAGAGAAAGGTGTTCTCTGGTCTCTCTACAGAAATTCCAATGGAGCATATTGAGAGCTTCGAAAAAGTCTGCAGTTTCACTCGCGTGAATGGTGTTCCACCAGACTACATCACGTGCATGTTATTCCCATTCTCTCTTGATGGAAAAGCTGCACGGTGGTTGAACTCTCTCCCTACCGGCTCTCTCACTTCATGGGAACAGGTCCGATCAGCGTTCCTCAGCCATTTCTACTCTAAGGCGAGAACAGCTGCATTGAGGAACAAGATCACCTCCTTCAGACAGCTCACTGATGAGCCTTTCTGCGACGCATGGGAGCGCTTCAATGACTATCGCAGAGAATGTCCTCACCATGGATTTGATGATGATTACCTCCTGGACATTTTCTATGATGGAGTGGACTGGAAATACCAAGGTGCTCTAAACTCTGCGAGCAATGGAGACTTCATGACTCAAACCACTGATGGAGCGTTTAAGCTGATTGAGAACATGGCTGCTAGCTCAGCTAATAAGAAAGAGGAGAGTGATTGCTCCAAGAAAGGAAACAGTTCTGACGCCCAGAAAATAGATGAGCTGACTGCCAAGGTTGATCAGCTACTGAAAAACAACCAAGGGCACGTTTTCAGCATGGAGCAAGCTACGGCCGGGCATATTCAGAACCAGAACCAGCGACAACCGCAGAGCAATCAGCAAGCTGTTCCAGCTACCGGGAACAGTCAACCAGATGAGCTGAAGGGTCTGGGTATGATGATGCAACAGCTGTTGCAGGGTCAGCAGGTTCAGGCCAAGGCGTTGAATCAGGTAACCACAGAAATGACACCAGGATGGGCAACATGTTCACTGAGCTGAATAACAAGTATGACAATCTTGCGATCCATATAAGAAAGATCGATGTTCAGCTTGCTCAAACAGTTGAGAGTGTCAAGAGGCAACAAGAGACGCTCCCTGGAAGAACTGATAAAAATCCTAGGACTGAGCACTGTAATGCAATAGAGCAGCCGTTCGCTGAGACTGCTCCAGGCGCAGAAGAGAGAGCAGAGCAGTCTGCTAGCTCTGGAGTGACTGCTCCTAGCGAACCTGCTGAGACTCCACCATCTCGAGTCTATGTTCCCAAGGTTCCCTATCCAATTCCACCTAGACATCTGATGGATCCCATTAGTGAAGAGCAGCTGATAGGTTTTAACAAGATGGTGAGAAGGCTTCCTAAAGAACTTGCATTCGAAGATGCTCTGCAGATTCGTCCATTGCTCCAGTTCTTTAAAAACTGTAGAGAGACTCAAGAGGAGATCAAGGTCCTCTATACCAAAGCACTGTCTACACCAGCACTGAAGGTATTGCCTAAGGTTGATGATCCTGGAAAGTTTGTTTTCCCATGTTCCATCGCAGGAACAACCTTCAAGGATGCTCTTTGTGACTCTGGTTCTTGTGTGAATCTCGTCTCAAAGGCTATTGTAGACGATTTGGGTATTGCTGATGTTGAGCGTTCTCAGCTGACCCTGACCTTTGCAAACTCTTCCAGAGCAGTCCCATATGGAACCATCCGCAGCCTTCATGTTCAAGTAGGGGAATGCATTGTTCCTGCTGAGTTTCAAGTTGTTGAGATGAACAAGGATCATGAGATGCCTTTGATATTTGGAAGGACATTCATGGCTACTGTTGGAGCAACCATCGATATGCCCAACAAGAGAGTCTGCTTCTCCAACATCAACAAGAAAGTTTTCTACAAGGCTGTACCCACCAGATCTTCCTCATCACACGCCTCTCGCATCTCAGTGTTTGATGTAGAAAAGCTGAAGGTTGTTCCAGAGAAGGAGCATGGTGATAAGGGTGAGAGCAGGCTGTTCTTTGATGAAGATCCTAGCACTGATCCTACTAAATTCAGAGGGAATTCAAGGGTGAAACAGAAAGTCCAGAAGAAAAGGGTCAAGGGAGATCCTACAATGACTTTGATACCTCTCAAGTGTGATGAGAACTCCATTGAGTATGAGGTAAAGTGCAAGGGTACCTCTAAACCGTTCTCTAAAGTCAGAGCTATTCTCACACATGAGCTGAAGGAGAAAGGGGAAGCTGCTGTGAAAGGGTTGTTGAGCAGGGTTTGAAGCTGAACATGTCTGATTGTGGAGCTTGTTTTGGAACAGCCCTCCTGCTCAACCCGACTGATCCCAGTCACCAAGTCAAGCTAGAGACTTAAACCAAGCGCTTGGTGGGAGGCAACCCACTGGTAAGTGTAAATATAACTTGGTTTTGTTTTTTTTACTTATTTTTCGTTTTAGTTTATTGAGTTCAGGTCAAAAAAAAAAAAAAAATTCGAGATACTTCAAAAATTCTGGGTTGCAGAAACGGAACAACCTACCCCCTGAAAAGAGCGGTTGTTCCAGGCGATCATCTGACGATAGAACACCCAGAATTTTCATGGAGCGCCTGCTCCACTCAGGTAAGTATCTCGACCCAAAAAAAAAAATTTTATTCTTGTTTTCTCCTTCTCTCTGATTTATTTTCACACCAGGGACGTTGTGAAGTAAGTCTGGGGGAGGGTTTTCGTCGTTTACTAACTCGTTTCTTTCTTTTGTTTTTCTTTTGGGTCAATTTGAGTCAGTTTTTATTGAGTCAGTCAAAACTTTGTGGGAATTAGGACCTTATTCTGTGTTGATCACTGACCACCTCGTGCTTTAGTTATCTTATTCAGTGACCTTAGCAGTGGCGAAAGACACACATGTGGACCTGGAACACCCTGACATATCTCACTTGATTCTCCAGAAGTTCTCAGCCGATCAGGTTACACTGGGTAGACTTAACTCCACCTTACTTGAACCTAATCTTGACTGAAATTCTTCTTGTTATGGGCATTAGATCAGGGAAACGAGAACACACTCAGGACTTCTTATCCTTTTTATCCATCTTGCTGATCCTGAGTGGCTAGCTCATCTTTAGCTAGTTCCCACCCTGCACCTTAGCCTTTATTCCACCTTCATGCATTTGTTTTTCAGTGTCATATGTGCAGATATGTGCAAAAAGGTCGGAGAGGAAAGGATCAACGCAGCCTCCTACTCGTTACTGCTGCAGAAATTATGTCAGAAAGGAGAACAAGCAGATTAAGGGAGCAACCGCTCCATAACCAATGAACTGCGCAAGAGCAGGGGTGGAGAACCAGAATGGTCGCGAAATCAGAACCACCAGTGGCACTCAGAACGATCATGTATTACCTCCTTCTTCGTCACATCACCATATCAGTCTTCAAAAAAAAAAAAAAAAAAAAAACGAGATTAATGTGATGGAGAAGGGGAAGAAAGAAAAGAAACATGGAGCCACTGGAAAGGTCGAGCAAGAAGTTGGT
The DNA here is from genome assembly GCF_020379485.1 of Brassica napus. Lineage (NCBI taxonomy): Eukaryota > Viridiplantae > Streptophyta > Magnoliopsida > Brassicales > Brassicaceae > Brassica > Brassica napus. Next base: position 13,288,152 of record NC_063438.1, read on the forward strand.
ACCAAGTATTGAAGAGTGTGTAGAGGAAAGTGGAAAGCAGAACAATCAGTTGCCTGTTCCGTCATCAGAACAGTCGCACCAGATAGAGCAAAAACGAGTAGAGGCTGTGGACATCAATGGATCTATCCTCTCTTGCCATTTTGTGTGATATCCTGCATCCTCTTCAATGAAATGGTAGCCCCTAAACACTCTTAACTCCACCATTAAATAGCCTGTTCCACACCTAGACCGTCTACCCTGAATGATGCCTGTGATGAGAAGCTCACGCTACTCTTAAATGAATGTAGGGAGTTCTGTCTCGATAGTGTTGCTTTTTCAGGTTTGAGATGAAGAGTATGGAGCCGATTTTTGAACAGCAGTCAGTGGGGTTCCGGTAAGGGTGTGTTGTCCTAGTTTTACTGCTTGTATGGTTCAGAGATTCGTGGTTAAAGTATGGTTGCTGAGAATAGGAGAGTTCCCACACTTTCAAACCTTTCTCCCTGTTCTTGATACTTGACATTGTTTGAGGACAAACAAGGATCTAAGTCTGGGGGAATTGATATATGGTGTTTTATACATCTTGTATATATGCTTTTAAATTGGTTTTCAAGTCTTTATCGAGTCTTTCTAGTCTTTTTCGAGTCATTACAGGTCTGGAGTTGCATTGGATGGGAGATGGACCAGCTGGAACAAAAGAGGCAGCAAACAGTGCAATTTGGTGGTTTTCACGCAGAACAGTCTTGATGACTGTTCTGGATAGCGGAGCAACCCGAGTGATTGTTCCGAGTGAGTGTTCCAGCGGCAGAGATTTTTAAGGAAACTACAATCATTACGGGATTTGCCCTAATTATCCATATTTTTCTCTCCCAGCCGCCTGTGGCTTTGATATATCATATTTTCTGTTTCTCTTTATCATT